>NC_086444.1:309330628-309665690 GCF_028390025.1 Pseudophryne corroboree
TGTTTTCACTGCCCTCCAGCTTCTTGTGTCGCCCTTTCTGTTTACGTGGGCGACTGCCGTGATGTTATCCCACTGGATCAATACCGGCTGACCTTGAAGCAGAGGTCTTGCTAAGTTTAGAGCCTTATAATTTCACTCTTAGCTCCATCTATGTGGAGAGAATTCTCCAGACTTGATCACACTTTCCTGGAAATTTTTTCCCTGTGTGACTGCTCCCCAGCCTCTCAGGCTGGCCTCCGTGGTTACCAGCATCCAATCCTGAATGCTGAATCTGTGGCCCTCTAGAAGATGAGCACTCTGTAATCACCACAGGAGAGACACCCTTGTCCTTGGATATAGGGTTATCCGCTGATGCATCTGAAGATGCGATCCGGACCATTTGTCCAGCAGATCCCACTGAAGAGTTCTTGCGTGAAATCTGCCGAATGGAATTGCTTCGTAATAAGCCACCATTTTTTACCAGGACTCTTGTGCAATGATGCACTGACACTTTTCCTGGTTTTAGGAGGATCCCGATTAGCTCGGATAACTCCCTGGTTTTCTCCTCTGGGAGAAACACCTTTTTCTGGACTGTGTCCAGAATCATCCCTAGGAACAGTAGACGTGTCCTCGGAAAAGCTACGATTTTGGAATATTTAGAATCCACTCGTGCTGTCGTAGAACTATTAAAGATAGTGCTACTCCGACCTCCAACTGTTCTCTGGACCTTGCCCTTATCAGGAAAGCGTCCAAGTTTCTTTTAAGAAGAATCATCATTTCGGCCATTACCTTGGTAAAGACCCGGGGCGCCGTGGACAATCCAAACGGCAGCGTCTGAACTGATAGTGACAGTTCTGTACCACGAACCTGAAGTACCCTTGGTGAGAAGGGCAAATTTGGACATGTAGGTAAATGTCCCTGATATCCAGTGACACCATCTCGTCCCCTTCTTCCTGGTTCGCTATCACTGCTCTGAGTGACCCCATCTTGATTTGAACGCTTGTATGTAAGTGTTCAAATATTCCAGATCTCACCGAGCCGTTTGGCTTCAGTACCACAATATAGTGTGGAATAATACCCCCTCCCTTGTTGTAGGAGGGGTACTTTGATTATCACCTGCTGGGAATACAGCCTGTGAATTGTTTCCAATACTGCCTCCCTGTCGGAGGTAGACGTTGGTAAAACAGACTTCCGGAACTTGTGAGGAGGAGACGTCTCGAATTTCCAATGTACACCTGGGATACTACATGTAGGATCCAGGAGTCCCCTTGCGAGTGAGCCCACTGCGTGCTGAAACTCTTGAGATGACCCCCTACCGCACCTGAGTCCACTTGTACTGCCCCAGCGTCATGCTGCGGACTTGGCAGAAGCTGTGAAGGGCTTCTGTTCCTGGGAGTGGGCTGCTTGCTGCAGTCTTCTTCCCTTTTCTCTACCCCTGGGCAGATATGACTGGCCTTTGCCCGCCTGCCCGTATGGGGACGAAAGGACTGAGACTGAAAAGACTGTGTCCTTTTCTGCTGAGATGTGACTCGGGGAACAAAAGGTGGATTTTTCAGCTGTCGCCATGGCCACCAGGTCCGATGGACCGCCCCTTTATACGGCAATACTTCCATGTGCCGTCTGGAATCTGCCTCACCTGACCACTGTCGTGTCTTCGTCTGGCAGATATGGACATCACATTTACTCTTGATGCCAGAATGCAAATATCCCTCTGCGCATCACGCATATATAGAAATGCATCCTTAAAATGCTCTATAGACAATAAAATCTTGTCCCTGTCAAGGGTATCAAAATTTTCAGTCAGGAAATCCGACCAAGCCCCCTCAGCGCTGCACATCCAGTCTGAGGCGATTGCTGGTCGTAGTATAACACCAGTATGTGTGTATATACTTCTTAGGCTATTTTTCAGCTTCCTATCAGCTGGCTCCTTGAGGGCGGCCGTATCTGGAGACGGTAACGCCACTTGTTTTTATAAGCGTGTGAGCGCCTTATCCACCCTAAGGTGTGTTTCCCAACTCGCCCTTACTTCTGGCGGGAAAGGGTATACCGCCCATAACTTTCTATCGGAGGAACCCCACGTATCATCACACACTTCATTTACTTTATCTGATTTAGGCAAAACTACAAGTAGTTTATTCACACCCTACAAAATACCCTTATTTGTGGTACTTGTAGTATCAGAAATATGTAACACCTCCTTCATGCCCTTAACATGTAACGTGTGGCCCTAAAGGAAAATACGTTTGTTTCTTCACCGTCGACACTGGAGTCAGTGTCCCTGAGGTAAATGGGCGTTTTTACAAGCCCCTGGCGGTGTCTGAGACGCCTGGACAGGTACTAATTTGTTTTCCGGTCGTCTCATGTCGTCAACCGGCTCGCAGCGTGTTGACATGATCACGTACTTCCACAAGTAAGCCATCCATTCCGGTGTCGACTCCCTAGAGAGTGACATCACCATTACAGGCAATTTGCTCCGCCTCCTCACCAACATTTTCCTCATACATGTCGACACACACGTACCGACATACAGCACACACACAGGGAATGCTCTGATAGAGGACAGGACCCACTAGCCCTTTGGGGAGACAGAGGGAGAGTTTGCCAGCACACACCAAAATGCTATAATTATACAGGGACAACCTTTATAAAAGTGTTCCTCCCTTATAGCATTTAATATATATTTATATCGCCAAATCAGTGCCCCCCCTCTCTGTTTTAACCCTGTTTCTGTAGTGCAGTGCAGGGGAGAGCATGGGAGCCTTCCCCTCAGCCTTTCTGTGAGGGAAAATGGCGCTGTGTGCTGAGGAGAATAAGCTCCGCCCCTTTTTCGGCGGGTTTTTTCTCCCGGTTTTTAAGAACTGGCCTGGGTTAAAATACATACATATAGCCTTAATGGCTATATGTGATGTATTTATTTTGCCAATAAGGTACTTATATTGCTGCCCAGGGCGCCCCCAGCAGCGCCCTGCACCCTCCGTGACTAGGTCAGTGAGCCGTGTGACAACAATGGCGCACAGCTGCAGTGCTGTGCGCTACCTTCATGAAGACTGTGAAGTCTTCTGCCGCCTGTTTCCGGACCTCCGTTCTGCCGTCTTCTTCAGCGTCTGTAAGGGGGATCGGCGGCGCGGCTCCGGGACGAACCCCAGGCTGACCTGTGTTCCGACTCCCTCTGGAGCTCAGTGTCCAGTAGCCTAAGATCCCAATCCATCCTGCACGCAGGTGAGTTGGAGATCTCTCCCCTAAGTCCCTCGTTGCAGTGATCCTGTTGCCAGCAGGAATCACTGAATGAAACCTAAAAAAACTTTTCTAAACAGCTCTTTAAGAGAGCCACCTAGATTGCACCCTTCTCGGACGGGCACAAAAACCTAACTGAGGCTTGGAGGAGGGTCATAGGGGGAGGAGCCAGTACACACCATGTGACCTAAAAGCTTTTTTAGATGTGCCCTGTCTCCTGCGGAGCCCGCTATTCCCCATGGTCCTGACGGAGTCCCCAGCATCCACTAGGACGTTAGAGAAAATAGAATAGCGGGTGCTACCAGTGACCTTTGTGGGGTCACACAAATACAACACATCTACCACTTCCGTGGAAGGTGCACTCGCGCCAAAGGATAGTCCATAAGACTTGATTGTAGTTCAACTTCTTTAATGAGAATTAAGGATAATGCCATTTAAGGTCGACGTTTCGGTCCCTCTTGGGGCCTTTCTCAAGACAGGCACACTCAAAGTTTCTACAACATAATAGACTCATGTCATAGAACATACAACAATAGTAAAAAAGTACAATATAGCATAGTACATGTGAGACATAAAACAATGTCTCACATGTACTATGCTATATTGTACCTTTTTACTATTGTTGTATGTTCTATGACATGAGTCTATTATGTTGTAGAAACTTTGAGTGTGCCGGTCTTGAGAAAGGCCCCAAGAGGGACCGAAACGTCGACCTTAAATGGCATTATCCTTAATTCTCATTAAAGAAGTTGAACTACAATCAAGTCTTATGGACTATCCTTTGGCGCGAGTGCACCTTCCACGGAAGTGGTAGATGTGTTATTTTATATATATATATATATATATATATATATATATATATAAAATAAGATTTGTCCAAAAAATGCCTTGATCTCTCTAACAAAAACCTTGTTTATCTAAAGCAATGCCCTCTCTGCATATGGCACAACTTCAAACTGCATGTCTGCCTACAGGATTTTACTTTTCATGCACTGTGCAAAAATGTCCTACCTGGGTATCATTTAAGGGTTCATCCGTCAAAGAGCGATTGTTGATGAGGTATTTCAGTTTGTCCTTCTTGTCAATTTTATAATATCCCTCGCTACGGGCACAGCCAGTGAGGTGCTCCCGTAACCCATCATCCCGCTGCTTCTTCTTCTTGGGAGAAACAACACTGGTTGGTGGGGAAAAGTTAAGGAAATACAAAGTATGCCTTCTAAATATTATACAAAAGCCCTTCCATTCCTAAAACAGTATTCAAATGGATATTATAATTTAATTACATAATACATGTATATGATCCTGCACTCCTACCTCAAGTTTTTCTACAGTAAGAAAATAAAAAAAACAACAACATACTGACATTCGGATATATGGAGATCATGATAATGGGACTTTTGTTAAATTCTTTTCTGTGAATCCGTTGTGGGGACACAAGGGGGTGGAAGTCAATTGTTTTTCGGGCAGCGGCCACTAGGTGACCCCCGACAGCAGCAATTCAATTGTTCTGCTGTTCAGGCGCGATCACCACCGATGCGGACATTTCTGTTCACAGCCTCGGGAGATGGCGAGCAGAAATGTGCTAAGATTTCCCATTTGGGCACCTAAATGGGACTTTTCCGCGTTGTGTGGACTACTTTAGACGGGATTAGCCTCTATTTGTGGTTAAACCCCATCTATTTGGGTGCTTAAAAAGTAATGAGCCCCCAATCAGAGCAACAACTAAATTGCTCTGATGGGCGCTTATTACTTTAGGCACCCAAAAAATACAATTGAATCGCCAGCAAGGGGTCACAGTCAGGAGTTTAGGCACAAGTTCTGACACTCCACCTCTACATCTCTAGCCTGCCAGGAATCAGCTATTTCCTAACCAAGTACCACAGGACCAAGAGAAGGAGGAAGAAAAATAAGTAAAGAGAAAGACTGTCTTACTGTAGCAACCATCTGGAACTAGAGACAAGGTTTTAACCCAAGTACAAAAAAAACTTGTTTTGTCAATCATTCTTCAAAAGCAGCCCTATGGGAGGGTAAGTTATGAAGTTAATGTGCACACCTTTTGTCCTAAATTAGTGTCCTTGATGAAAAAAAAAAAAAATAGGATTTTAATACCTACCGGTAAATCCTTTTTTCTTAGTCCGTAGAGGATGCTGGGGATGCTTCAAGAACCATGGGGTATAGACGGGAACCGCAGGAGACATGGGTACTTTAAGACGTAAAAAGGGGTGTGAACTGGCTCCTCCCTCTATGCCCCTCCTCCAGACTCCAGTTATAGGAACTGTGCCCAGGGAGCTGGACATTTTGAGGAAAAAAATGTATTTAATTTTTAGACTAAGGTGAGATACATACCAGCTCACACCTCAAAACACGCCGTACAACATGGCATTCAACAACAACGCATGCAACGGCATGCATAACATCAGCCACATACTGACTGAACTCAACACAACATGTGTATAACCATAACCAATAACTGCAGATACAGCTCGCACTGGGACGGGCGCCCAGCACCCTCTACGGACTAAGAGAAAAGGATTAACCGGTAGGTATTAAAATCCTATTTTCTCATACGTCCTAGAGGATGCTGGGGATGCTTCAAGAACCATGGGGTTTATACCAAAGCTCTAGAATGGGCGGAGGAGTGCGGATGACTCTGCAGCACCGATTGACCAAACAAGAGGTCCTCCTCAGCCAGGGTATCAAACTTGTAAAACTTTGCAAAGGTGTTTGATCCCAACCAAGTAGCAGCTTCACAAAGCTGTAAGGCCGAGACCCCTCGGGCAGCCGCCCAGGATGAGCCCACCTTTCTGGTAGAATGGGCCTTTACAGATTTCGGTAACGGCAATTCTGCCGTAGAATGAGCTTGCTGAATCATATTACAGATCCAGCGTGCAATAGTCTGCTTAGAAGCAGGAGCCCCAATCTTGTTGGCAGCCCACAGGACAAACAGAGCCTCTGTTTTCCTAATTTGAGCCGATCTGGCGACATAGATTTTCAAAGCTCTGACCACATCGAGAGACTTCGATTCCGCCAAGGCGTCAGTAGCCACTGGCACCACAATAGGCTGGTTTACGTGAAACGATGAAACCACTTTTGGCAGAAATTGCTGACGAGTTCTCAACTCTGCTCTATCAGCATGGAAGATTAAATAGAGGCTTTTGTGAGACAAAGCCGCCAATTCAGATACCCGCCTTGCAGATGCCAAGGCCAACAACATGACTACTTTCGAAGTAAGGCATTTTAACTCAACCTTACGCAAAGGTTCAAACCAAGGAGATTACAGGAACTGCAAGACCACATCAAGATCCCATGGTGCCACTGGGGGCACAAAGGGAGGTTGTATGTGTAGCACGCCTTTCACGAAGGTCTGAACTTCTGGAAGGGAGGCCAACTCTTTCTGAAAGAAAATTGATAAGGCCGAAATTTGTACTTTAATTGAGCCCAACTTTAGGGCCACATCCACACCTGCTTGCAAAAAATGGAGCAAACGTCCCAGCTGAAATTCCTCCGTAGGAGCCTTCTTGGATTCACACCAAGACACATATTTCCTCCAAATACGGTGGTAATGCTTTGCCGTTACTTCCTTTCTAGCCTGAAGTAGTGTGGGAATGACTTCACTGGGAATACCCTTTTAGGCTATGAAATGGCGTTCAACCGCCATGCCGTCAAACGCAGCAAGTCTTGATACACGCACGGTCCTTGCTGTAACAGGTCCTCTCGTAGAGGAAGAGGCCCTCCTTGGCCAGTCTGGAACAATGAGTATCGCCTGAACCCTTGTTCTTCTTATGATCCTTATCACCTTTGGAATGAGGGGAAGAGGAGGGAACACATAGACCGACTAAAACACCCACGGTGTCACTAGGGCGTCCACCGCTGTTGCTTGAGGGTCCTTCGACCTGGAACAATATCTCGGAAGTTTCTTGTTGATGCGAGACACCATCATGTCTATTTGAGGAATTCCCCAACGACTTGTCACTTCTGCAAAGACCTTTTGATGAAGACCCCACTCTCCTGGATGGAGATTGTGTCTGCTGAGGAAGTCTGCTTCCCAGTTGTCCACTCCTGGAATGAAGACTGCTGACAGAGCGCCTGCATGAGTTTCCGCCCAACGAAGAACTTTTGTGGCCTCCGCCATCACCGCTCTTTGTTCCGCCCTGGCGGTTTATGTACGCCACTGCTGTTATGTTGTCTGACTGAATCAAGACAGGCAGACCGCAAAGAAGATGTTCCGCTTGCCGAAGGCCGTTGTAAATGGCCCTTAATTCCAGAATGTTTATGTGCAGACAAGCTTCCTGGCTTGACCATTTTCCCTGGAAATTTTTCCCCTGTGTGACTGCTCCTCAGCCTCGGAAACTTGCATCTGTGGTCACCAGGATCCAATCCTGAATCCCGAACATGCGTCCCTCTAGGAGGTGAGAACTGTGCAGCCACCACAGGAGAGATATTCTGATCCTGGAAGATAGGATTATTCTCCGGTGCATGTGTAGGTTAGACCCGGACCACTTGTCCAACAGGTCACACTGAAACACTCTGGCATGGAACCTGCCAAACTGAATGACCTCGTAGGCCGCCACCATCTTCCCCAGCAACCGAGTGCATTGAAGGATCGACAATCTTGCCGGTTTCAGAATCTGTTTTAACATGTTCTGTATTTCCAGAGCCTTTTCCACTGGAAGAAAAACTCTCTGTAATTCTGTATCCAGAATCATACCCAAGTGTGTTGTCGGAAGCAACTGTGATTTTGGCAAGTTTAGGAGCCAACCATGTTGTTGCAGAATTGTCAGGGAGAGCGTAACGTTTATCAGTAATTGCTCCTTGGATCTCGCCTTTATCAGGAGATCGTCCAAGTACGGGATAATTGTGACTCCTTTCTTGCGCAGGAGAACCATCATTTCCGCCATCACCTTGGTGAAAATCCTCGGAGCCGTGGACAGACCAAACGACAACGTCTGAAATTGGTAATGACAATCCTGAACAGCAAACCTCAGATAAGCTTGATGTGGAGGATATATGGGGACGTGTAAGTACGCATCCTTTATGTCGACCGACACCATAAAATCCCCCTCCTCCAGACTGGAGATCACTGCTCGGAGAGATTCCATCTTGAATTTGAATTTTTTTAGATAGAGAAATTGAGGGATTTTAGGTTCAGAATCGGTCAGACCGAGCCATCCGGCTTCGGGACCACGAGCAGGCTCGAATAAAAGTCTTCCCCCTGTTGTGACGGGGGTACCGTGACAATGACCTGATTTTGACACAGCTTTAGTATTGCAGCGCATACTACCTCTCTTTCTGGAAGAGAAGCTGGCAAGGACGATTCGAAAAATCGGTGAGGGAGCACATCTTGAAACTCCAATTTGTACCCTTGGGCTACTATTTCTAATACCCAAGTATCCACGGACGAGCGAACCCAGACCTGACTAAAGAGTTGGAGACGTGCCCCCACCGGTGCGGACTCCCGCAGAGGAGCCCCAGCTTGATGCGGTGGATTTGGCAGAAGCCGGGGAGGACTTCTGCTCTTGGGAACTTGCCACAGCCTGTGACCTTTTTCCCCTTCCTCTCGTAGCAAGGAAGAAAGACCCTCGTCCTTTCTTGTATTTATTTGGCCGAAAGGACTGCATCTGATAGTGGGGCGTTAGGCTGCAGCGTCCCTGATATCACCCAGTGTCAAAAGCACACTATCCCTGTCCAGGGAATCTATATCAGATGACAAGTTATCTGCCCACTTTTCAATAGCGTTACTCACCCATGCCGATGCCACGGCAGGCCTGAGCAGCGTACCTGTAGTGACAAAAATGGATTTTAATGTATTTTCCTGCTTACGATCTGCAGGATCCTTTAGGGCTGCCGTGTCAGGAGACGGAAGCGCCACCTTGTTGGACAGATGCGATAGCACTTTGTCCACCGTGGGGTTTGACTCCCACTTTTCCCTGTCCCCAGAGGGGAACGGATATGCTACCGGAATTCTCTTGGGAACCTGTAACTTCTTATCAGGATTTTCCCAAGCTTTTTCAAAAAGAGCGTTCAGTTCATGAGAGGGAGGAAATGTTACCTCAGGTTTCTTTCCCTTAAACATGCAGACCCTAGTATCAGGAACAGTAGGGTCCTCCGTGATATGTAATACGTCTTATATCGCCACAATCATGCACTGAATGCTCTTAGCCAGTTTAGGATCAATCTGGCATCACTATAGTCGACAATGGAATCAGAGTCCGTGTCGGTATCTTTATCTGCTATTTGGGTAAATGAACGCTTCTGAGACCCCAAAGGGTTCTGAACCTGCGACAATGCATCCTCCATGGATTTTCTCCATGTCTGGTTCTGAGACTCAGATTTATTTAATCTCTTATTCAACCGAATCACATTCAAAACACTCAACATATTTACCCAATCAGCCGTTGGCGGTGCCGACACAGTCACTCCCTCAGTCTTTTTTGTCCCCACTCCAGCCTCCTCCTGGGAAGAGCACTCAGCCTCAGACATGTTGACACACGCGTACAGACACCCACAACACACTGGGGCTATAGGGGACAGACCCACAGCAAAGCCTGAGAGAGAAACACAGAGGGAGTTCTGCAGCTCACAACCCAGCGCCTATCCCGGTTCTGAAGCGTGTAATATACTGCCCAGACCGGTCAGCGCTTTTGATATCAATAAAATAGCACCAAATAAACTGTGCCCCCCCGTTTCGCACCCGGTTACTTGTACAGCAGTGTGGGAGGCCAGGCTCAGCATCTCTGCAGCTGTGAAGAAAAAATGGCGCTGGTTAGAGCTGTGAGGGCTAAGCCACGTCCCCTTAATGGCGCGCTTCAGTCCTGCTTATTTTTATATATTTATACTGGTGGGGGTCTGTATTTAGTGCCCAGGCACTGTATACTCTCATGCCAGTGCTATTGAGGTTTTTTATGGTGCCCAAGGCGCCCCTCCTGATCCTTGCACCCTGCAGTACCTCTGTGTATGTGCATGGCTGCGCGGTACCTCAAAGCAGTCACTGAAATCTTCTGCCGTCACTGAAGTCTCCTGATCTTCTTCTACTCACCCGGCTTCTGTCTTCTGGCTCTGCAAGGGGGGTGACGGCGCGGCTCCGGGAACGAGCATCTAGGCGTACCTAGCGATCAGACCCTCTGGAGCTAATGGTGTCCAGTAGCCTAAGAAGCAGAGCCTTGAAACTCACAGAAGTAGGTCTGCTTTTCTCCCCTCAGCCCCACGATGCAGGGAGCCTGTTGCCAGCAGGTCTCCCTGAAAATAATAAACCTAACAAAAAGTATTTTTTCTGAGAAACTCTGGAGAGCTCCTCAGTGTGCATCCAGTCTCATTGGGCACAGAAGCTAACTGGAGTCTGGAGGAGGGGCATAGAGGGAGGAGCCAGTTCACACCCCTTTTAAAGTCTTAAAGTGCCCATGTCTCCTGTGGATCCCGTCTATACCCCATGGTTCTTGAAGCATCCCCAGCATCCTCTAGGACGTATGAGAAAAACATTAAAATGTAAATCTTTCAAAATGTATGGACAAAAAAACAGGTGGCTGCTAAAGACAGCTGGTAAGTAGAGACCCAGAAAATAGGGATTTTGTGTTGCTTACCGTAAAATCTCTTTCTCTGAGTCCATCTGGGGGACGCTGCATCTGTACTGATGGGTTAGTGTGTGTGGGAGGGAGCTTTGGCACAGAACCTATCAAAAGAAACTCCTCCCCCCTCTAGCTCCTCCCATCTCCAGCCTGACCAGCCCAACACCTCAGTTAACATTTAGTAAACCCAGAAGATGCTGCGTCTTTACTGATGGGATTTCCCAAAGCCAGCTAAGTAGAGGAGGGAGAACCAGACGGCAGAGCCGTCCGAAAAATCTGACGCCCAACAGAGGCAGTCTCGAAACCAAAAGTATGAAAACGGTAAAACCTGGTAAAGGTATGCACGGAAGACCAAGTTGCTGCTCTGCACAGCTGCTCAACAGACACACCACCGCGAACAGCCCAAGAGGCTCCAACAGCTCTAGTCGAATGAGCCCTTACCGAACCAGGAACAGGCAAATCTGAAGAAACATAGGCTTGTCGAATAGCCGACTTAACCCATCGTGCCACCGTGTTTTTCGAGGCCGGCCAGCCACATTTGGGTGCGTCAATTAAAATCAACAAGGTATCCGTACGACGAATAGCCTCTGTGCGGGACAAATAAATGCGCAAGGCTCGAACAACATCCAACGATGCCAAATGACAATCTCGTCCAGAAGTTTCAGGGACAAACGCCGGTAGTACTATGTACTGATTCATATGGAAGGCTGATACAACCTTTGGTAAAAAGGAAGGTCTTGTACGAAGAACAACTCGATCATCGTGAAACACCAACAAAGGCGGTCTGCACGAAAGAGCGGCTAACTCAGAAACACGCCTGGCCAAAGCAATGGCCAAAAGAAAGACCACCTTCAGAGTAAGAAAACGTAAGTCGACAAGTTCTAATGGCTCAAACGGAGGCTTCTGAAGAGCCCGAAGAACCAAATTTAAATCCCAGGGTGGAACCGGAGGAACAAAAGGAGGTTGAATTCTGAGTACACACTGAAGGAACGTCTGAACCTCCGGAATAATAGCCAAACGTCTTTGAAAAAGAACCGACAATGCCGCAACTTGACCCTTAAGAGAGGATAAACGAAGTCCCTTAGTCAACCCTCCTGAAGGAAGGACAATAGACGCGGCAAACAAATAAGGTGTGGTGACAGTTCATGCTTCTCACACCAAGCTATGTAGATACACCATACCCTATGATAAATACGAGAAGTAACCAGTTTTCTAGCTTGAATCATGGTTTTTACCACTGGCCTAGAGAACCCCTTAGCTTTTAATATCTCGGATTCAAAAACCACGCTGTCAAAGCCAGACGACTTAAATCGTGGTGGTGACAAGGACTTTGTAGAAGTAGATCGGGTCTCAGAGGTAGCCAGAATGGGTCTTTGGCCACCATGCTGCGAAGAAGAGAGTACCACGGCCGACGCGGCCAGTCTGGCGCCACAAGAATGACTGGAAGACCCTCTCTTCGAATGCGTTGAAGCAGTCTCGGTATCAGAGGAAATGGTGGAAATACGTATCCCAGTTGAAACTGCCACGGAGCTGTCAATGCATCGATCAGCGCCGCCTGAGGATCCTGAGTTCGGGACCCGTACCGGGGTAGTTTTCGGTTGAGACGAGACGCCATGAGGTCTATGTCGGGTGTTCCCCAGAGAGACACGAGAATTAGAAAGACTTCTTGATGAAGCTCCCACTCTCCCGGATGTATCGTGTGACAGCTTAAGAAGTCTGCTGCCCAGTTGTCGACGCCTGGAATGTGAATGGCTGAGATAATCGGGATCCACCGTTCCGCCCACTGGAGTATATGTGCAACCTCCTTCATCGCTCTCCAGCTGCGAGTTCCTCCTTGTTTGTTTATGTAAGCCACCGCCGTGGCGTTGTTTGATTGAATTCATACCGGGTAAACCTGAACACTGGTCTGTATCTGAATCAGAGCATAGCGAATTCCTCTCAACTCCAAAATATTGATTGGTAACCGTGATTCCTGACCGCTCCAGAGACCCTGGAAATGTTGGATTTGAAACACTGCCCCCCAACCGGTGAGACTGGCGTCCGTGGTGATCATCATCCAAGACCAGACAGTGAACGGGGCCCCTTTTGTTAAATTTGGACTGTGAAGCCACCAATGAAGAGACTGTCGAGCCTGAGTAGACAGGTGACACAATTGTAAGTCCAGACGTGGGCCCGTCTGACTTCTTGTGTTGAAAAGGAGACCTAGAAAAATCATCTCCTGAGAGGGAGTCAAGGACGACTTCCGGAAATTCACAATCCATCAAAAAACATTGTAAAACAGCCAAACACAGGGCTGCAGAACATACCTCATAGAAGCCTCTTAACAGATAGGAGAGGGGGAGGGGGTCAGTGTCAGGAGTGGTGACTACCCCGTAGGCTGCATAGAGTGGGGAGAACTCACTAACTAGACCCCACACTCAGAGACCTGTCGCCTGTAAACAGGGACTTAGGATCTGTTTCAAGAAAATAAAACAAAACAAATAAAACCTAGCTAAAAACTAATAGACAGGAACTGTGCCTGCACTCTCCAGGCACAAAACTTAAACGGGGGTGTTGGGCTGGTCAGGCATGAGATGGGAGGGGTTAGAGGGGGGAGGAGTTTCTTTTGATAGGTTCTGTGCCAAAGCTCCCTCCCACACACTCTAACCCATCAGTACAGATGCAGCGTCCCCCAGATGGATGACAGAGAAAGAAGGAGCAGGCTCTCACCACAGGTACTCCTATGAGAGTAGATTACACATCATTCTATTTTTCTGAGAGTTTGGATGCTGACTGCTTAGCAGACTTCAGACAGTTCCTTCTTTTCAGCCCTGCACATGGCACAGACATTTTTTTCTCTGGAATTAGGGCCCCTAGAGTTCCCTGATACATTAAAGGACCCAAATCTGGGGTGTTTAGATTCTCCCCACCTGTGGCTTGACTACTAATTGTATCCTGTTCAGAGCTAAATAGAACATTTCCAGCAATGAGTAAAGATTCAAAAGTACTCAAGACTCTATGTCAGCTTCCCAGGTTTTATGCTACATATCGCACTGTAACGGATATCCTAGCCACAATTACTCCATAATAGCCATTAGATGGCTTTGCATTTTCTATCCGTGCCATCCCAGCACTGAGATATTTTAGCATCCTCACCATGGAGAGAATACAATGACTGAAATACGGGTGTAACCTGACTTTAAACACAATTATGGGTATAGAGAATAAGGCTTCCACATCCAATTTACCGGATGACCATTATGAAAAGAAAAAGAAAGCCCCCCCCCAGCATAAATATGTAGTAGTTACAGTACAAAATGTGTGTGATTGGAGTCCTGCTGGATAATGAAAGGAATTCGTTGTGGAAAGGACAATTCTAAAATATTAGAGAACAGGTTTCCCTTTAGACCTTTAATTGGAACCACACACCCAAAGTGTCAAAAAAACAAACTACTATACCATCAGAAAAACAAAAGGTCAATTGTTGATCTGTCAGGGAATCTTCAATTATTTGTCACAGATGTATGAGGGTCTTTACGGTCTTCATGATCTCCATCGGTGGGATGTAATGGAGTCCAAGTCTGCTGGAAGTGCGGGATGCCATCCAGCATCCCGGCAAAGTTAGACTCCATTACATCCCACCGATGGAGATCATGAGGACATTAAAGACCCCCATACATCTGTGAAAACATAGTCGAAGATTCACTGACAGATCAACAATCATCAATGGCT
The DNA here is from genome assembly GCF_028390025.1 of Pseudophryne corroboree. NCBI lineage: Eukaryota > Metazoa > Chordata > Amphibia > Anura > Myobatrachidae > Pseudophryne > Pseudophryne corroboree. The sequence goes on from NC_086444.1 coordinate 309,345,115, forward strand.
GCCGATCGGTGGATTCGGTTGCATCTGGGAAATAGGCAGGTGTATAGGACCTTAGCTGATTTTATTGATCTTCAAAGGATACATTTACACTATTAGCTAGAGGTATAGCATCCACAGCGGTGACTAGAAAAAGCCCATGGATGCATACATGGACAGCAGATCAGTCAACAAAACACCAACTAACTACACTGCCTGAATGTAGATTTCACTGTGGTTGTAAAGATCCTGAAAATAAATTGCACTTCTTAACGGCCAAAGATCCAGTACAGAACTTATCATCTTAGCAGACAGCATATCAGACAGTATGCAAATAATTCATCCAGTCGTCCTTTTTATAGAAAAGAATGCAGACAACCAAAAAATGCACAATGACTATGGAATAACATACAATGATCCTAGTGGGCATTGTGTGATTTTGAGTTGTGGAGGCTTGGATACTTACTGCACAGAATCTTTGAAAACAGAATATTGTAAAAAAATGGTTACAGTAGAATTCCAGGTGGTACCAAACGCAGGAGAATTTCAGAGTGGCATATCTCTGAAGTCTGAATCCTGTTGTAAAGACAGGGCATTTTCGCATGGATTATCAAAGTTCTTTTCTCAAGGCTAGAGAAGACAACTTTTTGACATCAATAGATTTTCAGTATGCCCACATTCACATCATTGCTTCCCCAAGTTTTTCAGTCTGGGATACCATTTCCTATTTACATGCCTACCATTTGGCCTTTTATAATTTTTCAGGACCTTTACAAAGGTAGTGATTAGGCCTGATGATAGTTCTCCGACCACAGAATTGCAGTTTGGCCTAATCTGTGTAACATTCTAGTAACAGGAAACGCTGGAAAATCCTGAAACTCCCAGCGTTTTGCCATTTAAAGCATTGTCCGTTTAAATTTCGGGCTTAATCACGCAGGGAAGCAGCAGCTGCTTTAGTAAATAAACCCCAACTCATCAGTGTCACAATAGAGAATCCAAAAGATTCAATGTCTTATCATATCCAGTCTCTGCAGAAATCTTCTGTTAGGAAATATCTCAAGCTCTCCCATGGGCAAGTTTACATATGAGGAATTTGCAACTAGAGGTGCTCAATTAATGAGCCAGAATGGACTGTGTTAACAGTGTTAAGCTACAAGTGCTGGGGAGCTCACCTAAATGAAAAAATGCAGTGTATGGAGCCACAAGTAAAAGACTACACGCCAACATTTGGAAGCAAGAGCAGTGTGATGTGCAGAACAATAGTTTGAAAAGATATTTTGTTTCAGCTGACTTACAGACATCCAACTGGAGGCAGCAGTCAAAAACTGAGGCACCAAAAGGAATCACATGATGATAGAAACATCAACAGTCATATTTCAGGCAGAGAACAATCTAAAATCCCTAACATCACTTTGTGTGGCAGGAAAGGACAATAAGGCCAATCACCTCAAACCATAAGGGTGTTGCACAAGGTAGTGTTTCAATAAATAATTCAAAGATTTTGGATCCTCCAGAAAGCTCTGATGATGACGAGTCTAAACACCAAAATGGTAGAGTCCTACACCCATTGCAGAGACTGAAAAGCAGAGGGAATAGATGCCAAACCTTAGAGTAAAAGCAGGGAACAAACACGTCGAAGGTTCAATCTCCAGTTGCATTTACACATAAAAAAAATAAGAATTTACTTACCGATAATTCTATTTCTCGGAGTCCGTAGTGGATGCTGGGGTTCCTGAAAGGACCATGGGGAATAGCGGCTCCGCAGGAGACAGGGCACAAAAAAGTAAAGCTTTACTAGGTCAGGTGGTGTGCACTGGCTCCTCCCCCTATGACCCTCCTCCAGACTCCAGTTAGGTACTGTGCCCGGACGAGCATACACAATAAGGGAGGCATTTTGAATCCCGGGTAAGACTCATACCAGCCACACCAATCACACCGTACAACTTGTGATCTAAACCCAGTTAACAGTATGACAACAGAAAGGGCCTCTTAAAGATGGCTCCTTAACAATAACCCGAATTAGTTAACAATAACTATGTACAAGTATTGCAGATAATCCGCACTTGGGATGGGCGCCCAGCATCCACTACGGACTCCGAGAAATAGAATTATCGGTAAGTAAATTCTTATTTTCTCTATCGTCCTAAGTGGATGCTGGGGTTCCTGAAAGGACCATGGGGATTATACCAAAGCTCCCAAACGGGCGGGAGAGTGCGGATGACTCTGCAGCACCGAATGAGAGAACTCCAGGTCCTCCTTTGCCAGGGTATCAAATTTGTAAAATTTTACAAACGTGTTCTCCCCCGACCACGTAGCTGCTCGGCAGAGTTGTAATGCCGAGACCCCTCGGGCAGCCGCCCAAGATGAGCCCACCTTCCTTGTGGAGTGGGCTTTTACAGTTTTAGGCTGTGGCAGGCCTGCCACAGAATGTGCAAGTTGAATTGTGTTACAAATCCAACGAGCAATCGACTACTTAGAAGCAGGTGCGCCCAACTTGTTGGGTGCATACAATATAAACAGCGAGTCAGATTTTCTGACCCCAGCCGTCCTTGCAATGTATATTTTTAAGGCTCTGACAACGTCCAACAACTTGGAGTCCTCCAAGTCGCTAGTGGCCGCAGGCACCACAATAGGTTGGTTCAGATGAAATGCTGATACCACTTTAGGGAGAAAATGCGGACGAGTCCGCAGTTCTGCCCTATCCGAATGGAAGATTAGATAAGGACTTTTATAAGATAAAGCCGCCAATTCAGATACTCTCCTGGCAGAGGCCAGGGCTAGTAACATAGTCACTTTCAATGTGAGATATTTCAAATCCACCTTTTTCAATGGTTCAAACCAATGGGATTTGAGGAAATCTAAAACTACATTTAGATCCCACGGTGCCACCGGAGGCACCACAGGAGGCTGTATATGCAGTACTCCCTTGACAAAAGTCTGGACCTCAGGGACAGAGGCCAATTCTTTTTGGAAGAATATTGACAGGGCCGAAATTTGAACCTTAATGGATCCCAATTTGAGACCCATAGATAATCCTGATTGTAGGAAATGTAGGAAACGACCCAGTTGGAATTCCTCCGTCGGAACCCTCCGATCCTCGCACCACGCTACATATTTTCGCCAAATGCGGTGATAATGTTTCACGGTGACTTCCTTCCGTGCCTTAATCAAGGTAGGAATGACTTCTTCTGGAATGCCTTTCCCTTTTAGGATCTGGCGTTCAACCGCCATGCCGTCAAACGCAGCCGCGGTAAGTCTTGAAAAAGACAGGGACCCTGCTGTAGCAGGTCCCTTCTCAGAGGTAGAGGCCACGGTTCGTCCGTGAGCATCTCTTGAAGTTCCGGATACCAAGTCCTTCTCGGCCAATCCGGAACCACTAGTATTGTTCTTACTCTTCTTTGCCGTATGATCTTCAATACCTTTGGTATGAGCGGCAGAGGAGGAAACACATACACTGACTGGTACACCCAAGGAGTTACCAGTGCGTCCACAGCTATTGCCTGTGGATCTCTTGACCTGGCGCAATATTTGTCCAGTTTCTTGTTGAGGCGAGACGCCATCATGTCTACAATTGGTCTTTCCCAACGGTCTATTAACATGTTGAAGACTTCTGGATGTAGACCCCACTCTCCCGGATGAAGATCGTGTCTGCTGAGGAAGTCTGCTTCCCAGTTGTCCACGCCCGGGATGAACACTGCTGACAGTGCTATCACGTGATTCTCCGCCCAGCGAAGAATCTTGGCAGCTTCTGCCATTGCACTCCTGCTTCTTGTGCCGCCCTGCCTGTTTACATGGGCGACCGCCGTGATGTTGTCCGACTGAATCAACACCGGCTTTCCTTGCAGGAGAAGTTCCGCCTGGCTTAGAGCATTGTAGATTGCTCTTAGTTCCAGAATGTTTATGTGAAGAGACTTTTCCAGACTCGTCCATACTCCCTGGAAGTTTCTTCCTTGTGTGACTGCTCCCCAGCCTCTCAGGCTGGCGTCCGTGGTCACCAGGATCCAATCCTGAATGCCGAATCTGCGGCCTTCTAATAGGTGAGCCTTCTGCAACCACCACAGAAGTGACACCCTTGTCTTTGGTGACAGGGTTATTCGCAGGTGCATCTGCAGATGCGACCCTGACCATTTGTCCAACAGATCCCTTTGGAATATTCTTGCATGGAATCTGCCGAATGGAATTGCTTCGTAAGAAGCCACCATTTTTCCCAGGACTCTTGTGCATTGATGTACTGACACTTTTCCTGGTTTTAGGAGGTTCCTGACCAGATCGGATAACTCCTTGGCTTTTTCCTCTGGAAGGAAAACCTTTTTCTGAACCGTGTCCAGAATCATTCCTAGGAACAGCAGACGAGTTGTCGGGATTAAATGGGATTTTGGAATATTCAGAATCCACCCGTGTTGTCTTAGCACCTCTTGAGATAGTGCTAAAGCTGTCTCCAGCTGTTCTCTGGACCTTGCCCTTATTAGGAGATCGTCCAAGTATGGGATAACTAATACGCCTTTTCTTCGAAGAAGAATCATCATCTCGGCCATTACCTTGGTAAAGACCCGAGGCGCCGTGGACAATCCGAACGGCAGCGTCTGAAACTGATAGTGACAGTTTTGAACAATGAACCTGAGGTACCCCTGGTGTGCGGGGTAAATCGGAACGTGTAGATACGCATCCTTGATGTCCAAGGATACCATAAAGTCCCCTTCTTCCAGGTTCGCTATCACTGCTCTGAGTGACTCCATCTTGAACTTGAACTTTTTTATGTAGAGGTTCAAGGACTTCAGATTTAGAATAGGCCTTACCGAGCCATCCGGCTTCGGTACCACAAATAGAGTGGAATAATACCCCTTTCCTTGTTGTAATAGGGGTACTTTGACTATCACCTGCTGAGCGTACAGCTTGTGAATGGCTTCCAACACCCTCTCCCTTTCGGAAGAGACGGTTGGTAAGGCAGACTTCAGGAAACGATGAGGAGGATCCGTCTCTAATTCCAACCTGTACCCCTGAGATATTATCTGCAGGATCCAGGGGTCTACCTGCGAGTGAGCCCACTGCGCGCTGTAATTTTTGAGACGGCCCCCCACTGTCCCCGAGTCCGCTTGAGAGGCCCCAGCGTCATGCTGAGGTTTTTGCAGGAGCCGGGGAGGGCTTCTGTTCCTGGGAAGGAGCTGCCTGTTGGTGTCTCTTCCCTCTTCCTCTGCCTCGTGGCAGGTACGACAAGCCCTTTGCTCTCTTATTTTTGTAGGAGCGAAAAGGCTGCGGTTGAAAGGTCGGTGCCTTTCTCTGTTGGGGAGTGACTTGAGGTAAAAAAGTGGATTTCCCGGCAGTAGCCGTGGCCACCAAGTCTGATAGACCAACTCCAAATAACTCCTCCCCTTTATACGGCAAAACCTCCATGTGACGTTTTGAATCCGCATCGCCTGTCCACTGTCGTGTCCATAAGGCTCTTCTGGCTGAAATGGACATAGCACTCATCCGAGATGCCAGTGTGCAAATATCCCTCTGTGCATCACGCATATAGATAAATGCATCCTTTATTTGTTCTAACGACAGTAAAACATTGTCCCTATCTAGGGTATCAATATTTTCAATCAGGGATTCTGACCAAACTACTCCAGCACTGCACATCCAGGCAGTTGCTATAGCTGGTCGTAGTATAACACCTGCATGTGTGTATATATTCTTTTGAATAACTTCCATCTTTCTATCTGATGGATCCTTAAGTGCGGCCGTCTCAGGAGAGGGTAACGCCACTTGTTTGGATAAGCGTGTGAGCGCCTTGTCCACCTTAGGGGGTGTTTCCCAGCGCGCCCTAACCTCTGGCGGGAAAGGGTATAATGCCAATAACTTTTTTGAAATTATCAACTTTTTATCAGGAGCAACCCACGCTTCATCACACACGTCATTTAATTCTTCTGAATCAGGAAAAACTGTTTGTAGTTTTTTCACACCATACATAATACCCTGTTTTACGGTATCTGTAGTATCAGCTAAATGTAACGTCTCCTTCATTGCCAAAATCATATAACGTGTGGCCCTACTGGAAAATACGTTTGAATTTCTACCGTCGTCACTGGAATCAGTGCCCGTGTCTGGGTCTGTGTCGACCGACTGAGGCAAAGGGCGTTTTACAGCCCCTGACGGTGTTTGAGGCGCCTGGACAGGCATTAATTGATTGTCCGGCCGCCTCATGTCCTCAACTGACTGTTTAAGGGAAGATAAACCATCACGTAATTCCACAAATAAAGGCATCCATTCTGGTGTCGACCCCCTGGGGGGTGACATCTGCATATTTGGCAATTGCTCCGCCTCCACACCAATATCGTCCTCATACATGTCGACACCACGTACCGACACACACCGCAAACTCACAGGGAATGCTCTAATGAAGACAGGACCCACTAGCCCTTTTGGGGAGACAGAGGGAGAGTCTGCCAGCACACACCACAAAGCGCTATATATACAAGGGATATCCTTATATTAAGTGCTCCCTTATAGCTGCTTTAATATATATATATATATAGCCATTAATGTGCCCCCCCTCTCTGTTTTACCCTGTTTCTGTAGTGCAGTGCAGGGGAGAGACCTGGGAGCCGTTCTGACCAGCGGAGCTGTGACAGAAAATGGCGCCGTGTGCTGAGGAGATAGGCCCCGCCCCTTTTTCGGCGGGTTCTTCTCCCGCTATTTTTCCAGTCAGGCAGGGGTTAAATATCTCCATATAGCCCCTATGGGCTATATGTGAGGTATTTTTAGCCTTGTATAAGGTTTATATTTGCCTCTCAGAGCGCCCCCCCCCAGCGCTCTGCACCCTCAGTGACTGCCCAGTGAAGTGTGCTGAGAGGAAAATGGCGCACAGCTGCAGTGCTGTGCGCTACCTTATGAAGACTGAGGAGTCTTCAGCCGCCGGTTTCCGGACCTCTTCACGCTTCAGCATCTGCAAGGGGGTCGGCGGCGCGGCTCCGGGACCGGACTCCACGGCTGGGCCTGTGTTCGATCCCTCTGGAGCTAATGGTGTCCAGTAGCCAAGCAGCAAATCCACTCTGCATGCAGGTGAGTTTACTACTTTCCCCCTAAGTCCCACGTTGCAGTGATCCTGTTGCCAGCAGGACTCACTGTAAAGAAAAAAACCTAAACTAAACTTTCTCTAAGCAGCTCTTTAGGAGAGCCACCTAGATTGCACCCTTCTCGTTCGGGCACAAAATCTAACTGGAGTCTGGAGGAGGGTCATAGGGGGAGGAGCCAGTGCACACCACCTGACCTAGTAAAGCTTTACTTTTTTGTGCCCTGTCTCCTGCGGAGCCGCTATTCCCCATGGTCCTTTCAGGAACCCCAGCATCCACTTAGGACGATAGAGAAATAATAATAATAGAGAAGTAGAAGCAAACTGCAGCACTTCTGTTTTGGCCTGTCAGAACATATAAGAGGACAGGAAATGAGGTTGTATCAAAGATACAGATGGCACATTCTACAAGAGCAGTGGTGACCTCTGGGACTCACAGGCTTCAGCAGACATTGCAAAGCAGCAGGCTGTCATCATTCAATACATTTTGCAAACATTATAATCTGGATATAATTACTTTGGAAGATGCTTAGTTAGGAAAGGAAATTCTTCAAGCAGTCATTCAATAAAAATATTTTTTGGGAATGAATTGATGAGGAATGATTGCTTTTAGATCAACTCCATGAATAATTTGGTACATCCCATATGTAAGGTCTGCCAGGGAGTCTGAGAAAGAAATACAAAATTCATATTTACCTGATAATTACATTTCTATCAGGAACTACATGGCAGCTCTAGTCTAGTATTTCCCTCCCATGCTTCTGCTAGTAGATTTCTCAGAGGCAGCTTAGGAAGTCACGTACAAACACACCATAGACCTTCCGTGGATGCCAACTTTTTCTCACCTGAAAATAGGATTAACCCTTATGTAAGGGCAGCCATGGGTTCTTCAAATGAAAAAAACTGAATTTGCTTATATTTGCTTAACTGCCATTATACAGGGAAGTCAGGCAACTTTTTGATTCCTCAAACCCTTATTCATTTCTCAAAATTAGGGACAATAAGGACTGGTGGTGGGAAAACAAAAATTTGGGGTGCAACTTTTTGAGGGGGCTAGGTCAACATTTATTCTGCAGAAAACTCAAGCACCTTGTTATGAATGAACACACTGATAGAAAATGCGTTCAAGTCACTCAAATTGGAGGGGGGGGGGGCAGTCTTACATTTCAGCAAAGACTTATCTACATACAGTATGCACACTCTTTTTCTGATGGTGGGTTCATACCTAGAGCAAGAGTCTATTCAGTTGTAGAATTAGAAAAATGCATGTTGTATTGCAGTTGTTATTATCGTTCATTTACGGCGCCACAAGGGTTCCGCAGCACCTAATGGTTAATTGCCAGATCTTAAAGGCAAGCTTTTTTTTTTTTTTTTTAAACATGTCACTGTTATTGCAACAGGCATTAAGTATTTAGTGACAAAATGTCATAGTTAAGAGGAGAGTTCAACCTCATGAATTATATAAGAGAACTGTATAATAACTGGTTTGACCAGATAACACTGCACCATATGGCACATACTGGTAGTCTCACGTTAAGAATAACAAAACCTGGATCAGACCCCATTAACACTGCTCCTTGGACCTGGGTTATTCCTGGGTCAGTCCCATTTACACTGAACCCGTGTTTGTCCTGCATGTCACTCACAGACGCCCCCTGGAGGTGGATCTCTGCAAATACAGCCAATCAGCAACTTTTAAGTTTGACCAGAGTCCGATAAGGTCATGCTGTTTACATTGCACAGTTACCCAGGTCCTTCCAGGGTTCGACCCTGGTCGGTATTTTTCAAGGTCCCTTTTACATCAAGCTGTGACCGTGGTAGACCTAGCAATAACCCGGTGGAAAAGGGGTATAATAAATATCCCTGTAACACCCTTTGTCATTACTTTAACTGTGGAACCCCATCTTTCCCTATTTTTCTTTCTGGACTTCTTCTCAAAAACAAAATAATAAGGAATTCTATCAAGAATTGGTATAAGAAACTCTGTTACAATTATAAGCAGCATTTTACCTGAATTTAAAGCGAATATATGCAGATTCTTTTTATTTATTTTCTCGATAATCTTCTACTTGGAGTAACTTAATGTTTTCAGACATAAGAGCATGAAATCCCCATTATAAATGCACTGGTGTGAAACAGCCCTGAAGGTGTTGGGGAGTGAGTTATACCCCTTTTGGGTCTATTACGATAGACCGTCGGACGGGATCCCGGTGCCAGGATCCCGACCGCCGGAATGCCGGCGAGTGCAAAAGAGACCCTTGCGGGCTCGCTGCGCTCACCACGCTGCAGGCACGATGGCGCGCTACGCTATTTATTTCCCTCCAGGGGTGTCCTGGACAGCCCAAGAGGGAGAATAGTTGTCGGTATACCGGCAGTCGGGATTACAATGCCGGTATGCAGAGCGCCAAGATCCCAACAGCAGGGATATAAAAGCACCTCCCACCCCTTTCACACAATTCAAAAACCCGGTATTGACCCGGTATAGTGCCGGGTTGACGCGGGTTGCAGTGCAATGTGAAAGGGGTCACTGCCGAATTCCCAGGTTGTCTGACCCGGTAATTTAACCCGGAATAAAGAAGGGTTATTCCCAGTCCAGGTGCAGTGTGAACGGGTTGCCGGGTTGATGCAACCTGGGACCTGTTCATAGTATAGGCAAAGTCGACGTGGAGATGATCTCATCTCCCAGCACCGCCTCTGCTCCTGATGCCGCGGTCTCCGACTCTGATGGCAACTCGACCCGGCATACTGCCGAGTTGGGAAGATAGTGTAAGGGTCCAATGTCCAATATTTACCTTTCCTTAACAGTGTTACACTGGAACTAGATACCAGGGTTCACCATAAACCCCAGACTTCTTAAGCTTGCAATAAATTACTATTACAAGTAGTCTGTTATTGTGGCGATGCAGTTGACATCTAGATTGATCATCCCTTCTTTTCTGAATAATGTATGTATGTAAAGACATCATAATAACACGGTCAGCTTCTCCTAGTATTCCCAAAAACAGCAGATGCAGTTCTGTATTAAGAACATATTGTCCATGTCAAATGCCACGTCATATGGAACATGTGTCTGGGACTAAATTAACGGGTTAAGGTCACACTAGCTGAACCAGCAACGGTCAATGACAATCTGATCACATGAAAAGCAAAGGACATGGATGCATGCATTATTACTGTAAGAGATAAATAAATAAATACCATTTGCCTTGAACAGTTGTCTATAATCTCTGTCTTGTCTCACCAAACTCAAAAAACCTTTGGGTATGTATTGTAGTTTGAGTTAATTCTATTCCCTGCCACAAATTACAGGGCTACACTTTGACACTTCATGTAAAAGCAGCCAACTGCTGCTATTGTTTGTGACTTTACTACCTGGTCCATACAAACCACAATTTAGAGTATCTTTATAAAAGGATATGAGGATGATAGACCCACAGGGTGTCATTGAGCCAATCCATGCCGTTATCTTGTTGTAGCAGCCTATCATAAGTAATGCACATAAACTTGATATCTTCTTCATCTATTCCTCCATTCCATATGTCATACAGTATTGTCATCTCTTCAAACTCTGATCGAGGCTTGAAGACAGATCGAGGTGGGGATAAATCAGGAGATATATCAACAGATTTTTTCTTGGTCCTCCAATTCCTTGTTTTTTTTAGTTTGGTAATGTCCTCCTCTTCCTTTACCGCTTCCCTCCACTGGTTCTCCAGCTCTTTCAATGGGACTTTCTGACTTATGGCTTCAGAGCTTGTAATAGGAGGGTGCTCTTCATTCCGAAAGTCTAACGGAAGTGCCGTAGGTTCTTTAATTCCACAGATTTCAATAGCTTCATTACTGAACACACCCTTACCTAGGGCAACTTCTGTTAATGCAATGATAGGGAGGGTTTCTGTTTTTTTCTCCCCATCATCATCATCACCACCATCCATTGCTAGGGCGGAAGGAGGGGGTCTTTTGGGTCTTCCGGGTTTCCTCCTACCTGTAGGAGGAAGAGAAGGTGAAGAGTCCTCTGTGGAAGGCAAAAGTCCTTTAGGTAGCTCAGACTCACTCTCTTCACTGAATAATTTATCATCATATACTGGCGTTTCAGATGATTCCAGATCATCAACCGTTAAACTGATGTCCTTTTGGAGATCTCTTGGGGGGCTTGCAAATGGGATTGGGGAAGGAACACTATTCATAATTATGGAAGCACTGGCTGGTTCTTTAAATGATTTTTCATCTGGATCATCAACTGACGGTTTCTTGCTTGATGGATGGCAGGGGAAAGTAGCATTAGATTCAGGGAAAGTTGGAGTGAAGTTAAAGTCCCTACCAGGAGTCCTTGGAATACCGCTGTTAATTATGCCAGGTGATTGAGAAAGGTAGGAAAATGGGCTTCCAGGAATGTGGGGAGATACAAGAGTCAAGCTATTACCTGTGAGAGGAGCATCACTACCAGGCGTTGCAGGTACAGTGTCAGTGCTTTGGGACTTCCCAAGGTGCGATGCTTTCACAGAAAATTCTCTGCCAGGTGTTCGTGGAAGTTCCTCTTCAGAGAGCATTTTTGTGACTGGTAAGTGACAATAGTTCTTTTCGTGATGAACTTGTGGCTCCTCTTCCCTACTGTGACTCTGTGTTAAGGGAACAGCAGCAAGAGCTACTTTGGGGACAGCTGGAAAAGGAACCTCTGAATCAGAATGAGCAGTTGCATCTCGTCCAGGGGTCCGAGGACAGAGCACATCATCCTCTGCAATAAATGGGGCCAATTTTACATGTAGTTGTCGAGTATCAGAGGAAATTTCTTCTGGTTTAAGAAGGATGCTTGGGTCGCCAAAAGCTCCAGTAGGCGTTAAAGGTCGAATGACTACAGTCTCCTGGGGCTCTGTATTTGGACTCTCAAGGACAGGCACCAAGTGAAGTTCAACATACACTTCAGATTGGTCTGCTGCAACAAGATAACAAAATGAAATTATTATTAATACTTCTCACTGTTATTGTACATGTCTATAGATGAAAAAAAGCATACAGATGCCTCCTCATACACCTAGTCTCAATAAGCCAAGTGGCACCAGACACCTGGTGTGAGTGAGCCACCAGGTCCCGTGCATCTTTTTAAGTCTTATTCACACAAAAAATGCAACTTAGGCACAAATGGACATGACAAGCCGCTTCATGAGACTGATTCATTTGATATATGACACATAACTGTGTGCGTCTGAGTCTGTATACGAATCCCAACAGAACTTGGCGTGAGAAAACACAAATATGCAAGTGTCATATATCAAATAAATCCGTGCAGTCTCTCAAAGCGGCTTGTCTCATACGTTTGTGACTAAGACACATTTTTCGGGGAATAAAGATATAAAAGAAGCTCAGCGCAAGGTGAAGTCGCATGGGACCTGGCACGCAAAGAATGGCTGTGCGATACAACTGAGCAATAAGTGTATAACAACACATCTGTAGCTGAGGTTGTGTAGGTTTTAACTTCCAACTAATTATAAAACAAGAGATTATCAAACCAATATGCAAGCCCCAAGTAGCTCAGATTTTTCTTATTTTTATTCTGTGCATCATTCTGAAATATGCACTACGGGGTTTAAGCAAGTGATAAATATCATTAGTTAGCACAGGTGAACTTGACTTTACCACCTACAAGACACCAAAGTGATCTTTATGTTTACTCAACCATCTGTTAAATTTACAAACAGATAGCCACGCACATTCATTTATACACAACCACATATGATACCTTCATTTGATGGTGATGGAGCTTTCTCAATATCCTTTCCATCATCCATTTCCAAAGGTTTATCTGATAACTCCTCGGACACTGTTTCCTGCTCAAGTAAATCTTTGGAATAGACTGGTGCATCTAAACCTGTATTATTCAGTGTTGAAACTTCCTCCACCGTTGATGGCGTAAGGTCTTCCACTGCTTCACCTTCTATCTCTCTTAGCTCTTCATCCACTGAAACTTTGGTTGGACTGCTTTGTACAGAAGGAACTCTTGACAGGTCATCATCTCTTTCTACCTCCACATCGTCATCATCATCATCGTGTTCCACATCTACTTCCTCATATTCAGACTCTTCCTCTTCATCTTCCTCCTCATCTTCATCTTCTTCAGATTCAGAACTGGATTCATACTCTGAGGATTCGTCACTTTCATCAGATGAGTCTGCTTCAGCTTTAGAAGAAGTCACACTGGTAGCATCTTCTATATAGAGAGAGACTGATATTAGTATTTGGTAGTCACTAAAACAAAACACCAGACTTGTGCAATAATGCTTTTATATACAATTAAAATAAATTCTATAGATATCAAGAAGAAACAGAAGGCATTGTAATAACTGATTATCAAATGAAAATGATTATCCACAATGAAAACTAATAATATTTAGAACATATGCCTGTAATTGCAGGTTACTTGTAGACTTAAAGGCTAATGCTACTTAAACTTTATCAATTCTTGACTTTTACTTAAATTTACCTGCTGAAATCTCAGAAACAAACCGTTTCTGCCATTTGACAGATTGTTGTGAATATCTGACTGACTTCCCCTAACACCACCTGCAAACGTGGAAACAATCAGAGCAGTCCACCAGTAGAGTAACAGGTTACATATGTTGCAAGAAAGATCACTCATTCTTAATACACCTGTCAAATATAACAAGTTTGTTTCTCGGCTTTAGACTGGCAATATCCAGCACAAGTCTTTGCACCTTTCCCTTTGTCTCTGAATCCCAGATTGGGGCAACGGCAGCAAACTCAGTTCATGTTATGGAATCATTTATTGTCTAGGGATACAATCATCCAAGACCACTGTTCTGTCTGGCTTCACTAAAAACCATGCATCTCGCACCTCCCTCTTTTAGTAGAGACCAGTCGAGGCTGTCTGTCAATAAAATTATCTGTGGCCAGTTAAAATATACATGACAGTTGCCCAACATAATGCATTTTCCTGAGCACTCCTATGGGGTTATGAGGCAAAATGTGTAATGGTGATATGTTTTCTAGCACTGTTATGCTACCATTGTCAGCACACACATGCCGATCATGTAGCACCCAGATCACAAAGAATTGATGTGTGAGAATGCAGAGCCCACCGAAATCATGTCATGAAATACATACACAAAAGCTTAGTAGCACATATTGCTGACAAACAATTTTCACAATTAGTACCATCACCTGAATCTTCCTCTTCTTCCTTCCCACTGGTTTCTGCACCATCATCTTCCTCATCATCATCTTCAATATAATGCTGCTCCTTAAATAAAACAACAACATGAAAGCGCATCAATATAAAAGTAAATTATTACTTGTCAACAAGATAAGATACATTTATAACATTTGTAGGTGTACTAATTATTTCAGAGAAAAATGAAAGGCTCTAGGAAAATAAATTCATATGTAAGTAAAATAAAATTTGTATTGACAAAGTATTTGTGTTTATTGGAACACTACCTAAATAGGGTTCTTAGGAAAGAAACAGGAACTCTATATTCTTCCCAAGGGTTTTTCACGAGGCAACCCACTACAAGTAAGCGCCAAGCATCCTGACTGTAACAGCTGCGGTATTGCAGCCCTGCGATGTGGTTACCAAGACCATGCAGCTGATCAGTTAATGATAAAGAATGTCCCGCAAAAAGGTGCTGCAGCAGTTACACAAGCCACCTAGAAGCAGAAGTGATTTCAGGTCCCATTGAGTAAGTCTGACTATGGCAGAGACATCCTTCTACTCCTGAGTGCACAAGTTAGTTCACATGTAGGTGAGGGGCTGCTTTTGTAAGAGTACTACTACTACTACAGTGGGAGTGGTCAGTGATGGTAGGTTACACAATGTCCTAATTAAAATGGAACTTGGAGACTGAAAAATTATGTTTCTAACAGCAGACCTGGCTATGTACTGGGGACCTTGGTGTGGGCATAGCCAACAGAAGGGCAGTCTTCCATGTAAAGTACATTAACTCAACCTAAATTTTTGTTTTGAAAGGCGGATACTATAAGGATGTCAGCACCAGGTTGGATACCAGTGCTATAAGAATGTCAGCACCAGGCTGGATCCCAAGCAGCAACTGCATCACTCACTGTACTAAGGTCTGCACTTCAGGTAAGACAGACACATTTTCTCTGTTAGAAACCAAGAGACTAGAGACCTGAACATTCAAATATCTATGTTTTAAACCCTTGTCCAAACCAGAATCCCCTTAGATCTTTTAAACCCTGTGGTAATTCTTGGTCAAAACAAGCTTCCAAGCCTTGAGCATGGTCTAAACCCCACTATCAAAAAAGCCTTTATCTCTAAGGCATCAACAGCCAGCCATTAAACACATCAACTCTGGTTAAAGAAGGTGCCCTGACTTGACCTTGTGTTCCTAGAATTAGGCCCTCTGTCATGCTAAGAGCTTCTGTGTACCTGGACCTTCTTGGACAGGACGATACCATCAGAATCACTGGAAAAAGGTATCTTTTACCTTTCTGAGCTAGTGCGGAACTGTCTCTACCATAAGAAACAGGTACATCAGATTGAAGTTCAAAGGAACTCACATAGGGGTCTATTCGTAAAAAAAATAAAAAATAAAAATAAAATGAATTGATACTTAGCACTATACATCGCATCGCTCCGATGCAATATATAATCGTTATAGTAAGTAGCAATTCCTGTATACTTACCCTTCCGGCGAAGCAATGCGGTGTCCCAGGCTCCAAAGATGCTCTCTTCTCCGGCAGTCCCCCTCTGCGGTGCTTGGAGTCAGCAGGCGGTTCCTTCTGCGCATGCTCCTCCGGCAGACATCCCGGAAGGCCGCAGAGGCTGTTGGGAAGCCAAGGGGCGGAGCCAGTGCTGGGTGCGGACAGAGAGCAGGGTAGCATTGAGCTTCCCTGCAGTTACCACACCACAGTTCAGGTTATGCCCTCCTGAGATGGCGAACCTGAACTCCATGGAGAAGTGGAAAGCTGAGCTTTCCGCTCCTACATGAATCACACTCACCATACAAAAGTATGGTGATGCCATTCAGCTGTGGAGCAGGGGGGGCGCTGAAGAAGTCAGTGACTTCTCCACGTTAACTTGCTCCATGAATAACATGAAGCAGAGAAAAGACCTGTTTTCCACAAAACTTTTCTCTGCTTTATGCATAGACCCCATAGCGTGAAACTTCTGCGGATCCCTCATCCTGGATCATAAGCGCAGAAATTTGTGGTCAGCTGAGATGCCATTGTGCCATCAATTAAACAAAGGTAAAGTGAGGCCCCTACCAAAATGAACACAAACTTACTGTAAATGTGGTCTCAATCTTCCATAAAGTAGCAGTTTTCAGAATAGGAATTGTGGTAGGTTTGCATAGGAGAGCTATGGGAATATTCACTTTATCTGTTAATTCCCATTTCACCATATCCTCGCTCTAAAGAAGATAAAGGGAGGGAGGGCAACTTCTGGGAGGACCTATAATTTATGATCAGCCTTTGTAGTGACTCATTCAGCTCTCCTCCAAACCAGCAGGAGAGAGGAAAGAAGCTACATTTGTTTGTTTGTTGAACTGCAAGATGTCGGATTCTCCAACCCCTTGCTTTCCTTGATATTTAGTGTGTCTGATTGCATGCACTGAATCATCCACTCCCTGGCTTCTTATTTGTAATCCTAATTAGGACACAAGAAAACCTCAGGGCCAGAACTTTCCTCCAGTGATTAAAACTCATAGTCAGACTCCTCTAAAGCCTGGTGAACTCCCAGAAGCTGTTACTACAGAGATCTAGACATGATGGAAAATGTCAGAACCCTCTCTAAGGAAGAGGACACATGAAGCAGACTCTGCTCCAACTATGCCACCAAGGCCAAGCCAGTTTATTGGGTGCAGGTGACATGGGGCTAGAGTATCCAATCACTCCCATGGAAGGGGTAGAGGATGGAGATTTCCTGCTTGGCTCAGCTATGTCAGTGGGTGCAACTGCAGACAACACACCGTAATTGCTCATAAGCTTAACATAAATGTAAAAGCAGCAGAGAGAAAAGAGCCCAGCTCTGGCGGGCACTTAAAATTGCGGATAAGGTCCTGGGCAGACTCTGGGATTATAGAGGTGTATTTGCAGGTAACTTTAGTAAGGACAAGGTCCTGCCATTACACACTATAACCCAGTGTGTCCACTGTCCCCCATAGGATGAATGAGAACAACAGAATTAATGACACATCCATCGCTAATAATAGCCATAACTGCAAAGTATCACTTAACAAGCATTAAAATACGGGCAGCAATTTTTTGTAACACTTGAAAAAATAAGTAAAGTACACACTTTACTGGACAGGGCTTCATCGGAGTCATCATCTTGTTCCTCATCTTTCTCAGGTGTTACATCCTCTTTATCTGAGGGCTCTTCCCCCTCACTTTCCACCTCTTCTTCCCCCTCGCTGTCCAGGGGTCTTGCTGGCCTCCTGCAGACATTAACTGAATCGGTGTCCTTCTTAGACAGATCTGATATAGTGTCCAGCACATCTCTCTCTCGTTCACACTCTGAAAAGTGATGCCAGATTAAAACAATTAACGTCACCCACTAATAGCAAAGCAGTATCAGAAGATATAATGTTTAGGAATAAATGAAGCACTAATTTAATAAATGCAATTAAAAGGAAAAGTACACTCAGTGCAAAGTATAAACCTCTGGCAACTTTAAATGCAAACCTTCATCTTCCTCATCTGCAGAAGGTGAGGGACGAATTCTCTTCTGGTCTCCAACCAGTGCAGCTTCAGGTGGTGCCTTCCTCTTAACCTATGTGAGAGAACAAATAGTTACCTAAGGCCCGATTACATCCAAGGATTGGTAAGCATACATCATACTGAGTACGTTTTTGGCCTTACACAGAGTACAATATTTGTTTTCCTGTTTTTTTTTTTGTAAAATAACCCTTGAGATGCGCTGGAGCTAAGATAATGGGGTGTATTTATGTGAACGGCGGCCAGCAGTCCGACGGTCACATGACCTCCCCCAAAATCACGCCCCCTCACTATCCCGACGTGCGGCATGCCGACCAACAGGGACTATTTCCACTTGTGGGTGTCCATGACACCCATAGAGTGGGAATAGAACCCGTGATGACCGCACTCGCCCCTACCCGCCAGGATCCCAGGGTTGGTATGCTGACCGGCGGTTAGGAGACCATCGGTCAGCCATACCACACCCAAGATAACAGGTAGTATACAATGCTGTTAGTGACTATGAGGAGAGTACTAAAGGTTCTTAAAAGGTTACTTTCAAATGGTTGATTCTTGCATTTTTTTAATGTATTTTCTATTAATGATGGATACATGGTATCCAGCAAGTGTTTTTTTAGCACATTAACACCTCGCCATAGTGTTCCACATCATGTAACCCATCACTAAGCTTTTAAGAGAAATTCACCTGAAAACTGACAAGTCTTGATTGATCAAATTACACCATTTAAACCCGGCCAAGCGCATGATAATTCATTGGGAGGGTTATGCAGATGTTCTGCACAGTCACCCAACATTTTTAACTTCAATATTTTCCCTACGTTTTCACTTGCTCAGGAAGACGTGCGCCAAAAAATGCATTCTGGGAAAATGCAATACAAGCTAGGCATTGACACGCAATTTCTCTCCTGCCTGAATGGACACTGACCCCTCAGAGCCCACATGCACAGACACAGAGCTGCACTTTGTCATTCTCGTGTATCCTACACACATTAGAGTGGTACAGTAATGACTGCACAAATTGTGCTAGTCATTTGGTTAGAATAATCATAATATATTGGGTCATTTTGTGCTGACATTATTAGGTATGGTGCCATGTATCTTGCCTAAATACAACATCATATCTTTCAAATATTCTAGTGGCTGGGCACCATATGGTACCAAGTAGTGAGCAACTCAGATGTGTAAGCATACATGGAATGTTAAACCTGCTGGTTTAACATCACTTTTAAGCACTGATATTGAGCTAGCAAGGGCTGAAGTACATATGTTGTAATATAGTTCAATTGCAGAACACGGCAACGTAGCTAACTTAGCAGGGATGAGTACAAAGATGAGCCACACTGGGAGCAGGCAGAAGCTGGTAGTTCAGACAGAGTGTTACACAGCTGAGCAATACTGGGGGAAAATAGAAGAGAGAAGAAACTCTCGTTTTTTTGGGGGGGCACTCATTGAACAATGTAGTCTAATAAAATCTAACTTTTAATTCATCATTAAAATACTATACCACAAAACAAAACAATAACACTAACATACATTTAATAATCTGAATTCATACCCGTATTTCCGTGTGAAATATATTATTTTAGGTACAATTGGTTGAATATCACCTATACCTGATAATATCAGTATCACATAAATAATTAGGTACTACTTTATTAACAATGTGAGGGTGGAATAAAGTAAGTACCACAAACAACTGTTGGTCCAGATTCAGAAATACCGATGATTATGTGTGCCACAACCAAGAACTGACCAAACCACACCTTATGTTTCATATGAATTTTTAGATGATATCACATCCACAAATCTGTGTGGACTATTGGGCAGTGCAATTCTTGGCAATAAAATGGGGTTGGTTGAGTCTCAATTAATCATGTGGTCGTGACAACAATTTCTGGTACAACTCAGTACAATACTGGGAGCAAGCAGACAGAACCGGGAAGTTCAGATAAATCAGACTGGTACACAAATGAGCAGGGGCAGATAAGTTACAGACAGAAGTAAGTAGTCAAATGTGTCAGATCGGTGCACAGTATAACTTCAGTATCAGAGCGGGTTGAGCAAATGATCCAGTCGGACTAGCAATTTTATACTAACACCAGACCAGCATCTCACTATCTCAGCCAGTGGTTGACTCTGGCAAAGAAAGGCAAGCCATAAATCCTTGCCAGTCTCTCAATTGTTTCATTTCAAGAGGGATGCAGCAAATGTGCAAGGGCAAAGGGGCAACACATCCTAATAGGCTCTTAGTGCTTAAACTCTTGCTGGGTTGGGGCTGAAATGTCGGCAGTCGGGATGCCGGCAGTCAGAATACTGACCGCGGCATCCCGATTTTTAGAATCCAGACAGAGGTCAAATAAGTGTACTAACCCTCTCTCCCCTAATCCTCCCTTACCGTGCCTAACCCTTCCCCCCTACAGCTTAGCCCTAACCCTCCCCGGTGTGCCTTAACTTAACCCCCCATTTCCCGCAGCCTAAACCAAACCCTCCCGCACCCGTAGCCTAACCCTTACCCTTCCCATGGGTGCCTAAACTTAAACCCCCCTGTGGCTTACCTCTCCGGTGACCCGGCAGTCACTCGTTTGTGATCCCACCTGTCGGGATGTCGGCACCGGCTTTCCAAGCAGTATAGGGATTCCTGACAAGATCCCACTCTTGCTGGAGTTCCCAGTACACCACAGTATGATAAAACTGCAATGTTCTAGATGCTCAGAGACACAATATTTTAAAAGATTTAATGTTAAGTATTTACCTTAAATGAGGGCAGTCTGATTGCTCCGCGTAAGCCAATGCCCAGTCCTATTCCTTCAAAGCCCAGCCCTTCTCCTTTGTTCCAGCTTTCTAGCAGACTTGAGGTTATTTGGTCCCTCGGCTTTGGTTTTTCTTCATCTTTGTTATCCCCGGACTTTACTGGGGTCAGAGACTGCTAACATCAGTGACAAAGCAGGAGAGTAAAACATGTTAGGATCTATATCCATGTGCTCATGGGAAAGATTGCATTGGAAACACATGTAGCAAGTTACAGAGATTTTTCTTTAAAAAGTAAAAAAAAAAAGCAAATAAAAATACATAAAAAGCAAAACTAAAGAAAAAAAGCTTTCCATGTATACAATGGAAAATTAAAGGGATTGAAATACCCTTACGTGAATCTGTATCATTCATACACATACAGAGTTCTAATTAACTATACATCTCATTTACAATGTTTTCATATAAAACTGTACAGTGTGTTTAAATCAAAATCTCACAACATAAGTGTTATTAAGCAGTATTACTGTAATTGTATATTTATGTGCAGAAGTATACACAATGCTTAAGGAGCTTATAAAGTCACCTTTAGGAACAATAACTGGAAGTAATGTTTTTCTGTATGAATTTCTGACAACATTTGTAAAGCTCTCAAACTCTCACCATAAGGTCAGACCACATCATCTCAATGTAGTTGTGGTCTGGAGTTTGATCTAGCCATTAGAAGTCCTCAAGTCATTTCTTTTACAGACATTGGTGGCAATTCAATTATGCTAGGAATCTACACGAATGGGCGCGCCATGGAGCAATTCAATTATTTCTCTGTTTGGGTGCAAATTAGTATTTAACGCGCCTAAAAGCACCGTGTTTAACTGCACAAAGTAGAGGCTGCAAGAAAAAAATGTGTCTGCTGCAGCTAAATCGCATCTGATCAGAGCAACAACTGAATTACTCAGACAGACACCTATTTGTTTAGAAAGGGGGCGCCCGGCAAAATTGAATCTCCCCCATTGAGTTGAAGATTTGTTGGTGTAATTAGGATCATTGTCCTGTAAGCATAACTCAATTACGGCCTGGAAATGTTATTAGGAATACCAATGAATTTAGTGGCAAAGCAATAAGTGCACAGGATGTATTATTTTACACTGGTCTCTGTTGTTAATTATAACATTTAAATTCTAGGTTTTTTTTTATTTTTTTTTATAATTTATAAACCATATTCAATAAACAATTGGGGGCGATTCAAATGTTCTGGGCGCCCCCAGCTGGATGCCTATATGAATGGGCGTCTATCAGAGCAATTCAACTGTTGCTCCGATCAGATGCCGCAGCAGTCTCTTTTTTGTCGCAGCCTATGAAGTTGCTAAAAAAAAACGTATGAAAAGTCCGTAGTTTGGGCACCCAAACAAGGACTTTAGACGCCCAATCAAGCTCGGTAGACTGGTTTAGCTGCTTTGCGTGGCTAAACCCGGAGCTGTCATGCACAGTAACTACTAATGGGCATCTGATCAGAGCAACAATTGAATTGCTCGGATAGATGCCAATTCGTATAGAAGTCTATTCGCATAGAGGTCCAGAACATTTGTATCACCCCTACTATGTACAATAGACACAAAATTACAGACAAAACATGGAAAGATATTTCAATAGTAATAACACTTACCTTTGCTAAACGCTCCTTTTTATCCCACCACTCATCAAATGCCCTAAATGCAACCACCTCAATCATTTTTCTGTTCAAATCTCTTTTCATTATGGCTTTAAGTTCTTTAACGATGACCTGCAGCACTCCATCCACAGTGGCCTTGTGAGGATCCTCCTTTCTGTGCTCGTAGCCTGGGGGTGGCACAGATGGGTCAAACTTTGGAAAAGGAGGCCAAGGCTGCCCACGCGAGAGAGGTGTGGACATGGTTAAAGGCCGGTAAGTATGTTGTGTGCCAAATGACATGGAATTCCCCATGAAATGGTGGTAGGGGTAAGTATTTTGTCCCTGCATCATACGGCTGAGCATCTGAGTCTGCATTTGAAAAGACATAGGCATTCCGCCCCATTGTGTACCAAGGGCACTCATCATGTCACCCTGTATCATGGGGAACATATTTTGATGGTATGGTGGTGGAGGTGGTAAAATGTGTGGTGGAGGAACCCCAGGTGGAGCTGGTAATGGAGGAGGCGGTACTGTAACTGATGGGTGGGTTGGTGGAGGTGGTGGAGGGAGAGGAGGTGGCATGGGGAACCCAGGCTGTGGTGGAGGTGGAGGTGGTGGTAGTGGAGGAAATCCAGGTGGTAGGATAGGAATGACTGGGGTCATGACGTTGGAAGCGGTGACTGCTGAATTCATGACAATGGATTTGTCACATTCTTCACTGGTGATGGGAGAAGTGTTCATTTCATCATCTGAGATTTCCATGTCCTCTCCCGAAGAAGGATGACCCTATTTAAAGCAGATACATTTCCGTTAGAAAATCATTGCAGCTAGAAGTGATCTAGATTAACTTCAGGATACAAACAGCCATTATTTTCATTACTTTACTTGGGTAAACAGATTTACAGAATTTATTTATCTTTATTTACATTTTTTGCTAAAAACAAGTTTAGTTTACTATTGCTTCAAAAGCCATCCCTGACAGATTCACTATGCTATACCGGCAGCCAGGATGTTGGCCGTCAGTATACCGTCAGCGGCATCCCGGCCACCAAGATGCCGGCAGCGGGGCGAGCACTAGAAAGCCCCTTGCGGGCTCGATGCACCTGCCACAGGTTATATTCTCCCTCTATGGGTGTTGTAGACACCAATAGAGGGAGAATAGCCTGTATCGCCTTAAATGAAAATGTACTGTTAATGGTTGTAGACCAGTCATAGTGCTATACTAGCTACATCTTTTTACATGTTACAAAAATTATTACTTGCATTTTATTATTTTCTGCATTATCACACAAAAAAACGTGCTTTTACTTGTCAGGGAGTATTCACATTTTGTCACAAAAAGCACCAAAACTTAATTCCACAACTATCACATTAAAGTGCACCTGTAATGTTGGGAGCAGTTGCACAGCTAGAATGAGGGAACAGCAATTAATGGCATCACCTGTTATTCATTCTTTGAAATCTAACGTTTCACCAACCCTTCTGTACCAGGGAGAGCAGCTGGTTCTTTTATCCTCTGCTACGACAGTCATACAAAAGCATACAAAAGCATTGCACTACTGCTGTAACTGCACAAAGCAGTGGGGTTGAGACAACCAGTGACTATGAAGCAACTGCACAAACTATTTCACAATGTGTAAAACCTTATTGCCTTATCATGTTGAATACGCTAATCATGACAGCAAGGTATATTCATTTACATCATCACCCAGTCACACACATTTTATGTCTGAGCAACTACAGGTTGAGTATCCCATATCCAAATATTCCGAAATACGGTATTTTCTGATGGCTCAATGTACACATACTGTGTTTAATACACAAAGTTATTAAAAATATTCTATTAAATTACCTTCATGCTGTGTATATAAGAAGTATATGAAACATAAATGAATTGTGTTTATTTACTCAAACTTTGTTTAATGCACAAAGTTATTGAAAATATTTTATTAAAGGACCTTCAGGCTGTGTATATAAGGTGTATATGAAACATAAATGCATTCTGTGCTTAGACTTGGGTCCCATCACCATGATATTTCATTATGGTACGCAATTATTCCAAAATACGGAAACATTTTGGATATGGGATACTCAACCTGTATACCACCTGTGGTAAAAGGTGTCTGTGTAGTAAGAGGTCACAGAGGCCTACACACCCAAGTGTACCACTCCAAAATGGAGCTGTATCAGCTAATGCACTATGGGACTAATTCGTGTTTGTTCGCTCATGCCTACGCAGCTGCATTTTTCTAGGTTACAGACTTACTAATCATCGCAGGTGAAGCTGCCGCCCAGAAAAGAATATAGACGCCCACTGAAGCCACCACAAAGTCCTCAGCAACTTCATACACATATGCAACACTGACGCAATAACAAGGAACATCGACACCTCGAGTGAGTCCATGGTCACACAGGTCACTCCTCGAGTGAGTCCATGGTCACGCAGACAGGCTGCAGCAGTAGTGACGCTGGTGCAGTGTTTCTCTACATACATAATCGCACCTGAAGGCATATGCACACCACGAAAACAGCCATGACATGACTGCGTTTTTGCTGCCAATCCCTGTTACCTCCCCCAATCGGTCTCTTCCCGTCAATCACTCCGCGTTAAAAATGTCACTACGACCACAAAGGTACCTTTGCGTCTGCGCAGTGTGATCGCGGCACATGCACAGCTTGACGATTATTGCTCAGTTGTGTGAATATCGGACACTGCCTACAAACATGAATTAGGCCCTATGACAACAAGTTCCTGAGCTGACCAGGATAGGCTGTCCATAGTGAATTTGGGTACAGAGTAGATGTGCAGGGTAACCCTGTCACAGTAATCATGGTAACCATATTATGTAAAGCTGGTTGCTTTTTTTAATAGAGGTTACTAAAACCCCATACACAATACACATAGAAAGTGGAATTAAGTAGGGTTCTATGTAATGACACAGGGTCAATAGCACACCATGCCCATCAGTGTGCAATAGAAAAGCAGCATAAGACAAAACATTACACTAAATGAACTTCAGCAAGTAAAAAAAAATAAGAATTTACTTACCGATAATTCTATTTCTCGTAGTCCGTAGTGGATGCTGGGGACTCCGTAAGGACCATGGGGAATAGCGGCTCCGCAGGAGACTGGGCACAAAAGTAAAGCTTTAGAACTACCTGGTGTGCACTGGCTCCTCCCCCTATGACCCTCCTCCAAGCCTCAGTTAGGATACTGTGCCCGGACGAGCGTACACAATAAGGAAGGATTTTGAATCCCGGGTAAGACTCATACCAGCCACACCAATCACACCATATAACTTGTGATCTAAACCCAGTTAACAGCATGATAACAGAGGAGCCTCTAGAAAAGATGGCTCACTACAGCAATAACCCAATTTTTTGGTAACAATAACTATGTACCAGTATTGCAGACAATCCGCACTTGGGATAGGCGCCCAGCATCCACTACGGACTACGAGAAATAGAATTATCGGTAAGTAAATTCTTATTTTCTCTGACGTCCTAGTGGATGCTGGGGACTCCGTAAGGACCATGGGGATTATACCAAAGCTCCCAAACGGGCGGGAGAGTGCGGATGACTCTGCAGCACCAAATGAGAGAACTCCAGGTCCTCCTCAGCCAGGGTATCAAATTTGTAGAATTTTACAAACGTATTTACTCCTGACCAAGTAGCTGCTCGGCAAAGTTGTAAAGCCGAGACCCCTCGGGCAGCCGCCCAAGATGAGCCCACCTTCCTTGTGGAATGGGCTTTTACAGATTTTGGCTGTGGCAGGCCTGCCACAGAATGTGCAAGCTGAATTGTACTACAAATCCAACGAGCAATAGTCTGCTTAGAAGCAGGAGCACCCAGCTTGTTGGGTGCATACAGAATAAACAACAAGTCAGATTTTCTGACTCCAGCCGTCCTGGAAACCTATATTTCCAGGGCCCTGACAACGTCTAGCAACTTGGAGTCCTCCAAATCCCTAGTAGCCGCAGGCACCACAATAGGTTGATTCAGGTGAAACGCTGAAAACCACCTTAGGGAGAAACTGAGGACAAGTCCTCAATTCCGCCCTGTCCGAATGGAAAATCAGATGCGGGCTTTTACAGGATAAAGCCGCCAATTCTGACACGCACCTGGCCCAGGCCAGGGCCAACAGCATGACCACTTTCCATGTGAGATATTTTAACTCCACATATTTAAGTGGTTCAAACCAATGTGACTTTTGGAACCCAAAAACTACATTTAGATCCCAAGGTGCCACTGGAGGCACAAAAGGAGGCTGTATATACAGTACCACTTTCACAAACATCTGAACTTCAGGGACTGAAGCTAGTTCTTTTTGGAAGAAAATTGACAGGGACGAAATTTGAACCTTAATGGACCCCCATTTCAGGCCCATAGACACTCCTGTTTGCAGGAAATGTAGGAATCGACCTAGTTGAAAATTCCTCCGTCGGGGCCTTACTGGCCTCGCACCACGCAACATATTTTCGCCAAATGCGGTGATAATGTTTTGCAGTTATATCTTTCCTGGCTTTGATCAGGATAGGAATGACTTCATCCGGAATGCCTTTCTCCTTCAGGATCCGGCGTTCAACCGCCATGCCGTCAAACGCAGCCGCGGTAAGTCTTGGAACAGACAGGGTCCTTGCTGGAGCAGGTCCCTTCTTAGAGGTAGAGGCCACGGATCCTCCGTGAGCATCTCTTGAAGTTCCGGTTACCAAGTCCTTCTTGGTCAATCCGGAGCCACGAATATAGTGCTTACTCCTCTCCATCTTATAATTCTCAGTACCTTGGGTATGAGAGGCAGAGGAGGGAACACATACACTGACTGGTACACCCACTGTGTTACCAGAGCGTCTACAGCTATTGCCTGAGGGTCCCTTGACCTGGCGCAATACTTGTCGAGTTTTATAAACATGTGGAAGACTTCTGGGTGAAGTCCCCACTCTCCCGGGTGGGGGTCGTGTCTGCTGAGGAAGTCTGCTTCCCAGTTGTCCACTCCCGGAATGAATACTGCTGACAGTGCTATCACATGATTTTCCGCCCAGCGAAGAATCCTTGCAGCTTCTGCCTTGCCCTCCTGCTTCTTGTGTCACGCTGTCTGTTTACGTGGGTGACTGCCGTGATGTTGTCCGAATGGATCAACTCCGGGTGACCTTGAAGCAGAGGTCATGCTGAGCTTAGAGCATTGTAAATGGCCCTTAGCTTCAGGATATTTATGTGAAGTGATGTCTCCAGGCTTGACCATAAGCTCTGGAAATTCCTTCCCTGTGTGACTGCTCCCCAGCCTCGCAGGCTGGCATCCGTGGTCACCAGGACCCAGTCCTGAATGTCGAATCTGCGGCCCTCTAGAAGATGAGCACTCTGCAACCACCACAGGAGAGACACCCTTGTGCTTGGTGACAGGGTTATCCGCTGATGCATCTGAAGATGCGACCCGGACCATTTGTCCAGCAGGTCCCACTGGAAAGTTCTTGCGTGGAATCTGCCGAATGGGATTGCTTCGTAGGAAGCCACCATTTTTCCCAGAACCCTTTCATTGATGTACTGAGACTTGGCTCGGTTATAGGAGGTTCCCAACTAGCTCGGATAACTCCCTGACTTTCTCTTCCGGGAGAAACCCCTTTTTCTGGACTGTGTCCAGGATCATCCCTAGGAACAGAAGACGAGTCGTCGGAATCAGCTGCGATTTTGGAATATTGAGAATCCAATCGTGCTGCCGCAACACTACCTGAGATAATGCTACACCGACCTCCAACTGTTCCCTGGATCTTACCCTTATCAGGGAATCGTCCAAGTAAGGGATAACTAAAATTCCCTTCCTTCGAAAGAGTATAATCATTTCGGCCATTACCTTGGTAAAGACCCGGGGTGCCGTGGACCATCCATACGGCAGCGTCTGAAACTGATAGTGACAGTTCTGTACCACAAACCTGAGGTACCCTTGGTGAGAAGGGTAAATTGGGACATGAAGGTAAGCATCCTTGATGTCCCGAGACATCATGTAGTCCCCTTCTTCCAGGTTCGCAATCACTGCTCTGAGTGACTCAATCTTGAATTTGAACCTCCGTATGTAAGTGTTCAAGATTTTAGATTTAGAATCGGTCTCACCGAGCCGTCCGGCTTCGGTACCACAACAGTGTGGAATAATACCCCGTTCCCTGTTGCAGGAGGGGTACCTTGATTATCACCTGCTGGGAATACAGCTTGTGAATGGCTTCCAAAACTGCCTCCCTGTCAGAGGGAGACATCGGTAAAGCCGACTTTAGGAAACGGCGAGGGGGAGACGTCTCGAATTCCAATTTGTACCTCTGAGATATCACCTGAAGGATCCAGGGGTCTAATTGCGAGTGAGCCCACTGCGCGCTGAAATTCTTTGAGACGGGCCCCCACCGTGCCTGATTCTGCTTGTAAAGCCCCAGCGTCATACTGAGGGCTTGGCAGAGGCGGGAGAGGGCTTCTGTTCCTGGGAACTGGCTGATTTCTGCAGCCTTTTTCCTCTCCCTCTGTCACGGGGCAGAAATGAGGAACCTTTTGCCCGCTTGCCCACGAAAGGACTGCGCCTGATAATACGGCGTCTTCTTATGTTGAGAGGCGACCTGGGGTACAAACGTGGATTTCCCAGCTGTTGCCGTGGCCACCAGGTCTGAAAGACCGACCCCAAATAACTCCTCCCCTTAATAAGGCAATACTTCCAAATGCCGTTTGGAATCCGCATCACCTGACCACTGTCGTGTCCATAACCCTCTACTGGCAGAAATGGACAACGCACTTAGACTTGATGCCAGTCGGCAAATATTCCGCTGTGCATCACGCATATATAGAAATGCATCCTTTAAAATGCTCTATAGGCAATAATATACTGTCCCTATCTAGGGTATCAATATTTTCAGTCAGGGAATCCGACCACGCCAACCCAGCACTGCACATCCAGGCTGAGGCGATTGCTGGTCGCAGTATAACACCAGTATGTGTGTAAATACATTTTAGGATACCCTCCTGCTTTCTATCAGCAGGATCCTTAAGGGCGGCCATCTCAGGAGAGGGTAGAGCCCTTGTTCTTACAAGCGTGTGAGCGCTTTATCCACCCTAGGGGGTGTTTCCCAACGCACCCTAACCTCTGGCGGGAAAGGATATAATGCCAATAACATTTTAGAAATTATCAGTTGTTATCGGGGGAAACCCACGCATCATCACACACCTCATTTAATTTCTCAGATTCAGGAAAACTACAGGTAGTTTTTCCTCACCGAACATAATACCCCTTTTTGGTGGTACTCGTATTATCAGAAATGTGTAAAACATTTTTCATTGCCTCAATCATGTAACGTGTGGCCCTACTGGAAGTCACATTTGTCTCTTCACCGTCGACACTGGAGTCAGTATCCGTGTCGGCGTCTATATCTGCCATCTGAGGTAACGGGCGCTTTAGAGCCCCTGACGGCCTATGAGACGTCTGGACAGGCACAAGCTGAGTAGCCGGCTGTCTCATGTCAACCACTGTCTTTTATACAGAGCTGACACTGTCACGTAATTCCTTCCAACAGTTCATCCACTCAGGTGTCGACCCCGTAGGGGGTGACATCACTATTACAGGCAATCTGCTCCGTCTCCACATCATTTTTCTCCTCATACATGTCGACACAAACGTACCGACACACAGCACACACACAGGGAATGCTCTGATAGAGGACAGGACCCCACTAGCCCTTTGGGGAGACAGAGGGAGAGTTTGCCAGCACACACCAGAGCGCTATATATATATACAGGGATAACCTTATATAAGTGTTTTTCCCCTTATAGCTGCTGTATTATTAATACTGCACATAATTAGTGCCCCCCTCTCTTTTTTAACCCTTTCAGTAGTGTAGTGACTGCAGGGGAGAGCCAGGGAGCTTCCCTCCAACGGAGCTGTGAGGGAAAATGGCGCCAGTGTGCTGAGGAGATAAGGCCGCCGAGAAGGGGGCGGAGCCTATCTCCCGTTTTTCTGTGTATTCTGGCAGGGGTTAAATTCATCCATATAGCCCAGGAGCTATATGTGATGCATTTTTTGCCATCCAAGGTGTTTTTATTGCGTCTCAGGGCGCCCCCCCCCCCAGCGCCCTGCACCCTCAGTGACCGGAGTGTGAAGTGTGCTGAGAGCAATGGCGCACAGCTGCAGTGCTGTGCGCTACCTTGTTGAAGACAGGACGTCTTCTGCCGCCGATTTTCCGGACCTCTTCTGTCTTCTGGCTCTGTAAGGGGGCCGGCGGCGCGGCTCTGGGACCTATCCATGGCTGGGCCTGTGATCGGTCCCTCTGGAGCTAATGTCCAGTAGCCTAAGAAGCCCAATCCACTCTGCACGCAGGTGAGTTCGCTTCTTCTCCCCTTAGTCCCTCGATGCAGTGAGCCTGTTGCCAGCAGGTCTCACTGAACATAAAAAACCTAAAACTAAACTTTTCACTAAGCAGCTCAGGAGAGCCACCTAGTGTGCACCCTTCTCGTTCGGGCACAAAAATCTAACTGAGGCTTGGAGGAGGGTCATAGGGGGAGGAGCCAGTGCACACCAGGTAGTTCTAAAGCTTTACTTTTGTGCCCAGTCTCCTGCGGAGCCGCTATTCCCCATGGTCCTTACGGAGTCCCCAGCATCCACTAGGACGTCAGAGAAATGTATTTTGGACTAAAATGTCTACTGCAGAGGTTCCCAAATGCAGTCCTCAAGGCACCCTAACGGTCCAGGTTTTAAGTATATCCATGCTTGGTCACAGGTGAATTAATTAGCACCTCAGTCAATTTGATTTAACCATCTGTGCTAAGCCATGGATATACTTAAGACCTGGACCATTTGGATGTAATCAGCTCCTAACGGTCATCTTTCAAACTCCACCTACAGTATACAGTACAGTATATAGCCTTGTCTGCCATGATGAAGTTATTTTCTACTAATATTCTCAGGAACAGGCTTCCCCACTCAATACACATGTCAAATTACTGAAGTAATCCAACTGCTAAATAATTCATTTAGATGTGGGCTAGTCTCCCTTGTGGGCAATTCTATTAATAAAAGGTCCTCAGAGCACTGACCTCATCCAACAAAAGAAGGGAATCCCTCACTCCACTTCCAAAGACTTGTCATGTCCTAAAGTTGGAATGACTATATACAGAATGTAAAGTGGATTAAACCTAGTGATAAAATCAATTAGATGCAAGTTTGCAAACCACAAAACTCACATACATCTCAGCAATGCTAGCACCAGCGCGATTCAATTACAAATGGCGAGGTCATGCGACTGTACTACAATAACTGACCTAGAAGAATTGCATGAGAGGTGGGGAAATCATCCTGGATCACAAAAAATGTGTCATGTAAGATGACATGACCATATAGAAGGCTAGTAATGACCATAAGGAAAGTACCGGAGACAGGGCTTAAAGTGGTCTAGGAGAGGTGGTGGTACGCATTTCCCCGGCCGCCTACCCCCCTTCCATTAGGTAGCGCCAGGGCCGGTGCTAGCGTTTTTTCAGCACCCCCTGCAAACTATAAATTTGTGCCCTACCTCCTATATTTCACAAAGACAGTGTGCGCTGAAAGCATGAAAAGGAGCGTGGTCTCACCATTAAGGGACGTGGCCACACAATAGTACTCCTAATTCAAATTACGCCACACAATAGAACAAGCTTTTTAAATTACACCACACGTAGTGCCCCCGATTTCATATTACAGCACATAGTAGTACCCCTTATTGACATTAACACACACAGTAGTGCTCCTTATTCACTTTATGCTACACAGTAGTACCTCTTATACACATTACATCACACAGTAATGCCTCTTATACACAATGCCTAAAGTAGGAGTGCCCCTAATACACAATGCCACCAGTAGTAGTGACCCTTAAACACAACGCCCACAGTAGTAGTGCCCCTTACACATAATGCCCACAGTAGTGCTGCTTATACACATAATGCCCACAGTAGTGCTGCTTATACACATAATGCCCACAGTGGTGCTGCTTATACACATAATGCCCACAGTAGTGCTGCTTATACACATAATGCCCACAGTAGTGCTGCTTATAAACACAATGCCCACAGTAGTGCTGCTTATACACATAATGCCCACAGTAGTGCTGCTTATAAACACAATGCCCACAGTAGTGCTGCTTATACACATAATGCCCACAGTGGTGCTGCTTATACACATAATGCCCACAGTAGTGCTGCTTATACACATAATGCCCACAGTAGTGCTGCTTATAAACACAATGCCCACAGTAGTGCTGCTTATACACATAATGCCCACAGTAGTGCCCCTTATACACAACTCTGTCTCTATCACTCCAGCAGTTTCCCGCCTCTCTGTGTCCCTTCAGCCCCCTCTCACCTTGTCTTCAGCATGCTTAGAGCCTGCTCCTCTTTGTGGCTCTTCATCACTTCAGCAATGGTATGACATCAAATACGCTGTGCCACAAAAGGAAGCCGCTGGGACCTAAGGCGGCCCGGATGAATGCAGGCTGACAGAAAAAGGGGCTGATTCGAATGTTTTTTCTGTGGCCACCACTACAGGGTGCCCAGCAGCAGCAATTCAAGTCTTCTGCTGTTTGGGCACCCAGCAGCCGCAGAGCACACAATTTTTCTCACAGAGTCCTGTGAAAAAAATGTGTATGAACTGGGCACTTTTGGCATCCAAACAGGAGTCTGAACGCCTAAATCACGGACTTTAGATGGCCGAAACCGGTCTGTTTGGGTGTGACATGCACGATGTGTATGGGTGCCCAAACACAAATTGAATTGTGACAGTTGTTTTGGAGTCTAAAACATCCCCGTTTAGACAGAATTTTTAGATGCCCAAAACAAATGAATCGGCCCCAAAGCGCGTGAGAGTACCAAGTGGGGCAGGTTGCAAGGGGAGGAGGACCGTGGAGCCGTCAGGACCTGAGGAAGGGGGAAGCTGACACAGCTCATCAGCGACACTAGCGCCGTCCACATCATCTATTGACGTGGGTGGCAGGATGGGCTTTCCTGTTGGAATTACTGTGCAGGGCCATGGCAGAGGTGGAACTAGTTCCACCTACCATTACAGGTGATGGAACTCCGCTGCAACCCGTTCCTGACCACTTTAACCCCTTACTGGAGATTCTTAAAAGGTGTCAAATTATTGATTTTTGCATTTTCTATTAATGGTGGAAATATTATAGGCAACAAGTGTTTTTCAACAAATTAAAATCTTTATAGTAATTGGCGGTTCAGAAATATGTAAAGTGATTTTACATTTTTTTTTATAAAAGTTTAAAAAAGCTGGGTTAAAAAAAAAACACACTTTTAAATCTCAATCCAATCAGTCGCGATTTACTTGCGGGTGCAAGTAAGTGCAGCTATATGACGGAGGTACTGCTGAATTCGCAGTCTTTTGTTCGCAGCCCCATAGGGCTGCGTACAATAAACCAAGACTCTGAGGAGGGCGCATGCTGATACCACTGCTGCCGTTTACACATCGTCGCAACAGCAACTCTTAGTTAATTGGATTGAGCCCATAGAACCCATCTGCAAGCTAAACCTCCTCTCCCATCAATACAATACCTCCACGTACTTGTTCCACATCATTTAACCCATTATTGAGTTTTTTAGAGAAATTCACCTGAAAAAAGAGATGTCTTTATTGGGAAAATGACACTGTATAAACCCAACTAAGTGTATGGCCATTTATTGGGAGGGGTACACCACAGGTTTTGCACTGTCCCCTAACATTTTTACCTTAAAATACAGATTTCCCCCACCTTTTCACCTGCACTGGGTAGTGCAAACAAACACATTTAACTGGGAAAATGCAATGCAAGTTTGGAACTGAATTGCCATTCACGGTGCAAACTCACCATGAATAAAGCTTACAGGACCAAGCTGGCTCCTAACCAAATTGACCCCTTAGGCAAAAAGGAGGCCTTGGTCCTAAGAACAGCCCGGTGATATATGAAAATATTAAAGCTAGATTCCCAAGTTCTGGAAATATTTGGCCTGTACAGCCAGCCAGCCCCCCCCCCCCCCCCCCAAAAAAAAAGAGGTCTGCAGTTTCAACTCTAGGGGAGAAAATTCAATTGTTTTACCCCGTGGAAACCACTAGGTGGCGCAAAACAGAGCAAATCAATTGCAACAGCAGTGAGGATGACCTTTCTTCTCGCAGCCTCCTGAGGTGAGTGGAGAAATATGTGAAAGTTGGCACTTTGGTTGTCCAAACGGGCATTTGGATGCGCAAAGCAGGACTTTAGACAGTTTTACCAGTTTTGCGTGGCTAAACCCTGTCTGTTTGCGACATGCGTGATATGCCTGTGCGCCCAAACAACAACTGAATGGTGACAATAGTTTGGGCGTCTAAAAAGTCCAGTTTAGATGAGATTATTAGACACCCAAAACAACTGAATTCCCCCCCTATGGGTTCAAATGGGGCACCTTGTAAGGTAATTAAGACCTAAGGATCCATAGGAGGAACAAACGGAGAATGCACATGCAGTAATGCTTGCAAAACAAAGCTGTACAACAATTTCTTCTGAAATAAGAACGACAGGGCCAAGATCTGAACATTTACAACCATAAAGCTTCCAGAGAATGTTTGTACAATAACCTTCTTGGCCAGCTCAGTGTTACTGGAATCACATGAACACTTTCACTTTCTATTTTCATTGGGACCCATGGAAGCATTGCTAACAGGAAAGCTAAAAAAATATATAATCCATATGTCCAAAACAGTGTGTACTGAAAACATTTTAAGACTCCTTGTCTGAGTACTAACTTTTGGAAGAGAGAACCAATAACTGCAGTTAGGGCATGAAAGTTGAGAGAATCAGCTTACAAGTTGTTCACATCACGGTCAGCTTACAGACGCTGGGATCCCGACTGCCCAAATGCCGACAGGGTGGCGAGTGCAACGCTCGCCACGCTGCAGGCACAGTTCTATTCCCACTCTACTGGTGTGGTGGACACCCATGAATGGGAATAGATCCTGTATTTTGGGATACAGTGTGTCGCCATTTTAAGCAGTCGGGATTCCGGCGCTTGTATCCTGACCGCTGGGATCACGACTGCCGGTAACATAACCGCATCCCCTCTGATTACAATGTTTAACATTACTAATTTCTAGTATATTGATAAGGAACGGACTTTAATCTTGTGACCACAGACCTGTGTATAGCCCTGTAGAGCAAGAGCCATCCACAGCCCTGAGGACAGTCATCACAATTGTTCACTCTCAAGTGGTGAATCAATGACCTCTACTGAGGTTGTCAATCTTGAGCCACTAGAAGAGTGACTGACTCTCCATTGAAGACAACATGAATGATCTGGCAGTGAAGTGATGGTCTGACTTATTCATTTTCAGTAAAATGTGAACCTGAAAAAGCAATAACCAACTTCTAAAACTGTGACATGAAAATACACCTTCCCCCCCCAGAAAAAAAATCCCCTTCCCCCAACGTGTCCTAGCTGTTAATCTTAACCAGTGTAAAGCCCTGCAGTGCAAAAGGTACGGGCCCAAGAGGCTTTTAAATGCCACATCTGCTTCCCAGCATTAAGCCAAAGCTGCACATAGCGACCACCAAGGCTATATAATCAGTCAAATAGCACCACCACTTCAGACACTGGCTTCGTTTCTTCTTAACCTTCAACAATAGGTCTGATGCAACTGGCTCCTCATTGTCCTGAATGCTAAAGGGCTGCCGTATGGATGCCACCAAGTTGTGTGCCCCTTGCCTACTAGAGGAATCCTTGTCAAAGTATGAGAAAATCTCTAGCCCCATATCATCAGCCACTTCACCTTCCTCCTGAGGAAAAAAAACACCCTCTGATTCATCCTAGGACTGGACCACTGTAAGCCTGTGGAGTTTGTATACTACTTTTAAAGGGAATATTAGAAAAATTAATTCCAACTAAGAGGACACATTCAATTAAGATGGGTTCAATAACCGGGCAGAAAAAAGCCAATGCCTGACAATTCGGCCAGAGTATCCGAGTATGCTGCACCACGGCCCAAAACCAGTGGCAAATAGTCTCAATATGAAGAGTGTTGCATAACATTCATCAGACCAGAAATTATAGGGTTGAAAATGTATTGTGTACTGAATCCAAAAAGTCAGGCACCGATTCCTGTTGATAGTTCATGCTAAAATGTCACCTCTGCGGGTGTCTGTATTTAAATCAGAAATGATTTGCCTCTTCTTGGTCCAATAATTGTTTAGTGTGTATGCTTAAATTAGATGTTCATGGGATCTTATCTTAGCTCCAAAAATGGTCTAGTCCCTAGCATTGTTTGGAAAATCTGCCAAGTGTGTACCCTTCTGCATAATCCAGTCTCGAGGCCACTCTCCTGACCTCCTGCCTTATGCATTGGTCATCTATGCCTCGCTTACTTCCTGCCATCAGGCCGCCTTCAGCTTGCTTGCACCTCATGTTACCTGTCTGTCTCCCCCCACCCCCTAGACCAGAGGTTCTCAAACTGTGTGCCGTGGCTCCCTGGGGTGCCTCGGGACACTTGCAGGGGTGCCCTTGGTTGGTGGTCCAGAACCAATTCAAATTATTCATGGTCAATATAATAGGTAAAACCAGTGCTGGTGGCTGCCAGTCATAAAATATGTGGCCAAACAGAAGCAAATCTTGTCCCTCACCACACAACTGACCCTAAGGATGACCTATAAACGCGATCTACTTAATGTAATATTTCTTTCTAAATTTCTCAATAAGACATTTTTGGCCTAGGGGTGCCATGAAAAAATTCTGATATTCTAGGGCGCCGTGATTCAAAAAAGTTTGGAAACCACTGCCCTAGACTGTGAGCTCCTTGGGAGAGGGCCCTCTTTCCTCCTGTTCTCACAACCCTTTTCTCTCACACTTCAATTACAGCTCTCTCCTAAGTAGCAAATGTCTATACCTGCATCTCCTCTCGCTTGTTACTGTTTCTCTCTTCCAATGACTGTCTGCCCTTAGTAGTATTAGTGCTCTTTTTTAGTTTTTCAGTTACTGTAATGTTAAGTCTGTGTACCCTGTATTGTTCCAATGTCTGCCGTATGTATGGTGCTTAGAAACAAAATGTAATAATAATACCTATCTTAAACCCTGAAAAACTTTGGCCAAGCCTTAAACTCAAGCTCACTCCTTACAGGGAGGACAAGGGACAATAAATCAAACTTTCCCACTTGACCAAGGGCCAAATTCAGACCTGATCGCAAAAGCAAAATCTTTCTCTAATGGGCAAAACCATGTGCCGTGCAGACGGACAGATATAACATGTGCAGAGAGAGTTAGATTTGGGTGGGTTATATTGCTTCTGTGCAGGGTAAATATTGGCTGCTTTAATTTTACACTGCAATTTAGATTTCGGTTTGAACACACCACACCCAAATCTAACTCTTTCTGCACATGTTATATCTGCCCCCCCCCGCAATGCACATGACTTTGGCCATTAGAGAAAGATTTTGCTTTTGCGATCAGGTCTGAATTAGGCCCTTCGTCCGGTGGGGAAGTTTGATTAATTGTCCAGCCAACCAGCTCATAACTCTCATTTTCAAACACAGCCTGTTACATGGTCATTAGGAAGCCGATTGGCTGGTCATTTATCACTCTTTATTTCATCTCCACTTTATCTCTTTTAAAGGCTTTTACATTTGGGCCATCATATCAGCAGTCCTCTGCTAAACTGTTGTGGACTGGATGAAACCTGCCACTCTCTCCCTACAGGTAATTATTAATCGTATGGGTGTGGTATAATAGGTCCACAGTCATTAGGTCGACACAAGAATGTTAACAGGGCCGAACTGCTGACATGGTTTGTCAATAGTGATCATGTCAACATTTATCAGGGCCTAGTCAAATGTTTAAGAGGTGGGGAATACCAATGGGCGTCTATGAAGCTACTGAAGCTATTCAAATGTTGCTCAGGTCAGATGCCCATTAGCTGTCGCTGTCACAATTCAGCTCACAGCCATTGAAGCTGCGAGCAGAAATGTGCAAGGTTGGCTGTTTGGGGGACCCAACAGGACTTTTCCCCATTGCGGACATTAGTTTAGGCGGGTTTTGCCGCTTTACGTTGCTAAACCCTGTCTACCTGGGCACGACAGTGTGGTAATTAAATGACACCCAGAACAATTAAATAGCAACAATAGGCATTAATTATCGCAATAGAACAAACATTTGAATAAACCCTATTATGTCTACATGATGAACTGTCAACAAACCATCCATGGTGGGTCCTTACCTTTTCCCGGCAGCAGATTTGTCCGCTATGACCATGTGACTGTTATGTCTGATGCGGACCTCCTGTGAGTATTTTTCATAGTCCTATGCCTAATCCTAACACTTCCCGTATTACCTAACCCTAACCTCCCCTCCCAATACAGCCTAATGGTAAACCTCCCACCCACAGCCTAACCCTAATAGTCAGTATTCTGAAACAGTAAACATTTCAGATGTCAATCTGGTGCCTCTCAACTTTCTGATGTCGACACTGTGGTGTCAACTTCTGTCGAACATTCGACTGGATACGAATCGTACTTAGTACTTTTGCCAAAAGGAATACATCATTTTCATTCTCCCTGAGTCAGGGGTGAGCAATATGCAGCCACCCAGCTGATGTGGGACTACACAACACAGCATGCCCTGACACAGTTTTGCCATCAGGTCATACTATAACTGTTGCAGAGCGTGCTGGGATGTGCTGCTTATTGCCCACCCCTTAGGGGAATTCAATTGTTTTTCGCTCCCGATCTCCTGTCTAAAGTGACGGGAGATCGTGGGGTTCAATTCATTTGTTTGTTTTCTTTCACGCTGATTGCGCCTAGAGAGGTTGGGTTTAGATGCGTAAAAATAAGAATTTACTTACCGATAATTCTATTTCTCGTAGTCCGTAGTGGATGCTGGGGACTCAGTCAGGACCATGGGGAATAGCGGCTCCGCAGGAGACAGGGCACAAAATTAAAAGTTTGACCACTAGGTGGTGTGCACTGGCTCCTCCCCCTATGACCCTCCTCCAAGCCTCAGTTAGGATACTGTGCCCGGACGAGCGTACACAATAAGGAAGGATTTTGAATCCCGGGTAAGACTCATACCAGCCACACCAGTCACACTGTACAACTTGAGATCTGAACCCAGTTAACAGCATGATAACAGAGGAGCCTCTGAAAAGATGGCTTCCAACAATAATAACCCGATTTTTGTAACAATAACTATGTACAAGTATTGCAGACAATCCGCACTTGGGATGGGCGCCCAGCATCCACTACGGACTACGAGAAATAGAATTATCGGTAAGTAAATTCTTATTTTCTCTGACGTCCTAAGTGGATGCTGGGGACTCCGTCAGGACCATGGGGATTATACCAAAGCTCCTAAACGGGCGGGAGAGTGCGGTTGACTCTGCAGCACCGAATGAGAGAACTCCAGGTCCTCCTTAGCCAGGGTATCAAATTTGTAGAATTTTACAAACGTGTTCTCCCCTGACCACGTAACTGCTCGGCAGCGTTGTAAT
The DNA here is from genome assembly GCF_028390025.1 of Pseudophryne corroboree. Classification (NCBI taxonomy): domain Eukaryota; kingdom Metazoa; phylum Chordata; class Amphibia; order Anura; family Myobatrachidae; genus Pseudophryne; species Pseudophryne corroboree. Next base: position 309,384,710 of record NC_086444.1, read on the forward strand.
GCCGAGACCCCTCGGGCAGCCGCCCAAGGTGAGCCCACCTTCCTTGTGGAGTGGGCATTTACAGATTTTGGCTGTGGCAGGCCCTGCCACAGAATGCGCAAGTTGAATTGTGCTACAAATCCAACGAGCAATCGTCTGCTTAGACGCAGCAACACCCAGCTTGTTGGGTGCATACAGTATAAACAGCGAGTCAGACTTTCTGACTCCAGCCGTCCTTGAAAAAAAAAAAAAAAATATATATATATATATATATATATATATATATATATATATTTTTAAGGCTCTGACAACGTCGAACAACTTGGAGTCCTCCAAGTCGCTAGAAGCCGCAGGCACTACAATAGGTTGGTTCAGGTGAAACGCTGATACCACCTTAGGGAGAAACTGAGGACGCGTCCGCAGTTCTGCCCTGTCCCAATGGAAAATCAGATATGGCTTTTGTACGAAAAAGCCGCCAATTCTGACACTCTCCTGGCCGAAGCCAGGGCCAGTAGCATGGTCACTTTCCATGTAAGATATTTCAAATCCACCGATTTGAGTGGCTCAACCAATGGGATTTGAGGAATCCCAAAACTACATTGAGATCCCATGGTGCCACTGGAGGCACAACCGGGGCTGTATATGTAGTACTCCTTTGACAAAAGCTTGGACTTCAGGAACTGAAGCCAATTCTTTCTGGAAGAAAATCGACAGGGACGAAATTTGAACCTTAATGGACCCCAATTTGAGGCCCATAGACAATCCTGTTTGCAGGAAATGTAGGAATCGACCCAGTTGAAATTCCTCCGTCGGAGCCCTCTCCTTCAGGATCCGGCGTTCAACCGCCATGCCGTCAAACGCAGCCGCGGTAAGTCTAGAGGTAGAGTGCACGGATCCTCCGTGCGCATCTCTTGAAGTTCCGGGTACCAAGTCTTTCTTGGCAAATCCGGAACCACGAGTATCGTTCTTACTCCCCTTCGCCTTATAATTCTCAGTACCTTGGGTATGAGAGGCAGAGGGGGGAACACATACATTGACTGGTACACCCATGGTGTTACCAACGCGTCCACAGCTATTGCCTGAGGGTCTCTTGACCTGGCGCAATACCTGTCCAGTTTTTTGTTGAGGCGGGACGCCATCCTGTCCACCTTTGGTTTTTCCCAACGGTTCACAATCATGTGGAAGACTTCTGGATGAAGTCCCCACTCTCCCGGGTGGTGATTGTGTCTGCTGAGGAAGTCTGCTTCCCAGTTGTCCACTCCCGGAATGAACACTGCTGACAGTGCTATCACATGATTTTCTGCCCAGTGAAAAATCCTTGCAGCTTCTGCCATTGCCCTCCTGCTTCTTGTGTCGCCCTGTCTGTTTACGTGGGCGACTGCCGTGGTGTTGCCCTACTGGTTCAACACCGGCTGACCCTGAAGCAGAGGTCTTGCCAGGCTTAGAGCATTGTAAATTGCCCTTAGCTCCAGTATATTTATGTGAAGTGAAGTCTCCAGGCTTGACCACACTCCCTGGAAATTTCTTCCCTGTGTGACTGCTCCCCAGCCTCTCAGGCTGGCATTCGTGGTCACCAGGACCCAGTCCTGAATGCCGAATCTGCGGCCCTCCAAAAAGGTGAGCACTCTGCAACCACCACAGAAGAGACCCCCTTGTCCTTGGAGACGGGGCTATCCGCTGATGCATCTGAAGATGCGATCCGGACCATTCGTCCAGCAGATTCCACTGAAAGGTTCTTGCGTGGAATCTGCCGAATGGAATCGCTTCGTAAGAAGCCATCATTTACCCAGGACTCTTGTGCATTGATGCACTGACACTTTTCCTGGTTTTAGGAGGTTCCTGACTAGCTCGGATAACTCCCTGCATTTCTCCTCCGGGAGAAAAACCTTTTTCTGAACTGTGTCCAGAATCATCCCTAGGAACAGCAGACGTGTCGTCGGGCTCAGCTGGGATTTTGGAAAATTTAGAATCCACCCGTGCTGTTGCAGCACTACTTGGGTTAGTGCTACACCGGCCTCTAACTGTTCTCTGGATCTTGCCCTTATCAGGAGATCGTCCAAGTAAGGGATAATTAATACGCCTTTTCTTCGAAGAAGAATCATCATTTCGGCCATTACCTTGGTAAAGACCCGGGGTGCCGTGGACAATCCAAACGGCAACGTCTGAAACTGATAGTGACAGTTTTGTACCACGAACCTGAGGTACCCTTGTTTGAAGGGCAAATTGGGACATGGAGGTAAGCATCCTTGATGTCCAAGGACACCATAAAGTCCCCTTCTTCCAGATTCGCTATCACTGCTCTGAGTGATTTCATCTTGAACTTGAACCTTTGTATGTAAGTGTTCAAAAGATTTCAGACTTAGAATAGGTCTCACCGAGCCGTCCGGCTTCGGTACCACAAACAGCGTGGAATAATACCCCTTTCCTTGTTGTATTAGGGGTACCTTGACTATTACTTGCTGGGAATACAGCTTGTGAATAGCTTCCAACACCGTCTCCCTGTCGGAGGGAGATGTTGGTAAAGCAGACTTCAGGAATCTGCGAGGAAGAGACGTCTCGAATTCCAATCTGTACCCCTGTGATACTACCTGCAGGATCCAGGGGTCGACTTGCGAGTGAGCCCACTGCGCGATGAAATTCTTGAGACGACCCCCCCACCGGACCTGAGTCCGCTTGTAAGACCCCAGCGACATGCTTAGGACTTTTCAGAAGCGGGGGAGTGCTTCTGCTCCTGGGAAGGAGCTGCTTGCTGCAGTCTCTTACCCTTTCCTCTGCCTCGGGCAGATATGAATGGCCTTTTGCCCGCTTGTTCTTATGAGAACGAAAGGACTGAGGCTGAAAAGACGGTGTCTTTTTCTGTTGGGAGGTGACCTGAGGTAAAAAAGGTGGATTTTCCGGCTGTTGCCGTGGCCACCAAGTCCGATAGACCGACCCCAAATAATTCCTCCCCTTTATACGGCAAACTTCCATATGCCGCTTGGAATCCGCATCACCTGACCACTGTCGCGTCCATAAAACTTCTTCTGGCAGAAATGGACAGCGCACTTACCCTTGATGCCAGAGTGCAAATATCCCTCTGTGCATCTCGCATATAAAGAAAATGCATCCTTTAAATGCTCTATAGTCAATAAAATATTGTCGCTATTCAGGGTATCAATATTTCCAGTCAGAGATTCCGACCAAACCCCCCCAGCACTGCACATCCATGCTGGGGCGATTGCTGGTCGCAGTATAACATCAGTATGTGTGTATATACTTTTTAGAGTATTTTCCAGCCTCCTATCAGCTGGATTTTGAGGGCGGCCGTATCAGGAGACGGTAACGCCACTTGTTTTGATAAGCGTGTGAGCGCCTTATCTACTCTAGAGGGTGTTTCCCAGCGCGCCCTAACCTCTGGCGGGAAAGGGTATAATGCCAATAACTTCTCTGAAATTAGCAACTTCCTATCGGGGGTAACCCACGCTTCATCACACACTTCAATCAATTCATCTGATTTCAGGAAAAACTACAGGTAGTTTTTTCACACCCCACATAATACCCATTTTTGTGGTACTTGTAGTATCAGAAATATGTAACGCCTCCTTCATTGCCGTGATTATGTAACGTGTGGCCCTACTGGAAAATACGTTTGTTTCTTCACCGTCGACACTGGAGTCAGTGTCCGTGTCTGTGTCTGTCGACCGACTGAGGTAATGGGCGTTTTAAAGCCCCCGACGGTGTTTGAGACGCCTGGACAGGTACTAATTGGTTTGCCGGCCGTCTCATATCGTCAACCGACCTTGTAGCGTGTTGACACTATCACGTAATTCCATAAATAAAGCCATCCATTCCGGTGTCGACTCCCTAGGGGGTGACATCCCATTACAGGCAATTGCTCCGCCTCCACACCAACATCGTCCTCATACCTGTCGACACACACGTACCGACACACAGCACACACACAGGGAATGCTCTGATAGAGGACAGGACCCCACTAGCCCTTTGGGGAGACAGAGGGAGAGTTTGCCAGCACACACCAAAGCGCTATAATTATACAGGGACCACCTTATAGTAAGTGTTTTCCCTTATAGCAGCTTAATATATAATAATATCGCCAAAAAATGCCCCCCCTCTCTGTTTTAACCCTGTTTCTGTAGTGCAGTGCAGGGGAGAGCCTGGGAGCCTTCCCACCAGCGGATCTGTGTGGGAAAAATGGCGCGGTGTGCTGAGGAGATAGGCCCCGCCCCCTTCACGGCGGGCTCTTCTCCCGGTTTTTTCTGTAATCCTGGCAGGGGTTAAATACATCCATATAGCCCAGGGGCTATATGTGATGTATTTTTAGCCAGTAAAGGTAATTACATTGCTGCCCAGGGCGCCCCCCCCCCAGCGCCCTGCACCCTCAGTGACCGCGGTGTGAAGTGTGCTGAGAGCAATGGCGCACAGCTGCAGTGCTGTGCGCTACCTTAAGAAGACTGGGAAGTCTTCAGCCGCCGATTTCTGGACCTCTTCTCTCTTCAGCATCTGTAAGGGGGCCGGCGGCGCGGCTCCGGTGACCCATCCAGGCTGTACCTGTGATCGTCCCTCTGGAGCTAGTGTCCAGTAGCCTAAGAAGCCAATCCATCCTGCACGCAGGTGAGTTCGCTTCTTCTCCCCTTAGTCCCGCGTTGCAGTGAGCCTGTTGCCAGCAGGACTCACTGAAAATAAAAAACCTAACAAACTTTTATTCTAAGCAGCTCTTTAGGAGAGCCACCTAGATTGCACCCTTCTCGGCCGGGCACAAAAACCTAACTGAGGCTTGGAGGAGGGTCATAGGGGGAGGAGCCAGTGCACACCACCTAGTGGTCAAACTTTTAATTTTGTGCCCTGTCTCCTGCGGAGCCGCTATTCCCCATGGTCCTGACGGAGTCCCCAGCATCCACTTAGGACGTTAGAGAAATGGCTAAACCCAACCAAACCAATGGGTAAAACACCATTTGAGCGTCAGACAGGGCACTTTTCACGCATTTCAGCTCACCAGTACGAGCTCAAATGCTGATGCCGGCAGCCAATCGCGCCCGAATGGAGCTACAATTTATTAGCTCAGTTAGGCGCCATCTGCTGGCGGAAATATCAATTGAATTCCCGTCTTTATCCAAGTGCTTCCTGAAAGTCTGGGAACCATGGGTCATGCATTTTCACATGCAGACCCCATTTTCTATGTAAAACATTGGTCAAACTAACGCTCTTTCTTGCACAGTAATTGTTTGATTTTCCACTACACTGTTTTGTTGTGATATTTTCTTATACTGCTTTACACTCATTTAGTTGTTGTCTGTGATCTGCCTATCATCTCATAAATAAAACTTTAAAAAAAACAAATGTAAAGGTGTATACACACTTAGCAATATAGTAAATGATATATACGTTATGGTAAGAACTTACCATTAATAACGGTATTTCTCCTAAGTCCACAGGATAACAATGGGATATGATGAAGCGACAGCAGATTTGCACCAATCGGTCAAAGCTTTCTGGCCTCCCAGCATGCAACGGGCCCGTCCATATATCCCTGCCTCCTGGCTCAGGCAAATCAGTTGTATTCCAAAGCTCAAGGCAGGAGCATCATAGATAGCTCTAATCAGACGATAAGAACACACATGAACACCCTTCCGTACAAGAAGGAAGAGGTTTGTGAGTAAAAGGATCCTCAAATCAGGTGCGTCAGGGTGGGATCCTGTGGATTTAGGAGAAATACCGTTGTCGACGGTAAGTTCTTACCATAACGTATATTTCTCCGGCAGGGTCCACAGGTTATCCACAGGATAACAATGGGATTTCCCAAAGCAATTTAGTGGTGGGGACGCTCCTGATTGGACAGGAGAATAATTTGCAGAATTCAGCGTCATGAGAGGCAAAGGTATGCACGGCTTTATGTCTAATGAATAGGTTAATGGAAGACCACGTGGCTGCCTTACATATCTGCTCTGCTGAAGCACCACGTTGTGCTGCCCATGATGGACCTGCCTTACGAGTAGAGTGAGCAGAGACATTAGCCGGAACAGGGAGATCAGCTTGAGAATATGCTTCTGAAATCCATATGGCTACCATCTTGCCAGTGTCTGCTTATCAGCAGGCCATCCTCTCTTGTGAAATCCGTAGAGAATGAAGAGGGAATCTGTCTTTCTGATGGCACTGGTACGATCCACATAGATCCTTAATGCACGCACCACATCCAGCGTTACATCTCCCGCAGAAAGGCCCGGTACCTGGAAAGCCAGGAATACAATTTCTTCATTAAGGTAGAATTTAGGCACCACCTTAGGAGATACCCAGATCTAGTTCTTAGAACTGCTTCATTTGGATAAAAAAAATCAGAAATGGGGCACGACATGATAAAGCCCCTAAATCTGATACTCTTCTAGCTGACGCCAGCAGAAAGAGAACTTTAGCTGTCAACCATTTAAGATCTACTTTATTAAGTGGTTCAAATGGGGCAATTTGAAGGGCTTTCAGGACTAGACTTTAATCCCAAGGCACTGTAGGAGGAACAAAAGGAGTCTGAATGCGCAGCATTCCCTGGAAAAAAGTATGCACATCCTGTAAGTTGGCAATTTTCTTTTGGAACCATACAGTCAATGCGGACACTTGCACTCTCAAGAAAGCCACCTTCAGACCTTTATCCATTCCTGCCTGAAGGAATGATAAGACCCTGGAAACTCTGAAAGACTTAGGGTCCATTTTCCGTTCACTGCACGAATGAAAATAGGTTTGCTATATTCGGTGATAAATGCGAGCTGAAGAAGGTTTCCTTGCTCTGAGCATAGTTTGAATTACCTGTTGTGAGAATCCTCTTGACTTCAGGATAGAGGTTTCAAGAGCCACGCCGTCAAAGACAGTCGATCCAGATGTCTGTGATAACAAGGACCCTGCATCAGTAGCTCTGGAAGTTGGGGGAGCAGAAGTGGAGCATCCATCGACATTCTCTGCAGATCTGTGTACCAATGCCTTCTGGGCCAGGCTGGAGCTATTAGTATCACGGCACCTTTTCCTTGCTTTATCTTTCTCACCACCCGTGGTAATAGGGTGATTGGAGGAAACACATAAGCCAGATGAAAGTCACATCTCACCGATTGGGCATCCATAAAGATCGCTCTGGGATCCTTTGTTCTTGACCCATATGCGAGCACTTTGTTGTTCAGACGGGATGCCATAAGATCTATCTCTGGCAACCCCCACTTGTCTACAAGAGTCTGGAAGACCTCTGGGTGTAGAGCCCATTCGCTTGCCCGAATGGCGTGTCAACTGAGAAAGTCCGCTTCCCAGTTTAGGACTCCCGGAACGAATACTGCAGACAAGGCTGGAAGATGAAGTTCTGCCCGCTTTAGTATGTGACTTACCTCCTTCATCGCTTTTCGGCTGCGAGTTCCTCCCTGATGGTTGAGGTACGCTACTGCCGTCGCATTGTCCGAGTGGATCTGGACCGGATTTCCCCGAAGAACGTCCTCTGCCTGAATCAGTGCCATGTATATGCCCCGAAGTTCCAATATATTTATTGGCAGGAAACCTTCTTCCTTGGTCCATTGGCCCTGGAAACACAACCTTCCTGACACTGCTCCCCAGCCCTGAAGATTGAATACAGTTGTCAGAATTTCCCAATCTGATATCCACAAGTGTCTCCCCTTGTCCAGATGGGATGTCTGTAGCCACCAGGCTAATGACCTTCTTAGTTCTATCGTAAGCACCATAGTCTGTGTTTTTATCGTCTGATGCAGCCCATTCCATTTGGCAAGAATCAGACACTGCAGAGGCCTCGAGTGGAATTGTGCATACTCCACCATGTCGAATGTTGACACCATCAAACCCATCACAGGCATTGCTGCGTGAATGCATACCTGTGTAGTAAGTACTGAATCCTTGACTGAACCTTGGATATCTTGTTCAGAGATAACATTACTCTCTGGAGACTTGAATCCAGTACAGCCCCCAAGTGAGTCATCCGCTGTGATGGAACCAGAGACGATTTTGCCCAATTTATGAGCCACCTGTGTTTCTGCATACCCATTGTCATCTGTTGCATTTGACATAGGAGCAATTCCTGCGACTGTGCCAGGATTAAAAAATGGATTTTAATACCTACCGGTAAATCCTTTTCTCCTAGTCCGTAGAGGATGCTGGGGACTCCAAAAGGACCATGGGGTATAGACGGGATCCGCAGGAGACATGGGCACACTCTAAAGACTTTGACTGGGTGTGAACTGGCTCCTCCCTCTATGCCCCTCCTCCAGACCTCAGTTATAGGAACTGTGCCCAGGGGAGACGGACATTTCGAGGAAAGGATTTTTGTTAAATTAAAGGGCGAGAGACATACCAGCTCACACCACAAACACACCGTACAACTGGATCAGCAGGAAAACCAGATAACAGTATGAACTAACAACAGCAACAAGCTGAATATAACGGATACACAAACCTTGTGTAACCGAAAATAACCAGTATCAATACAACTGCAAGGAACAGTCCGCACTGGGATGGGCACCCAGCATCCTCTACGGACTAGGAGAAAAGGATTTACCGGTAGGTATTAAAATCCTATTTTCTCTTACGTCCTAGAGGATGCTGGGGACTCCAAAAGGACCATGGGGTCTATACCAAAGCTCCAGACCGGGCGGGAGAGTGCGGACGACTCTGCAGCACCGATTGAGCAAACATGAGGTCCTCCTCAGCCAGGGTATCAAACTTATAGAACTTAGCAAGAGCGTTTGAACCCGACCACGTAGCTGCTCGGCAAAGTTGAAGTGCCGAGACCCCTCGGGCAGCCGACCAAGAAGAGCCCACCTTCCTGGTAGAATGGGCCTTTACTGACTTTGGCAACGACAGCCCAGCCGAAGAATGAGTGTGGTGAATCGTATTACAAATCCAGCGTGCAATAGTCTGCTTGGAAGCAGGATTTCCAATCTTGTTGGAAGCATACAGGACAAACAGAGCCTCTGTTTTCCTAGCAAGAGCCGTTCTGGTGTCATAAATTTTCAAAGCTCTTACGACATTAAGAGATTTTGGGACTGCCACAGCATCCGTAGCCACAGGTACCACAATAGGTTGATTTATGTGAAACGAAGAAACCACCTTCGGCAGAAATTGTTGACGAGTCCTCAATTCCGCTCTATCCACATGAAAAATCAAATATGGGCTCTTGTGAGACAAAGCCGCCAACTCGGACACTCGTCTGGCAGACGCCAAAGACAAAAGCATGACCACTTTCCAAGTGAGAAACTTTAACTCAACCTTACGCAAAGGTTCAAACCAGTGAGACGTAAGAAACTGCAACACCACTTCAAGATCCCACGGTGCCACAAATGGAGGATGGATATGCAGCACTCCCTTCACGAAAGTCTGAACCTCAGGAAGGACGGCCAATTGTTTTTGAAAGAAAATAGATAAAGCCGAAATCTGCACTTTGATGGAACCCAATTTCAGGCCTGCATCCACGCCTGCCTGCAAAAAGTGGAGGAAACGACCCAAGTGAAACTCCTCCGCAGGAGCTGCTTTGGTTTCACACCACGACACATACTTTCTCCAAATACGGTGATAATGTTTTGCCGTGACCTCCTTCCTAGCCTTAAGGAGAGTGGGAATGACCTCCCAGGGAATACCCTTCCGAGCTAGGATTTGGCGTTCAACTTCCACGCCGTCAAACGCAGCCGCGGTAATTCCGGAAACACGCAGGGCCCCTGCAGTAACAGGTCCTCTCTTAGAGGAAGCGGCCAAGGATCTTCTACTAGTAATTCCTGAAGATCCGGATACCAGGCCCTCCGTGGCCAATCTGGAACGACGAGTATTACCTGAACCCTTGTTCGTCGTATGATCCTCAGCACCTTTGGAATGAGAGGAAGTGGAGGGAACACATATACCGACTGAAACACCCACAGAGTTACCAGGGCGTCCACTGCACAGGCTTGGGGGTCCCTCGACCTGGAACAATACATCGGAAGCTTCTTGTTGAGGCGAGACGCCATCATGTCTATCTGAGGAATTCCCCAACACCTTGTCACTTCTGCAAATACCTCTTGATGAAGAGCCCACTCTCCTGGATGGAGATCGTGTCTGGTGAGGAAGTCTGCTTCCCAGTTGTCCACGCCTGGGAGAAAGACTGCTGACAGAGCGCTCACGTGCTGTTCCACCCAGCGGAGAATTCTTGTGGCCTCCGCCATTGCCGCCCTGCTCCTTGTTCCGCCTTGGCGGTTTACGTACGCCATCACTGTTATGTTGTCCATGTTGGATCAGGACAGGGAGACCCTGAGGAAGGTTCTTCGCTTGCAGGAGGCCTTTGTAAATGGCTCTTAACTCGAGAACATTTATGTGGAGACAAGATTCCTCGCTTGACCAATTTCCCTGGAAACTTCTTCCTTGCGTGACTGCGCCCCAGCCTCGGAGACTTGCATCTGTGGTCAGCAAGACCCAGTCCTGGATTCCAAATCGGCGCCCCTCTAGAAGGTGAGAACCTTGCAGCCACCACAGGAGATAAACTTATTTTCCAGTGCATGTGCAGGTGAGACCCGGACCATTTGTTCAGCAGATCCCACTGAAACACCCGGGCATGAAACCTGCCAAACGGAATGGCTTTGTAAGCCACAACCATCTTCCCTAGCACTCGAGTGCATTGATGAATCGACACTCTTGTCGGCCTCAGAAGCTCCTTGACTATGGTCTGTATTTCCAGAGCTTTGTCCGCCGGAAGAAACACTCTCTGAAGCTCCGTGTCTAGGATCATGCCCAGGAAGGGCAGCCGAGTTGTCGGGATCAACTGAGACTTTGGCAAATTTAGAATATAACCGTGATGTCGCAGAACCGACAGGGTGAGTTCCACATTTCTTAACAACTGTTCCTTTGATCTCGCCTTTATCAGGAGATCGTCCAAGTATGGGATAATTGTGACCCCTTGCTTGCGAAGGAGTACCATCATTTCCGCCATTACCTTGGTGAAGACCCTCGGGCCGTGGAAAGCCCAAACGGCAACGTCTGAAATTGGTAATGACAATCCTGCACCGCAAATCTCAGGAAGGCCTGATGAGGAGGATATATCGGGACATGTAAGTAGGCATCCTTTATGTCGACTGACGCCATAAAATCCCCCCCTTCTAGGCTGGAAATCACAGCTCGAAGAGATTCCATCTTGAACTTGAAAGTTTTCAAGTATGGATTGAGGGATTTTAGGTTCAGAATCGGTCTGACCGAGCCGTCCGGCTTCGGCACGACAAAGAGGCTCGAATAGAACCCTTCCCCCAGTAGGGACGGGGGAACCGGCACAATGACCCTCTGTTGACACAGCTTTTGTATCGCAGCATTTACTACTACTCTTTCTGGAAGAGAAACTGGAAGGGCTGATTTGAAAAAGCGGCGGGGGGGGTAACTCCTGAAACTCCAGTTTGTACCCTTGGGACACTATGTCTAAGACCCAAAGATCCAGGGCCGATTGAAACCAGACCTGACTGAAGAATCGGAGACGGCCCCCCACTGGCACGGACTCCCGCAGGGGAGCCCTAGCGTCATGCGGTGGACTTGGTAGAGGCGGGGGAGGAATTTTGGTCCTGGGTGCCTGACACGGCAGGTGACCTCTTTCCCCTTGCTCTACCCTTTGAAGCGAGGAAGGACGAGCCCTTTCCTTTTTTGTATTTATTAGGCCGAAAAGACTGCATCTGATGATGGGGCGCCTTTTTCTGTTGTGTGGGAACATAAGGAAGAAAAGATGACTTACCCGCAGTAGCGGTAGACACCAGGTCAGCAAGGCAGTCACCAAACAAGACACTACCTTTAATAGGGAGAGCTTCCATATTTCTCTTGGAGTCGGCATCAGCATTCCATTGATGAATCCACAGCGCCCTCCTGGCCGAGACCGCCATGGCATTGGCTCTCGATCCCAAGAGTCCAACATCCCTCGCCGCATCCTTTAGGTAATCTGCAGCGTCCTTGATATAACCAAGAGTCAAAAGAATGTTATCCTTATCAAGGGTATCCATATCAGAAGCCAAATTATCAGCCCACTTAGCAATAGCACTACTCACCCACAGCAGGTCTGAGCAATGCACCAGTATTAACGAAAATGGACTTCAATGTCGTCTCCAGCTTGCGATCCGCCGGATCCTTGAGAGCAGCCGTGTCAGGAGACAGAAGCGCCACCTTCTTGGACAATCGGACAGAGCCTTGTCCACATTGGGAGACGACTCCCATTTCTCCCTGTCGTCAGAGGGGAAAGGATAGGCCATTAAAATTCTCTTGGCAACCTGCCACCTTTTGTCAGGCGACTCCCAAGCCTTTTCACAAAGAGCGTTCAGTTCATGAGAGGGGGGAAACTTCACCTCAGGCTTTTTCCCTTTAAATAAGCAAACCCTCGAGTCTGGAACAGCAGGTTCCTCAGAGATATGTAAAACATCTTTAATAGCCACAATCATGTACTGAATACTCCTAACTACCCTTGGATGTAAAGTGGCCTCATTGAAATCGACATCGGAATCAGAGTCTGTGTCGGTATCTTTATCTGCCATCTGGGTAAATGAACGTTTTTGTGACCCTGAGGGGGTCTGTACCCGAGACAAAACGTCCTCCATGGATTTCCATCATGTTTGTGTCTGAGAATCAGATTTATCTAGCCTCTTAGACAATAAAGCCACATTTGCATTCAGTGTACTCAACATATTCACCCAATCAGCAGTCGGCTGTGCTGACAGAGTCATTCCCAAATCCTTTTCTGCCCCCCCAGTAACTTCCTCCGGGGAGGAACACTACGACTCAGACATGTTGACACGTAGTACCGACACACCCACACTCACACCGGCCAAATCAAGGGGACAGACCCACAGGGAAGCCTGTAGAGAGAAACACAGAGGGAGTATGCCAGCTCACACCCCAGCGCCCATATACTACAAATAAATAATATATGTGGTTTGCGCTGTAATATAAACATAAAAAGCACCAAATTGCATGTGCCCCCCCCCCCTCTCCCCCCGTTTTGCTCCCTTGTTACTTGTAAGGAGCTTGGAGGTCCGGGCCAGCGTCTCTGCAGCGGCTGTGTAGAGAGAAAATGGCGCTGGTGAGCTGTGCGGCTAAGCCCCGCCCCTTCCCGGCGCGCTGTAGTCCCGCTCAAATTTTAATTTTTTATACTGGCGGGGGGTAATGTATACGGTGCCCGGGCACCGAATCTGCCTTTGCCAGTGCACACAAAGCCTTCAGTAACTTCTGCCCATGGCGCTCTCCCCACAGCCCCCCCCCCCCCCGCTCTCCCCACAGCCCCCCCCCCCCCCAGCGCCCTGCATCCTGTATCGTTGGTGTGTGTGTGGGAGCATGGAGCGCAGCCGGCTTCTTTCTTCTGGCTTCTGTGAGGGGGGTGACGGCGCGGCTCCGGGAACAAGCAGCTAGGCGCACCAAGTGATCGAACCCTCTGGAGCTAATGGTGTCCAGTAGCCTAAGAAGCAGAGCCCTTGAACTAAGAAGACGTAGGTCTGACTTCTCTCCCCTCAGTCCCACGATGCAGGGAGCCTTGTAGCCAGCAGGTCTCCCTGAAAATAAAAAACCTAACAAAAGTCTTTCTAGAGAAACTCTGTAGAGCTCCCCTAGTGTGTGTCCAGTCACTCCTGGGCACAGAATCTAACGGAGGTCTGGAGGAGGGGCATAGAGGGAGGAGCCAGTTCACACCCAGTCAAAGTCTTTTTAGTGTGCCCATGTCTCCTGCGGATCCCGTCTATACCCCATGGTCCTTTTGGAGTCCCCAGCATCCTCTAGGACGTAAGAGAAATTCTTATTCCCTGCTGTAGGAGATAAACTGCCATTACCACCATAATCTTGGTAAATACTCTGGGGGCTGTGGCTAACCCAAAAGGTAGGGCCTGGAACTGAAAATGCTGTTGGAGGATAGCGAACCTGAGATAGCACTGATGGGACAGTGCTATAGGAACATGTAGGTAAGCATCCTGTATATCCAGGGATACCATATAATCCTCTGGCTCCATGGCCAAAATGACGGAATGTAAGGTCTCCGTGTGAAACTGAAGTACCCAAATGTATTTGTTCAGCAGTCTGAAATTGAGAATGGGCCGAAATGACCCATTTGGCTTCTGAACTAAAGACAGGTTGGAGTAAAAACCCTGTCCTCATTGTGCAGGAGGAATTGGAATGACTACTCCTGACTGAAGCAATTTCTGAACTGCCTCTTGCAAAGCCCTGGCCTTCGTCTCTACACGAGACGGGCTAGTACAAAAAAACCTTTGAGATGGGTACTTCTTGAAGGCAAAAGCATAACTTAGAGATAATGTTTCCTGCACCCAGGCATCTGCGGTCATATCTGTGCAAACTGAAGAAGTCGGCCCCCCACCCTGGGAACCCCCAGGTGGAGGCCCGCACCATCAGGCTGATGGCTTATCATCTGTTTTACCAACCGGTCCTCTGGTAGCCCAATGCTTTTTAGTCTTACCAGACTTGTTGTATTGGGACTGCCTGCTATCACTTTTGCATTTAGCTTTTCCTTGAGACCAAAAGGCCAAAACTTTAGGTTTGAAATTGTATGTGGAAGGAAACGACCTTCTTGGAGTCTGCTTCTGACTCCAAAATATCCGTCAATTCTTTACCAAAAAGAGTATCTCCAGAAAAAGGCAAACATTCCAAAACCTTCTTAGATTCTGAATCAGCTTTCCACGTACGTAGCCAAACTGCTCTGCGAGCAGCTATTGTTGAAGCTGGTGCCCTGGAGGCAATAGTACCCATATCCAATGCTGCTTCTTCCAAGAACATTGCAGCCTGTTTTATATGTTCTATATGGGATTTTTGCTCTCTAGATGCTATTGAAAAATCCCCCTCCAATGCATCAGCCCAGGCAGCCGCTGCCTTTGCCATCCAAGCTGAAGCCATGGCTGGCCTTATGACTGCCCCAGACAGGGGAAAAATGTTTTTTAGAAAACCATCCACTCTCCTATCCATGACATCATTTAATTATGTTGAAGACAAAGGTAATGTAGATTTTCACACTAATTGAATCACAGGGGAAGCTGCATGTAAGGGTTAATCGTGTTACCTATCCCCGGTACAGGAGTTGGAGGAATTATCCGTTCAGCTATATGGATAAAGTCTGTGCAAACATAGCCCAAGGTGGATCCACCTGCACCTGAAACTGCCTTGTATTTTTCAAGAACCCCTGGTGAAAGCTAAAACAATTTGCACACAAACCATCCTGAACCAGATCCTGAGAGGATAACACAGCTTTGCAAGACAAAAATGATAGGAGTGTTGGTGTTGCTGTGAGTGTATCTTCTTCACCTTTGCCGCTCTTACACATGATAAATAATCAACACTTCCACAGTGTACTACACAATTTGTGACTGTAATCACTTTAAACTTCTCAAAGTGACATACAATCTGACCCTACGCATGCACCAGCATTGAGGATCGGAAATAAAACAAAACTGACAGAATATAGTAAAGTCAGCAATCACACTAGCAGTCAGTCACATGTTTTACATTAGTATAATAAACAATATGAGCACATCAACTACAACTACATTTCAAGTATGTAGGAGAACATATTACGGAATCATGTTTAAACAGATCTACCGTATTCAGACGCATTGCAAAAGAAACAGTATTATACAGACTCATGTGCAATAGGCACTTATCTAACTATTCATACTCATAAGGTAGATAGAGAATTAGTGCTGTATTACCCGTACTCAGAGTGGGATACAGGGAGACTCACCTCGCTTCCAGGACCGATCAATACGTTAGCGAACGCTGAGTGGATCCAGACGCTACTAGTGTACACTGTCGCTCCATGAACCTATAGTGAACACAGACGCACCAGTCACACAGCCGCCTATGCTGCGACTGGGTCCCCTCGTGTACAGCGTCTGAGCCGGAAGCGGGAAAACAGTTCATGACGGGAGACTCGGAGGAAACTGGTCATGAACCGGGGGGAGTGGCGACCAGGAGAGCGCCTGACTCCCCACTGCTGACATCAACCCTAGGGATCATGGCCTCATACTATTCCTGAAACCTATGATCCCTAAGGCCTAGCGTTGGTGCACCCGAGGTGGCAGCCGCATCAGCGACTGTTTGGTAGTCTCCTCCCAAAACAGTGCGGCTATGTCCGTATTCCCCTTCTAAACTGAACCGATGCCTTACCTTCTCCCCGTGCTCCGGCCACAGCCTGGTAAAGTCTGCTGGACCTGCTACTATATACGACACAGACGCCCGCCGAAATAGCACTGTACTCGTGGGTAAGCGTTGTCGCGACCCGGCGGAGAGTTGTTGGAGTGACTCTTTCTAAGGTACGTATAAGACGCTGTTTAGAAAGATTGCTCAGAAAAGATAGTAAGGCTATAAAAATAAAATAAGAAAGCTTAGGGATGCTAATACCAGCAGCCCTCTGACCATGGTCCGGGTCCTGCCGCACCAAAAAAAAAAAAAAATGATTTGCCTGAGCCTGGAGGTGGGGATATATGGATGGGCCCGTTGCATGCTGGGAGGCCAGAAAGCTTTGACCGATTGGTGCAAATCCGCTGTCGCTTCATCATATCTCATTGTTATCCTGTGGCTAACCTGTGCACCCTGCCAGAGAAATAGCTTATTTTCCCCTTCCTGAGCGATATTGTTTACGATATTGCCCAGTGTGTATGAAGCGGATGACAGCCAATGCATAGCCCCGTGGGTTGTTAACGAACCATGTGTCGGCCGTACATGCAGCTCGATTTGGATTAATCATCCAAAGCTACAAGTACAATCCTGCCGCGGTATGACGTAACTGTGCAATATTGCACAGTGTGTATGCCCGCAGTCGGCCGGACCAGGTGGGGACACAGTAAGTGAACCCACCTTTCGGCTACCAAAGCATCGTGTACCATGGCTGAGCATCCATAACTCATGGGTCTTGTTTCCCACAAAGTGAGAAATTACGTTTAATAAGGAACAGCACTCACAGCACCTTGATTCATGCAACAATAAACCAATCTTTCAATTTATACACACAAAATACTGTGTGATATATATATAGATATATATATATATATATATATATATATATATATATATATATATATATATATATATATATATATATATATATATATATATATATATATATATATATATATATACATACACACATATATACATACACACAAGCAATGCCAAACAGACAAAGAGGCTAAACCACGTAAATTCTACCTATTTCAATCCAAGTACATTTGTTTTTCTTTAGTTTTTCCAACATTAAACAGATTTATTTTGACCACAAGGAAAAATATCAAATAAATAGGAGCAACAATGTTCATGTCAAGGCAGTCATTGCTAAAACCTAATGGCACAATACAGTACCATGTCTCCTGTACAATTCCTTGAGCAATGATTTGGTTTAAAAATACACAAAATGCACAATCACCACCAACTTCCAAACAATGGTTACAATTACATTTGAGTATTTGAAATTAGCTTTAAAGTGTTACATACTGACCACATTTGAATTATAAGAGAAAAGTAAAGATAATGTGTTTGGTAAAGTGTAGTCTTAACCATGCATCACATAGTACTAAAGTAGACTCTCGTTGCCGAGGTTTAAAGGCTACACCAACTCTAGTACATAGCATAATGCTGTCACCTTGAGAGTTGCATGCTCAAAGCTCAACATATACAGGAAAGGTATGGTTTTATCTCAAGTTCTTGTGGAGACTGTAGTCTTAACACTTTTTATGCCAATTATATTGGAAACGATAATGATCCAACTTTCTATATTTGGTTTGTGTACATAGTTGTGACATATTAGTTATTAGATCAAGGATCTAGCTAGCCATTTGGTTGTCAACTATACAGCAGAATATTTCTGGAACATCAATTAAAGCATCACGGCAGCATGAAGCAGAGCACAGATTCCATAGAGATACATCTTAAAAACATTAACAAATCTCCAGCTAAAACAAATTATATTAAACTGAACAATAATTAGATTGTTTCAGGAAATCATTTTCACTAAAGAGATTATCCATAGTAGGTAGTTATCAGGCGAGATTAATCACCACTGTACAGATAAAAGTGGCGCACTAAAATTCAGTTTGTTTCAAGTTAAGTACATATCTGAGAATTCATATATAAACAGCTCAGCCACCTTATTGAATCTTTCTCATTACATACATAGTATATATATATATATATATATATATATATCAATTATTTTTATTTTTTTACTTGCCTCATCCATTTTCTCAGATGTTGGAGTTTCGTCACCTGCCATCTGTTCAGTCACCTCAGAGCACTCCACTGTCCTGCAAGGCTGACTCAATTGGATAGTGGGAGTTCCCGACCTTGAGTTCTGGCAAAAAGATGAAGTGCCAGGAATTGGCTCATCATCATCATCAGAGTCTGGCAATGGAGTTGGGCTGATGTCTTCTAACCCTGTGCTAGAAGGTCGAGAAGAAGGGGTAACATCCTGATACTGAGAGCTCAAGCTAAACGGAGGGATAGGCGATAGCTGGGATGAAGAGGAAGATATAGGACTTCCTTCCATCCTCAACTCCTTGTCCACACTAGGTTCATGTAGGAAAGGTATTTTGGTTCTTTCCTCTTTTAAAAGCATTTCAATTCTTGAATCTAAACTATTGTGCTGCATTTCTGACTCCAATGTAGGTGTCCCTGGTGTGCCCCGTCCCTCTGGCGTGCGAGCACGAGAGGCAGATTTCAGCTCCTTGACACAGTCTGGCTCTGGAGGAGGGGGTTCATCAGGTTTCTCTTTAACTGGTATAAAGTCAATATTTATAGAACTACACCCACCATCAGACAAAAGCTCTGATAGTGGCGGTACTGTTCTCCGGTAATCTAGTTCTCTTGATGTCTGTGGGAATGGATTCTCATCGAGAAGTGGGTAAACTGAAGATGCTTGATAAGGAGAAAAGGCTGACTTCATACCAGAATGGCTTAAAGGTGGTGTATGCGATAGCTGCGGAGTCTCTGGTTGCGATCGGGCTGCATTAAAAGTGTGGTCAGAGCCACGGTAAGCGCCAGAGCTGTGGACATAGTGATGCCCCGGCCTCCGGTTGTAAGCGTCTGAATACTTTGATTCATGTCTCCTTGGTTTGTAGTCCTGCCCATAATGAAAAGCTGGTGTTGTTTGCCGACTGGAATAGTTGGAGTCTTGAGAGTAAGGTGTTCCTAGACGTGGGGTGTGAGGAGTCCCTTGTGATTGTGGAGTATACTGGCTGTAAGAGTTAGGGGTATCCTGCCGACAGCTAGAATAGGCTGTATCGTGGGAAAATGGAGTACTGCTGTTTGGGGTAACTGATGCACCCACACCAGTTTCTTTCGTACGTTTCAAGGTTTCATTTACCTGTGACCAAATGAAAGAAAACCCAAAAGACATGGTTACATAAGCAAACCTTATTAAAATAAAGCGTAAATATTAATTTTCATTAAAGCTTTCATATTCAACTGTGTTCTAAATTGCATAAGTTAATAAATTCAGAATTTGGTTATATTGAAAGTTTTAAATTATCTAATAAATTCAAGAAATTTTAAGGGCTGTGCAAGAACAGCATATATAATGCCAAACCTTTTCACTGGCAATTAAAAGTAAATAAAATCCAGGGGGAATGGGATCAGGAAACAAGTGTGCTACTATGCACAATCACTCCAAATGACGCCTGCAGTGTTTGGGGCTAGTACAGGGAAAAACAAACAAATACTGTACCTTAATTAATATAGACTCCTCCTCTGTCATTGTTAGAAAATGGGATTTTGTACTTACATGAAATCATTTTCGAGTCCAGTGAGGGACACTGGATACATTGGGTTATAAACTAGAGTCTAAAGACCCATATAGACGGGCCGATGCGGGGAGAGATGTGTGCTGAGTGAACCGCTCAGCACACATCTCTCTTGCCGCTCAGCACAGCGCGATCTGTGCTGAGCGTGCGGGGGGAGACGGGGGAGGGGCGCTCACTTCACCCAGCGGGTGAAGTGAGCGACCCGCTAGATTGGCCTGCACGGCAGGCCAATCTAGCAGCAGCGATAGAGATGCGCGGGGCTGCGCATCGCTATCGCTGTAAGGGCTACACACGGAGAGATCAGGTTTATATTCTAAGCAATCTAGTCAGATTGCTTAGAATATCGCTCCGTGAGTACCCCCCTTTAGAGCCTTGGCGCTTTCAAATTTACCTCCATAAAGCCCAGTACCCACGGGCCGATGCAGGAGAAATGTGTGCTGAGCGAACCGCTCAGCACACATCTCTCTTGCCGCTCAGCACAGCGCGATCTGTGCTGAGCGTGAGGGGGGAGACGGGGGGGCCGCTCACTTCACCCAGCGGGTGAAGTGAGCGACCCGCTAGATTGGCCTGCATGCAGGCCAATCTAGCAGTAGCGATAGCGATGTGCGGGGCCGCGCATCGCTATCGCTGAGGGGGCTACACACGGAGCGATCATGCTGATATTCTAAGCAGTCTAGTCAGATTGCTTAGAATATTGCTCCGTGAGTACCCCCCTTAAGCTCAAGCTATATACTGTTGAAGGCAATCGAGAGATTTAGTATCTTTGAAATAAAGCCCCAAGGACAGAACAAGGAAAACAATACACGAGAGAGAGAGGACTGAACAGTATTCTCACTGTGTGCCCACTGGACTCAGAGAAAAGGATTTATAAAAAATAGAAAAATTTAATTTTCTTTTTGATCCATACGATACACGTTACACTAGGTCCTTAAGGGAGGTTTTGAGCAGAAGTAGTGTTGCTAAACACACTATGGCCCAAATGTCCAACCTCTGGATGCAAATTGTTGACTACATAGAATCCTGTGAGCAGACAACGAGGCGATTGCCCAGCACACTAACTGAAGTCTCATGATTACTACCCCTTTCACACAGCCGCTTCCACCTGGGTTACTGCCGGGTTAACCCAGGTCGCAGCTCGTTGGGAATGGATCCCCGAAAAATATCCCAGGTACAGTGAACTGGGAATACAACCCCGGTTACGGGGCTGTGTGAATGGGTAACCCAGGTGATCCCGTTCGAACCCCATGGAGTGCCAGCTCACCGATGCTTGGAGATGATGCCATCTTGTGGTTGTATGACCCATGCATTGTGTAGACTGCCTCTCTGAGGGCCTTAGTCCAAACGACTATGAGCTTTGAGTAGTATATATTAATTATTTACTCCTGTGGCCAGTTAATCACCTATCTAGTGTTTGTCCTAAATAAGACACTAACAAAAAAGGCATGAAATCTTCTACAACACTGTCTGCATTCCAGAACTTAAGCAGACATACATGAGCTGGGACCACCAAGGCTGAATCTTAGTCCCCACAAACTTAGTATCGCATTCCCCATGGTACTTTGGGGGTAATTCAAACCTGATCGCTAGGGTGCGTTTTTTGCTTCCCTGTGATCAGGTAGTCACCGTCTACAGGGGGAGGGGGAATTCGCTGTGCAGGTGTGCGATCGCGTGTGCAGGAGAGCTGCACAAACAGAATTTTGTGCAGTCTGTGCACAGCCCAGGACTTACTCAGCCGCTGCGATGATCGGGGCCGGAGCGGACGTCACGAAAACGCCGGGTCCCTCCTGTGTTTTTCCGGGCACTCTCTGAAAACAGTCAGTTGCCACCCACAAACGCAGTTATTTTTAAAGTGGCAATTAATTACAAAGCAAGATCAAGCTGATTTTGCAGTGTAAATGATTGCCACTTTAAAAAAAATTGAAAAACCTTACCAAATCTCTCACTCTATTACATTTGGCCCTAAAAGCAGAGAGGCAGCAGCAGAAAGTTCTAACCATGGCCCTCAGCTGCTGCTGTTCGCTCCGTAGCGATAATTTAGAAAAACGGGTAAACTGCGCTTGCATATGCATTGTGGTTTTGCACAGGTTCTAGCGACGCTTTCAGTCGCACTGGCGGTCATAAGGAGACCAACTGTAAGTGGGAGTTTCTGGGTGGCAACTGACCGTTTTCTCGGAGCGTTTGGGTAAACGCAGGCGTGGCTGGGCGTTTGCTGGTCGGGTATCTGACGTCATTACCGTGTCATTCGTCGCAGCAATCATCGCACAGAATAAGTAACTACAGGGCTGGTCTTGTTCTGCACAAAATGTGTTTGCAGCCGCTCTGCTGCACAGGTGTTTGCACTCCTGCAAAAGCGAAAATACACTCCCCCGTGGGCGGCGACTATGCGTTTGCATGGCTGCTAAAAACAGCTAGCTAGCGATCAACTCGGAATGAGGGCCCATTTCCCTTCTCAGCTTCCCAGCAGCCCCTGCGGCTTTATGACAGTTGTTCAGAAGATCGGCAGCCATTAACAGTGCCCAGCTCCATGCACTTACAAAAATGTAACTTTTTAATGAACCTTTAGGGGTATAGAGAGGGAAAAGCTGGAGCTTTAGGAGATAAATTTGAAAGTAACCAATTGTCTAACTTTGCACTCTATAGGGGGCAATATACTAGGGAGTGAGAATAAGGGAGAGATTGTGAGAGCGATCTCCTGAAGCGGCAATCGTTTACATGGAAAAAATCTACCTGGTTTTGCCATGTACTGTAAATAATTGCCACTTAAAAAAACAACAACAGGAGAATGGTCACAAAATCTCTCACTTCCTGATTCTCACACCCTATTACATTCCCTCCTATACCTCAATGTATCTGGTGTCCAATAAATAGCTTTTATTTGCTATAACAGAGTGTATTTCAGAAGAAAAGGGAAAGTGAGGTGGTGGTGGTGGTGGGGGACGGGGGAACGGACAAAAATATAGTCCACCCCTTGCTTAATACACTGTAGGACTGACTTTAGGGTTTGTGTTCGACGGGCATTTTAAATGCTTCTGCTTTTCCAATAAGAAAATGCCAACATTCATAAGCCCACAACTCTCCCAGTCCTAAACAATGGAATTACACCCAGGGCTCCATTCAGTAGGTACCCTGTCTATCAATAAATTAAATACAATATTATTCCAGCTAAACTACATAGCAGATTAATCTATACATGCAGATAAAATGGTGAATTCCCAATTTGCTATTTACCTGTGGCGTTTCATTCACAGTGGGTGAAGCATCCAAGTCACATCCAACTGGAAGAGTCTGGGGTGTGTAGAGACCATTAACTAACAGTTCATAGAACCGCATTCGTGTCTCACCTGTACAGAAGTGAATGGTTACTAACAGCAATGAAAAGCAAGCACAATGTATCATGGACATTTTCCTATCTATATAGCTAAATCTATATTTTGAACGTGATCATTTTTAATAATTAATAATTTTGCATAAACTAACAGAAAAATAGAGAGGACAAAAAACTGACAGAGGGGGAGATGACAACACATATCGATGACCATACACTATAGCATATAGTTATATCAGTTAGCATGATATGAACAAATATGATTTGTATGGCATGAAAAAATAAGATTTTAAACCTACCGGTAAATCTTTTTCTCGTAGGCCGTAGAGGATGCTGGGGACTCCGTAAGGACCATGGGGATAGACGGGTTCCGCAGGAGACATGGGCACTTTAAGAAAGACTTTAGATCTGGGTGTGCACTGGCTCCTCCCTCTATGCCCCTCCTCCAGACCTCAGTTAGAGAAACTGTGCCCAGAGGAGACTGACAGTATGAGGAAAGGATTTTTGTTAATCCAAGGGCAAGATTCATACCAGCCACACCAATCACACCGTATAACTTGTGATAAACTACCCAGTTAACAGTATGAAACAACATAGCATCAGTTCAAAACCGATGCAACTAAAACATAACCCTTATTTAAGCAATAACTATATAGAAGTATTGCAGAAGAAGTCCGCACTTGGGACGGGCGCCCAGCATCCTCTACGGACTACAAGAAAAAGATTTACCGGTAGGTTTAAAATCTTATTTTCTCTTACGTCCTAGAGGATGCTGGGGACTCCGTAAGGACCATGGGGACTATACCAAAGCTCCCAAACGGGCGGGAGAGTGCGGATGACTCTGCAGCACCGACTTAGCAAATAGGAGGTCCTCCTCAGCCAGGGTATCAAACTTATAGAACTTTGCAAAGGAGTTTGACCCCGACCAAGTAGCAGCTCGGCACAGCTGTAGTGCCGAGACCCTTCGGGCAGCCGCCCAAGAAGAGCCCACTTTCCTAGTGGAATGGGCCTTAACCGATTTTGGTAACGGCAATCCAGCCGTAGAATGCGCTTGCTGAATCGTGTTACAGATCCAGCGAGCAATAATCTGCTTTGAAGCAGGTGCACCAATCTTGTTGGTCGCATACAGGATAAACAGTGCTTCTGTTTCTCTGACTCGCTCTGGCCACGTAAATTTTCAAAGCCCTGACCACATCAAGGGACTTGGAATCCTCCAAGTCACGCGTAGCCACAAGCACCACAATAGGTTGGTTCATATGAAAGGATGAAACCACTTTTGGCAGGAATTGAGGACGGGTCTGCAATTCCACTCTATCCATATGGAAAACCAGATAGGGGCTTTTATGTGACAAAGCCGCCAATTGCGACACTCGCCTAATCGAAGCCAAGGCTAATAACAGGACCACCTTCCAAGTGAGATATTTTAACTCTACCGTTTTAAGTGGTTCAAACCAGTGTAACTTAAGGAAACCTAACACCACGTTAAGGTCCCAAGGCTCCACCGGAGGTACAAAAAGGAGGCTGAAAATGCAGCACTCCCTTCACAAAAGTCTGAACTTCTGGGAGAGAAGCCAATTCTTTTTGAAAGAAAATGGATAGGGCCGAAATCTGAACCTTAATGGAGCCTAAGTTTAGGGCCAAATTCACTCCAGTTTGTAGGAAGTGAAGGAAACGGCCCAGATGGAATTCTTCCGTAGGAGCACTCCTGGCCTCACACCAAGAAACATATTTTCGCCATATACGGTGATAATGTTTAGATGTCACATTCTTCCTAGCCTTTATCAGCGTAGGAATGACCTCATCCGAAAGCCTTTTTCCGCTAGGATCCGGCGTTCAACTGCCATGCCGTCAAACACAGCCACGGTAAGTCTTGGAACAGACATGGCCCCTGTTGCAACAGGTCCTGTCTTAGAGGAAGAGGCCACGGATCTTCTGTAAGCATTTCCTGCAGATCCGGATACCAGGTCCTTCGTGGCCAATCTGGAACAATGAGAATTGTTCTCACTCCTCTTTTTCTTATTATTCTCAACACCTTGGGTATGAGAGGAAGAGGAGGAAATACATAGACTGACTGGAACACCCACGGTGTCACTAGGGCATCTACCGCTACTGCCTGAGGGTCTCTTGACCTGGCGCAATACCTCTGTAGCTTTTTGTTGAGGCGGGACGCCATCATCTCTATCTGTGGCAATCCCCACCGACTTGCAATCTGTGCGAAAACTTCCTGATGAAGTCCCCACTCTCCAGGATGTAGGTCGTGTCTGCTGAGGAAGTCTGCTTCCCAGTTGTCCACTCCCGGAATGAACACTGCTGACTGCGCTTACATGATTCTCCGCCCAGCGAAGAATTCTGGTGGCTTCCGCCATCGCCACTCTGCTCCTTGTGCCGCCTTGGCGGTTTACATGAGCTACTGCGGTGACGTTGTCTGATTGGATCAGAACCGGTTGGTCACGAAGTAAGGTCTCCGCTTGACGTAGGGCGTTGTATATGGCCCTTAGTTCCAAGATGTTGATGTGAAGACAAGTCTCTTGACTTGACCAAAGAGCTTGGCAATTTCTTCCCTGTGTGACTGCTCCCCAACCTCGGAGGCTCGCGTCCGTGGTCACCAGGATCCAGTCCTGAATGCCGAACCTGCGGCCCTCTAGAAGGTGAGCACTCTGCAGCCACTACAGGAGATATACCCTGGCCCTGGGGGATAGGGTGATCAACTGATGAATCTGTAGATGTGACCCGGACCACTTGTCCAGTAGGTCCCATTGTAAAGTCCTTGCATGGAACCTGCCGAAGGGAATGGCCTCGTATGATGCCACCATCTTTCCCAGGACTCGAGTGCAGTGATGCACTGACACCTGTCTTGGTTTCAACAGGTTCCTGACCAGAGTCATGAGTACCTGGGCCTTCTCTATCTGAAGGTAAACCCATTTCTGGTCCGTATCCAGAATCATACCCAAGAAGGGCAGACGAGTCATAGGAACCAACTGTGACTTCAGGATATTGAGAATCCAGCCGTGTTGCTGTGACACCTTCAGCGAAAGTGACACGCTGTTCAACAACTGCTCTTTTGATCTCGCCCTTATTAGGAGATCGTCCAAGTATGGGATAATTGTGACTCCTTGCTTGCGTAGGAGCACCATCATTACCGCCAATTACCCTGAAATTGGTAATGACAATACTGTACCGCAATTCTCAGGTACTCCTGATGGGGTGGGTAAATGGGAACATGAAGGTATGCAGCCTTTATGTCTAGATACAGCATAAAATCTCCCCCTTCCAGGCTGGCGATGATCGCTCTGAGCGATTCCATTTTTAATTTGAACCTTTTCAAGTATAGGTTCAGAGATTTTAATTTTAAAATAGGTCTGACCGAACCGTCCGGTTTCGGGACTACAGCCAAGGTTGAGTAATATCCCCTTCCTTGTTGCAGGAGGGAAACCTTGAGCACCACCTGTTGGAGATACAATGTGTGAATTGTATTTAATATTATCTCCCTTTCTGGGGGAGCAGCCGGTAGGTCCGATAAGGAAAACCGGCGAGGAGGCACCTCTTCGAATTCCAGCTCGTAACCCTGAGATTATCGCCCAGGGATCCACCTGTGAGTGAATTCAGATGTGGCTGAAGAGTCGAAGACGTGCTCCCACTGGGGCGGACTCCCTTAGCGGAGCCCCAGCGTCATGCGGTGGATTTAGTAGAGGCCGGGGAGGACTTCTGTTCCTGGAAACTAGCTGTGCCCTTACCTCTGGTAAGAAAGGACGCTCCTCGTACTTTCTTGTTTTTCTGCGACCGAAAGGACTGCATTTGATAATGTCGTGCTTTCATTGGCTGTCAGGGAATATAAGGCAAAAGATCAGAATTACCAGTTATTGCTGTGGAGACCAGGTCCGAGAGCCCTTCTCCACACAATTCCTCAGCCTTGTAAGGTAAAACCTCCATATGCCTCTTTTAGTCGGCATCACCTGTCCATTGCATGTTCCACAGGACACGTCTAGAAATCGACATAGCGTTGACTCTAGAACCCAGTAGACCAATGTCTCTTTGGGCATGTCTTATATATAAGACAGCATCTTTATATATTATATATCCTAGGGTCAATAACATGGTATCCTTATCTAGGGTGTCAATCTCCGCTGATAAGGTATCTGTCCACGCTGCTACAGCTCTATAAACCCATGCCGACACAATCGCCGGTCTGAGTAGTGTACCAGAATGTGTGTAAATGGACTTCAAAGTACTTTTACTGCATGCTATCTGCAGGATCCCTGAGGATAGCTGTTAAGTCAGCGCTACCTTTTGGGTAAACGTGTCAATGCCTTGTCCACCCTAGGGGAAGATTCCCATCGTATCCTGGCCCTAGCAGGGAAAGGATACGCCATGAGAATTCTTTTTGGGAAGCTGCAGCTTCTTGTCTGGAGATTCCCGCTCTTTTTCTTCATGAGAGGGGGGAAATGTTACCTCAGCTTTCTTCCCCTTAAACATGTGTACCCTCGTGTCAGGGACAGATGAGTCATCAGTGATATGCAAAACATATTTTATTACAATAATCACATATTTAATACTTTTCTGCCAGTTTTGGCTGTAACTTTGCATTATCGTAGTCGACACTGGAGGCAGACTCCGTGTCGGTATCAGTGTCTATTATTTTGGATAGTGGGCGTTTTGAGACTCTGAAGGTCCCTGCGACATAGGGATAGACATGGGTAGATTCCCTGTCTGTTCTCTAATCTTTTGTGCAATAAATTTACCTTAGCACTTAATTCCACATATCCAGTCAGTTGTCGGCGTTGTCGACGGAGACACCACACACACACACACACACACACACACACACACACACACACACACATTTGCTCCATCTCCTTCTTAGGAGAGCCTTTTACCTCAGACATGTCAACACACTTATCTGAAGACAGTTCCCCCACAAGGCCCTTTGGAGAGACACAGAGAGAGTATGCCAGCACACACCCCAGCGCTATATGACCCAGGAAAAAAACACAGTAATTTAATGTTTTACCCAGTAGCGCTGTTATATATTATCTGCGCCGAATTATGTGCCCCCCCCCCTTCTTTAAAACCCTCTTTTCTACCGTGGTATAAGCAGGGGAGAGTCCGGGGAGCTTCCTCTCAGCGGTGCTGTGGAGAAAAAATGGCGCTGGTGAGTGCTGAGGGAGAAGCCCCGCCCCCTCGACGGTGGGCTTCTGTCCCGCTCAAATATACTGTACACTGGCGGGGGCTCTTTATATATACAGTGGTTAGCTGTATATAGCCTATTTTGCCAGAAAAGAGGTTTACATGCTGCCCAGGGCGCGCCCCCCCCCCCTCCTGCGCCCTGCACCCTTACAGTGACTGCCGTGTGTGAGGTGTATGGGAGCAATGAGGCACAGCTGCAGTGCTGTGCGTTACCTCAGTGAAGATCATGAAGTCTTCTGCCGCCTCTGAAGTCTTCTTTTCTTCTCATACTCACCTGGCTTCTATCTTCCGGCTCTGCGAGGAGGACGGCGGCACGGCTCCGGGACGAACTCCAGGGTGAGACCTGTGTTCTGACTCCCTCTGGAGCTAATGGTGTCCAGTAGCCTAAGAAGCAGAGCCTTGAAACTCACAGTAGTAGGTCTGCTTCTCTCCCCTCAGTCCCTCGATGCAGGGAGTCTGTTGCCAGCAGTGCTCCCTGAACATAAAAAACCTAACAAATATACTTTCTGACAGGAAACTCAGGAGAGCTCCTGAAAAGCACCCAGTCTCCTCTGGGCACAGTAGTAAACTGAGGTCTGGAGGAGGGGCATAGAGGGAGGAGCCAGTGCACACCCAGATCTAAAGTCTTTCTTAAAGTGCCCATGTCTCCTGCGGAGCCCATCTATCCCCATGGTCCTTACGGAGTCCCCAGCATCCTCTAGGACGTAAGAGAAAAAGCGCATACAAGCAAGAAACCACACAAAGGCAGTGTGCAGTGTTTCCGCGAGCTGCTGTAGGTTAGGACCAGGCACAGCGTTTCCACTAGATAAAGACTTAGGAGGGACAAGGGCTTACGATAAGGTTAACCATTTGGCCCATATGCGCATCTCTGGCTAAGTTAAGTACTTCTCATGAGCAACAGCAGTAGAAACTAGGGAGAGCCAAATGCCATAGTCCAGCCCCCTGGAATCCATCCTCCGTGCTAGCGACAGTGGCTTTATCACATGCAGAGATCCGTCGTACTTCATCTATGACTTTGTACCTGTGTCTAGTACACTGCGAGTATCTTCTCGCTGCATCTGTGATGCGACTAAGGGGGATATGTAATAAGCAGTGAAAAGAGTGGAGAGAGAAGTGAGCCAGTGGAGAAGTTGCCCATGGCAACCAATCAGCTGCTCTGTATAATTTTAGAATATGCTAATTTTAAATGTTACTTAAATGCTGATTGGTTGCCATGGGCAATTTCTCTACTATCTTCACTGCTTAGTACATCTCCACCTAAGACACAAAATTTAAAAAAAAGATATGGTAGGTTACTCCCGAGCGTCTTGGTAGCACCAGATGTAAGCAAGAACACATCTGTAGTATAGAGTATGTGCACGTTTCCACTGTAGTACCCCTCCTACAGGAGCTCTCCCAGAGATGTCACAGGAAGCAAATGGACATGCTATACTTTATTATTTGGATTTTTGTCTTTTCCCGATAACACTTTAGGTTTAACAAATTACCAGTTGAAAACTGGATCACTTAAGTGTTTGGATGGATGGGAATTCTTTGCAATGCAAGGAGTTTATGTTTCAGAAAATTTAGTCCACAACTAATAAAAGCAAAAAATTGGCTTCCCATAATCTGCACAAATCTCCAAGCCACGAGATATTGTGTCATGACAGCAAGCCGAGTAATCAGGGACCTGGGATCACATACATATGTGAAGCCAGCCAGCTAGAAAAATAGGCGTGTGTGGCGATGTGTGCTACTGATACACCACACATCCTTCTCCTGATGAGTTATAAAAATAAAATAGTAAAAAATTAAAGTAACGTATGCCTGATAATTTTTTATTGTGGTGAAACGAGGGCGTGTGGTATGGAAGGTAGATTGTAACTAGGTCGACAGTGTCTAGATCGACCACTATTGGTCGAAAGTAACTAGGTCGACAGGTCAAAAGGTCGACATGTGTTTTTTATGGGGGGTTTTGTGTCGTTTTCTTCATACAGTGACCGAGAACCCCAATTGGTGCACCGTCTTCGCTCGCCATGCTTCGGGCAAGGTGCCTTGCTCCGCTACCACTTCGCTCGGCACAGATTACAGTTCCATTCGTAGCCCACGTGGATCGTTAAGTATGAAAAGGTTAAAAAAAATAAAAAAACTCATGAAAAACTCATGTCGACCTTTTGACCTGTCGACCTAGAGACCCTGTCGACCAATAGTGGTCGACTTAGATAGTGTCGACCTAGTTACTGTCGACCTAGAGACTGGATCCTGAAACGAGGCATGGCCCCAGAGCAGAGCTGGACAGTAGAAGACGAAACAGTAGGGACTCCCACAAATTCACTGCAAATGCACTGTTCCGTTTCATTCTGGCTTTCATACCCCCTAAATGACAGAAAAGCACAATGGAGTATGTCCATATCTGTACATCACAAACACCCACAGCCCTCGAACAATGACTACAAAGGTTGCCAAAAAAAAGGGCAAAAGTTCAGCTACCAAAACATAGTATGATAGTTTTTCTTGCTGTGTCACCACTTTCCTACAACACTGTGTGAGCATCCACAGAATATAAAAAAGGAGGTCTGTGATTTAATCTAGCACAGGTGTTCCCAACCACTAGTCCAGTGGCTTCCAAAACTTTTTTGAATCATGGCGCCCTAGAATAATCAGAATTTTTTTCACGGCACCCCTAGGCCAAAAATTTCTTTTTGAGAAATTTAGAAAGAAATATTACATTAAGTAGATCGCGTTTATAGGTCATCCTTAGGGTCAGTTGTGTGGTGAGGGACAAGATTTGCTTCTGTTTGGCCACATATTTTATGAATGGCAGCCACCAGCACTGGTTTTGCCTATTATATTGACCATGAATAATTTGAATTGGTCCTGGACCACCAATCCAGGTCACCCCTGCAAGTGTCCAGAGGCACCCCAGGGAGCCACGGCACACAGTTTGGGAACCTCTGCACTAGTCTCAAGTACTGTACCACTAATGGCTCATGTTTTGTGGCTGTCTGTTGAAAAAGGAGGGATAATTAATGACTTAAATAGACTAAATAGAAGAAAGAAATCCTCAGAACATGACATGTTGGTGGTACTTGAGGACTAGGGTTGAAGACCCTTGCTCTGGTCTAGCCTAAAACAAGCATCATTCGGACTTCTTAGAGCTATTTCACACACTATGGTTTTGACTGGATGCAAAAAGCCATCCGTGTTTTACCCGTGTGTGTTTATTAATTAAGTACTGTTGCTATTAGGGGCTTTCAGACAGCACTGTCACGGCACGGCTGCCGGTAAGCAGCCGGATCTATCCCGGTGGCCGGGCCGTGCTGTCTCTGAAGACAGTGTAGTATATGTGTGAGCCGGGGCTATCACACACAATGGCTTTTTTCTTCCGCTGCTGCACATGCGCACAGCAGTAAGCACGACTGAAAGCCATTATGTGTGAAAGGCTCTGCCAGCCGGTAAAAAAACAGACAACTTTTGTCCATCTTTTTGCCGTTCGGACAAAACCTGAATGTGTGAAATAGCCCTTATACTGCTATAAATGACACCTAAAGAACTAAAGTCATCCTACACTTAAACACGCTTGTGAAGAATGATTTCCTTCACTGACCACCACCATATAAAGTGGTATTGAGAAAACACAAATATCCAAATAATAAAGTATAGCATGTCAGTTTGCTTCCTGTGACATCACTTGGAAAAGCTCCTGTGCGAGAATGCACAAATCTGTAGTCTGTAGAGGAAATGCACTTGCAAGACAGTGTTTTCTGTATCACAGAGCAATACCAGACTTTCCCCACTTGGGGTATTCTCTAGGCTTTATAGCAGTGATGGGGAACCTTTGGCACTCCAGCTGTTGTTGAACTACACATCCCAGCATGCCCTGCTACAGTTTTAGCATGGCCAAATAGCAAAACTGTAGCAGGGCATGCTGGGATGTGTAGTTCAACAACAGCTGGAGTGCCAAAGGTTCCCTGTCACTGCTTTAGAGAGTAGTTCTTTTTGCTAAGGAGAGAGGGTAAAAAGGATCAACTATAGGTATACAGATATTTATGCTTACAATACAAAAATAAGCTGCAAATTTGTGTCCATCCCACTCTGGCTTCTACAGTCTACAACAGGCATGTCAAACTCATGGTCATCCAGCTGTTGTAGTTTCACAAGTCCCAGCATGCTTTAACAGCTAATCAGTGAAAGGTATGCTGGGACTTGTAGTTTCACAACAGCTGGAGGGAAACGAGTTTGACATGCCTGGTCTACAATAATGCCTAAAGCTGGTCTCACTTCAGTGCTGACCACCAGGGCCAATTTATGACAGATTTATTTGACTTCTGGAAGCAAAAACACACACAGAAAATAGTGGTCGTCTCCTGATTTTCCAACATGACTTTTAATGCTCCAGTACAAATTTTATGGGTGCTTTTTGTGGCAACTGTCATGTTGGGTCAACTGCCCTGTATTACTGATGTTACATGTGCCCATCTGTTGCTAGCATGGCCTGAAGATCCGGCCACACTCATTAAACATGCATATTCATAACCCATCAGGATCTATTTTAAAAGTTGTAATACATCCCCCAGACTAATGTCATAGAGCAGTGTTCCCCAAATTCAGTACTAAGGGACCCCTAAAACTTGGTACACACTTGTCGAAATATTATTCAAACAGTCAATAAATGATAAATCGACAGGACCATCAGTGTGTACATCCAATATATATGTGTACCACGTCATTCAGATATATCCTGGCGGCCATGCAGCACTGCAGATGAAGATACAGGGGTAGGAACACTGGAGGAGGGTGCCTCCGGGGGGTTGGGTTCATGTGACCGGCGGTGGGGAGACTGCTGGTCACCATAAAGACGCCAGGATCCTGGCTTTTAGACGGCCGGTGGGGGACATACACGAGTGGAAATAGTCCACGTTAGTCGGCATGCCGATTGTCGGAATTGTGAGGGGGTGGGATCCCAGCGTTGGTATTGTAACAGACGGTCACATAACTACATCTCCCTCCGGGCGCTAGCCTTGATTTCCTCCACTGCTCCATGTTTTGCTTTATGGCTCCAAAGCAGGAATAAACAGGGAGCCCCAGGGGCATATGCCGAGGTCGTCCGTCTCCCATAGCCACACCCCAGAGTCCGCATTAATGTACATAGAAGGGGCAGGACACAGGCTCCTACCTCCTCCGTTGGCTCTTCCCCCTCACACACTCAGAACCTGCTGCCCCTGCGGTGGAACACCCTGAACAGCAATGGGTTGTGTCTGCGTGCTCTGGTGTAAGTAGTTAATTGGGGGGTGAGTATGTGTCTGGGTGCATCTGGAGCCTTGGAAGTGAACGCCGGAGGGGAGCGTGCGTGTCTGGGTGCTACTGGAGTGTTGGCAGTCAAATTTGGGGGGATGAGTGCCTATGTGTGTGTTGCAGTTAGTACTGTGGTGTCTCAGTGCTGCTGGGTGGTGTCAGTGAATGTGGAAGAGAGTGTGTGTCTGGGTGCTCCTGGGGTGTTGGAGTGAATGCAGGGAGAGAAGCAGTGGCAGTACTCTCGCACCCAATGCAGAGACAGAAGGGTGCTGGCTGGATAGACAAAGTTGCTGGCTAGAGAGAGACAGAAGGATGCTGAAGCTGCAGAAACATGGGGAAATGTCACTGAAGAGACACAAGGGAAGAATGAGGCTAAAGAGATCTGGGGGAGGAAGGGGGTAGTGGCTGGAGATTATCCACAACTGCCAGGATTATTGGCACATTACTTCCGCCTTTGCCCCCCTCAGCTGTGCTATTGCGCATGCGCCAATGTGAAGGCACCACAGTCTATTTCACTTTGAGAAAGTCACGGGTCACGTGACGAAACTAGTTAGGCCACGCCTCCTGTCTGCACACCTGCCGAGGTATCCGATTTGAAAGCATTAGCGGTTTGTTCTCCCCGCAAGCCGTCCTTCATCTCCACAGAGATCCCAGAATAGCCGCGGATCTGAATTCTCGAGCCGCCCGTATCAACATACGGCTCCCCGTCAGCCGGATAAACCAGCACACGGCATACACTTTACAGTGAATCCACGGCTCCCTCTCCCCTGCGGCATTCGCACAGTGGGCATTGCAGGACACATCGCCGAGGACGCTCGGCTTTGGACCAGCCCACCTAAGGAGAGGTAATTGAACAATAAATAACACTGGATCACTCCCCCAATTTATTATTATGGGATGTCTACTGCACTGATCATTCACTTCCAGTATTAACATTACGGCTATTACCATCTATTGCTTTCCAACAAACAGCTGGACTTTATTTCCTTTTGTGGACTTCCATATAGAGAACCGACACTATTTGGTGTCTGTTTAAACGGATAAACTTAGTCAAGGTGTGCCTTTTTATATCCAACAATTTTATGTCATCTTTTACTGCTATTTTATGCTTTTTCATTAATAAATCAATTTATATACATACATCGGTTCTCCTAAAATTGTACTGTCCTTTCCCTGATACTTTGCGCAGCTGATTTTGTCTGTTTCTATATTCTCCAACCAAACACCCACATAGTGTTTTTCAGCCGCACATGTATCAGGGTAATTTGATTATTAGCCTCCTGCAATTGAGGCGCTGTAGAAGCAGTCTTCTGTTTTTTCTCTTTTTTTCTCTTTTAGCCTCCAAGATGCTGCTGCCGCTCAGCCCGGAACAGAGCTGTGGTCCCATAACCCCTGAGCAGGGAGATGCTACATCTTTCTGCTGCTGCCGGACTTACATCATACCATACCATACCATACCATGCACCATTTGTTGTGCAGAATGTTCAATAAAGTAACTTTTTACTATTTAAATGGTGCCTGTCAGAATAGGGTGCAGACCAGAGGTTGAACTACCAGCGGTGCAGCTGGTGCATTGCACCAGACCCCGTGGCAATATAGGGGTTATAAAGAAGGAGGACGCGGTGGCAATGAGTTTTATAAGGAGGAGAGTTGCGAGTGTGCTTCTGCCCATGTCAGCCATAGCTGTGACATGTGAGTGGGAAGGGGGTGTGGGTACCGTTGCTATGACCATCAAGGTAGGGTGGGGGTGTATCAGACTGGGGGTTGCCAGCCACTGGGGGGGGGGGGGCTGCTGCTGGTGCTGTAAGCATAGGGGTGGAATGCGGGTGCTGTTGCTGTGTGATCATTGGTGGGGGCCGGGTTCTGTCACCATCGGGAGCTCCAGCTAGTGGGAAACCTAGACATTAGGAGACCCTACCAGCTGAAGCCAACATCTGCGGGAGCCCGATCAGCGAGAGCTGATCGGGTGCCTTGGCCAGCGTGTGCCCTGAGGGGTTGTGTGCAGCAAGTCAATTCTGCACGCTAGTTATATATTGTCACCTCAGGAACATGAAGGACTGAGGTATAGAGAGAGAGAGAGAGAGAGAGAGAGAGAGAGAGAGAGAGAGAGAGAGAGAGAGAGAGAGAGAGAGAGAGAGAGTGTGTGTGAGACTGAGGGGTAAATTTACTAAGGTGGAAAGTTTTTTTATAACTGGTGATGTTGCTCATAGCAACCAATCAGATTTTACTTAACATTTATCTAGCTGCTTATAGAAGACAATAGATAGAATCTGATTGGTTTCTATGGGCCCCATCACCAGTTCTAAAAACCTCCCACCTTAGTAAATTTACCCGAGGGAGCGAAAGCGAGGGGTGGGACACAGAGGCAGAAAGGCAGAGGGAGTGAGGCGGTGGGAGGCAGAAAGATCTGCAGATGGCAGTGGGGATTGGTCAGTGTGTACCATCTGCAGATCGATTAATCTAACAGATATAGCTTTAGATGTGTACCCACCTTTAGACTGACAGAATGGCAGAAGTATTACTACACACTATTAACATTTAAGACCGCATAACCAGGTATTTTCAATATGTATGAGAGCCGTACTGACAAAATGTTCAATTTCTATACTTGAAGAAATAATGTTTGATCATAATTTAGATACAGATTATGCTATATCAGTAAGTGGTGCTGAGAAGGTGATGGGTGGGGGTACAAAGTATCCGGGCCTCCCACAGCGCTCAAGGAGTGCACACATGGTGCGATTTTTCTTACAATTTTGACTATATTGTCAAAATCATAAGAAGATACACTGCATATTGCACCGTGTGTATAGTCCTTGCGATGCCGATGCGCGTTCCCGCGGGATCGGCATCGCAAGGAAAAATAGACTGTGCAGGCAGCCCAACATTGCCTATATCGGTGGGGACGGGCTCCGGCCACGCTGAATAGTCAATGTCTGTACAGTGCATCGCACCGTGTGTACACACCATTAGGCTGAATGCGCATCTGTTTTACCTGTGCAGTTTGTGAGTGAAACCAAAAAGCAGCACCAGGGCCCAAGATCACCTCCTGATTTTGCCACTTTCTATTGGACACTTACTAAGCCATGACAGACAGCTGTTTAGTATTTATTAGTGGAACAGATGAAAAAAGAACCTTGCTGATTGACATATTTATAAAAAGTAAATAATAAAACCCTTGCGCCACTGTCTTATCAAATTTTAATTATGGAATGTTCTTACATCCAGCCACAGTAACCATCTATATCACTAACAAATAATATATGGACGATTAATTGCAGTCATAGTAATTAAACAAAATGAAATAATTTATTTAATTAAATCTGAAACCTATTTTACAAGTAGAACATGTATTATAGGTGTAGGTAGACCACTACTTTGCTTATTTATTCAGTATGTAACAAGTTACCGTATATACTCGAGTATAAGCCGACTTTTTCAGCACTTTTTTTTGTGCTGAAAAAGCCACCTCGGCTTATACTCGAGTCAGCGTTATATGCCCCACAGTGCCATGTGTGCCAGATATGCCCCACAGTGCTAGATACTTACCCTCCGTCGCTCTCGCGCTGTCGTCTGAAGGAGGGACACGGAGAGCGCAGCTCTCCTGTGTCCCTCCTGCATCTCCGGCGGCAGCGGCGTCTGTGTGGTAAAGGAAGTGCACGAACCGGCACTTCCTTTAACACACGCCGCTGCCGCCGGAGACGCAGGAGGGACACAGGAGAGCCGCGCGCTGCGCTCTCCGTGTCCCTCCTTCAGACGACAGTGCGGGAGCGACGGAGGGTAAGTATCTAGCACTGTGGGGCATATCTGGCACTGCGGGGCAAATCTGGCACACATGGCACTGTGGGGCATATCGGGCACACCTGGCACTGTGGGGCACACCTGGCACTGTGGGGCACACCTGGCACTGTGGGGCACACCTGGCACATCTGGCACTGTGGGGCACACCTGGCACATCTGGCACTGTGGGGCACACCTGGCACATCTGGCACTGTGCGGCATATCTGGCACTGTGCGGCATATCTGGCACTATGAGGTCTGTGTACGGGTAGAGCTGCATTTCCCACCCTAGGCTTATACTCGAGTCAATAAGTTTTCCCAGTTTTTTGCCGGAGACGCAAGAGGGACACAGGAGAGCCGCGCGCTGCGCTCTCCGTGTCCCTCCTTCAGACGACAGCGCGGGAGCGACGGAGGGTAAGTATCTAGCACTGTGGGGCATATCTGGCACAGTGGGGCATATCTGGCACACATGGCACAGTGGGGCATATCTGGCACACATGGCACTGTGGGGCATATCTGGCACACCTGGCACTGTGGGGCACATCTGGGGCATATCTGGCACATCTGGCACTGTGGGGCATATCTGGCACTGTGGGGCATATCTGGCACTGTGGGGCATATCTGGCACTGTGGGGCATATCTGGCACTATGAGGTCTGTGTACGGGTAGAGCTGCATTTCCCACCCTAGGCTTATACTCGAGTCAATACGTTTTCCCAGGTTTTTGTGGTAAAATTAGGTGCCTCGGCTTATATTCGGGTCGACTTATACTCGAGTATATACGGTATTTATTTTTTTTAAATGTGTCCCTGTACTGGGTTCACGTCAGGGGCGTAGGGCACCCCCACCAAACCAGCCCCTGACAGTGCTGTCAGCAGCTCTCTCCTTATACCTCTTCATGCAAAAACGGTCACTAACTTTTATGCTTACACAAGTTCACTTGAAAAGGATTTAAATAAAATATCATTAAAATACTCTTATACTACTGTTTTCACTGTAAACAATATTTTGCCATGTATTATGCCAAATATAGATGCACATCTGAGCAATATAATACGGACATAAATAAAGAAAACAGAAAAAAAAAAAAGTATTTGTATAAGAAACAAAATGATATTGAAACAAAGAAGCCATAAAGGGTGCTGGATATTGTATCAATATGTCACTAAATACAACCTGCACCTTACTAATCTAATATGCACTACATGACAGATGAGTGTATGCCTTCAGACATTAAAAACACACACACTAGAATTACCATACACCAGGCAACTGACAGGAGCTGTCAGGTGTAACAATATCCAACCAATATTTGCATTCTCTAGCCTGTCACTGTCTGGAAGCATGCATGCAAATAAATACTTGGAAATCATCTAATAATCAGTGTGAACATGTTCGACTTCCAAAGAGAGGATCGATAACATGAAAAGGATGGTCCTAGGAAATCTAAGAGTGAGAAACTGACAGCAGCAGTAAGTTGTAGCAATAGACAGGCCAGATCTGCAGTCTCCTAGCAACAGACAACACTTTCCACACGTGACATGCAGGGGACACGGGGAATGAACACACAACTGTCAGTGGCTTATTACTCAAACCGGCTGCAGAGTTCTGCAACGACCACATATGCAACCCACGGGGGAGCGATCCCTGGCCCCCCACACCGGCCCCCCCAGCTCACCCACCTTTCGTATCCAGCTCCACGTGGATGATGTTGCCCATGACTGACGTGTTGTGCAGGTGTTTCACTGCATCCTTGGCGCCCTTCACAGTGGCAAACATGACTTTGGCAATGCCCAGGTGCTTCTTGTTCTTGGGGTTGTACAGTATCTCCACCTCCTCCACCTCCCCGTACTTCTTGCACATGTCACTCAGGAAGTTCTCCCGTATGTTGTCGTTGAGTTTTGCAAACGTGACTTGCTTGGGGGGAACCGGCCCGACATAGAACTCGTCAATCTGCGTGCAAAATAGGAAATAAATGATTGCGAGTCGCCCAGTAAGGCATCACCCCCACCCCCTGCACAGGGCAATGCCAGCTGACAACGACGATCCACGGTCACAGCGCGAGACGCACGTTGCCGGAGATCAGCTGTAAACAACACAGTCATTACACACAAGCAACACGTATCTGATACATGGTTACTGATCGGAGCGCTGCTACTAGTGATTGTGTAACGGGGAAGGATTGCTAGCAAGCGGCTGCCACCAATACCTTCAGCTTCGGCACAGTTAAATCGATCTCCTTATTTTTGGTCCATATCCTTCCGATCCGGGGATCTCTGACGGAATCCACTGGGGGGACACCCGAGTTCTGCAAATCAACAAAGGAGATATTGGTGATGACAGCGGGGAAAGGAAATGGATGCACACCGGGTACACTTGTCAGGATGCACGCAGGGCACACTTGCCAGTATACACACATACTAGGGCACACTTGCAAGGATGCACACATACTAGGGCACACTTGCAAGGATGCACACAGGGTAACACTCGCAAGGATGCACACAGGGTAACACTCGCAAGAATACACACAGTAGGGGACACTTGTCAGGATGCACGCTCCATCTATAAGTAGCTGATCAGAGGGACCAGCAACTTTCTATGCCCCTGACAGCTTGGAGCCATGCAGCAGCGCCAGCTGCCCCCAGCCCCCAGGGAGGCACATACAGGCATGCTGAAGTAGAGCCCATCGTAGCGGTAGAGTTTGTGCTGCCCCTTCTTCAGAGCAGGGTCGATGATCAACTTGTAACTCTTCCAATGGTGACTTCTCTTGTCGCCAGAAGTGCCGGCTTGGTTAGCCGCCTCCATGCCGTTCATCCAGCCTGCAAGCCATAAACAAGAAGACATAAGCAGGGGGTCTGTGGTGTGTGCGGGGGACGGACGGACAGGGAATACATGCAGAGCCCCCAGCTGCCATCTAGCCCCCCACCCGCGCTGGCCACTAGGGAGGAGGACATAGGGGGAGTCCGGGCTCACTTGCAGGCTGCTTCTTGCCATGGTCTTCTGGATTCTTGCTCCTCTCCCCAGGCTTGGCCTCCTTGAAAGACATGCCTGCCCGCCTTTCCCACACCCCCCCAGCCCCTGCTCCCCTGCGTACAGGGTCGTCTCCTTGCCCGGCAGGAAAGGCCACGCCGCTTCACAGGCCCCGTCCCCGGTTACATGGCATGCCGTGGAGGGCACCCTGCCTGCTCCTTTTTGGCGAGCCAACACATATTGTGTGTGTGAGCAGTGCTCAGCTCGCTCTGGGGCAGCCCACAATGCACCGCGGCTCGCCTATCCTCCGCCTCCCTCCTCTGTACCCAGCCAGCCAGCGGCCCCTGCTGGAAGCAGCCTTCCGCTTCTGCCCCGCACATTCGCCAGCTCTGCTCTGCAAACATGGGAAACCAGTATCTCGCATGTTATTACCAATCATTACTTTGCTATAACATAGATGATTATTTTTATAATTATTATTATTATTGTGGAGAAAAAATAAAGTCGCTCTCATACCAGCTCAGAGCAGATATCATACGATGTACGTTTTACACTAATTAATAACCATTATAAGTGTGCCGCGAATATACTGCAAACCACAGGCTGGCTATCAGTGTGACAGTGACCTCTCTCCTCCTCCTCCTCACATGCGTGTATTTATTCGGATGTGTCAGGGATTCCCTCGGCATGAAAGGGGAGCGATGTGTGGAATCTGCTGCTAGGCACATTTACATGGCGCCTTCTAACAGTCGCCAGACAACAAGATGGACCTGGCCTGGGCGCTCTCCTGCACTGCTGCTGCCCCTGGGGTGGGGGGAGAGGAGTCACTCGGGACCGTCCTTAGGTGGTGTCTAATGATGGAAATGGGGGGTAAAAGGGCAGCTGCCCCCTCCATTATATCCCCACAGCCAGCTCTTCCCGAGCTGGAGCCGCCAATCACAGGTCGGCTTCCATTTTGTGTTACCCCTGGGAGTATTGGGGGGGGGGGGGGATATACCCGTACGGGCAGCTCGCAGACACGACCACCACAGAGTACCGGTATTAGGCGAGCGGCTGGCTGCGTGTTATACAGCCGGTACTACAGGGTGTGCTGCCGGCCTGTGGGGAGCGTCTGCCATTGCACCGCACACACCGTGACACCCGGACGCCTGCAAGAGCTGTTCTATGCACACTGCACAGATCTACGCTGAGGCTGAGCAGGGAGGGGGTAGACGAGGCTGCCCTGGGTGGGGGGCGGGGGGTGTCCCCGGCCGTGGTCCGGGCCACAGTGACGTAATGGGCTGGCAGAGAGACTCTCCCTAGGCTGCGGCCAATCAGCGCGCAGCTTGCATCCGCCTCTGAGTTATTACCGTACTCTGCAGACAATCCTTCAGCAGACAGCAGCAGCCAAGGAGAGCACGCAGGCTGCAGCTATTACCCAGCCCTGGGATGCAATGGCCAACTGTGTGCACACTGACTCTGGCTGTTCCTCCTTTGTTGCAAACAAGGGATCCTTGTAATTGAACCAACCAGTACCTCTCAGGACTCAGCTCTGTGTGTGTGTTCTCTTATGTTTGCCATCTTAAAGGATGTTATATTTCTTTTTATTTTTGAAGAAGGAAGATAGAAATATAAATAGCACAGCAAGTCTGGATTGTCTCCCTATGACTTGGAATCCATCTTGGTTACATCTAGGTCATGGCACACCCTAGTCTGAAATAAGTAAAGCCTTTCCTTTTTGTTGTATTTTTGGAAGGTTGGAGCTTTGCAGTGTCCCTGTTGGTTGCTGATGAACAATAAATCAGAAATGAATCAGTTTTTTTTTTTTTTTCTCATTTCTGATCATTTTGTGAACATTGTATGTATAGTCCCTTTTTAGGGAATTGTAAGTGCAATCTGAGAAGGTAATGTGCGTTCCTGCTTGCTATATTGGGAAGTGTATAGAGTTTATATTTGTACCCTTATTTCCAATAGTTTGGGCTTTGACATTCTTTTTAGGATCTCGGCTAAACTGGATAGAAGTCAATTTGCTAGATTTGGTACATCAGTAATTATAATAAAGTGAAGTATGTCCACCAGATCAAATTACCAGTACAGCCAATGCCGACGTCAGAGTCTAACTTTCTAAGGCAGTGCCCTATAATTTGCAAGGTTTTTTTTTTTATACATATTTTTTTTTGTGTAGTTACTTTTTGAAAAGAGGAGTTCTTGTGTAACACGCCTAATGCAAGATCATATACGTAAGGAACTTGTATACCGACCTAACTCCAGCAATCTGCAGGTAAGTAAATGCATTTGTCCTTCAGTAAGGCAGAAGGGAACGGCCTATGAAGCAGATGGAATGTAACCACCACCCTCACTGCCAACATTTATATAGTCAGACACACAAAGCTCAACTGGAAGGCCATATATTAAATAGCACGTATAACTGATGGCAGAATATAATATACCATGATATGGTGGTATACTGTTATACAGACACTGATCCTACCTTGTGTCTTATTACACGATGGTATGTATGTATGTGTGTGTATATATATATATATATATATATATATATATATATATATATATATAATATATATATATATGTATATATGTGTGTCCTACTTTTTCCCTGAAAAACGAATTTTATGCCTTTGTTTAGTCTCTTAATGAAGGATTGCCATGTTGTCCTTGGTAGAAAGGCTTTCTGTTACCAGTCCCCACCCAACACTTAGCTGCTGGAAAATGGCTGCAGGCAGGCTGCAGTGTGATAGCAGGCAGGGGCAGGACACCGTCTACAATGTGACAAAGCAGGTTCTCAGCTGCATACTCTCATACTGGATTACTAGACTGATACTTTGTGGCTGGGTGCTACACTGTTTCTGCTGGATCGAGTTCATTTGCTACATATTCATGGTTTATGGAAGCTGAGTCATAGCTAGGCCTTACTGATCACAAAGGGGAGCAAGCACGGTGCTGCCTATACGAGGAGTATCTGATAACTAGGAACATGGGTAACCCTTTCCTACCTTAGCTGTACCTCCACAGCCTATATTTACTTATAAGCACAAGGTTTTGTTTTGTTTTTTTGTCTTTTTCCATATATTAGGTTTGAAACAACACAAATGGAATGTATGTTACTGAAACTACAAAGCAGAAACATAAACAAAGGTTCAAAAGGAAAGTGGCCTAAATTCCATAGCAAGTGATACTGAAAACAAAGTTGTACCCTTTAGGAGCGAGCCTATAAAGACAACCTATATGTCCTGAAACATGTTTTTGTCTGGTCTTTTTCAGTACAGCATGTTGTTTTGAGTCCTTTGTAGCTTGTTTCAGAGTCAGTGTACAGAGATAGAAGAGGGGATAAAACCAGAATTACTGGGTGTGTTCCTGCATTATCAGGATAGTGACATATCAAATATGTGAGTCAGGCTGTAGTGCTAGATATCCACTACTCTGGTTATAGACAAATACAAACCGGTATAACCAGAAAGATTTTGTGTTAAGTCGTTTTTCCTTCTATTATTTGGTTATTTCAGGCCAACACCATTGAATGAAAAAAGAGACCCATAGAAATGTAAATAGCTTGCTGAGTAATGTGTGCATACTGCCATGCTGGTATGTCTTTAATGTTTGCCTTTTGGCCAAATAAAAGAAACACATATTTTTGCTAGTGCTTGTTACATAACTGGCAAATGTAAACATATTTATAGTTTGAAATGTACTTAATTTTATAGTTGCTATTCTGCATTATTGAACTTTCTAATGCAATGCAGAACATTTTGCCAGTGCCTTAAACATCACTTCTGGTAACCATGTCTACCTTGTCCAAGTAGGAGTAAATTTACTAAGAATAGATTTTCTAAACTCACAATTTTTGCCAATTCTGCTATATTTAAAAGAGCAAGAATAGTAAGTGCACAATCAGGCTTGTTTTGCATTCAATATTATTGTCCTTTTAAATCTGGTAGGCAAAATCGTCAAATCCTAGATTTTGATCCATTGCTTTGTAAATATACTCATTATTTTTCTACACCGAGTGAGAGAGAACTTTACAGTATATTTCAATTGTCCACTGTTGTGAAAATGGTTTTCATGAGTTGAATTTAGTTTGCCCATAGAATCTTATCTGTACAACTATCTAACCAGCATTTGTTGGAGTTTAAATTTGAGTGTATTTGCATCTGCAAAATCCTATTGAAATACAGCATTTGACTGAGGTACAAAAACATCCACTTAATCTGGCCTATTCTTGTAGGCCGAACCAAGCAATGGAATGCTTGTTGAAATATTCATTTCCACAGGGAGCATCAGTTTCCTTCCACACTCCAAAGATAATACAGCGGGTCAATTGTTTTCTGACAAAA
Source organism: Pseudophryne corroboree (assembly GCF_028390025.1). Taxonomy (NCBI): domain Eukaryota; kingdom Metazoa; phylum Chordata; class Amphibia; order Anura; family Myobatrachidae; genus Pseudophryne; species Pseudophryne corroboree. Next base: position 309,429,297 of record NC_086444.1, read on the forward strand.
TTAACCTGTGTGTGTGTTATGGGGGATGGACTGATGTGAGTGATTACATAGTCTCCAGGAAGTGCTACATAATACTTTGCAACTATATAAATCACCTAATTAAAGACTATTTATATTAACATTTACTTGTATATTACCAACCTTGTTGTGCTTTACAATTGGAGTTTTGCTGCTTATATGATAAAATGTGCATAAACAGCATTTAAATAATGTGTACATTCTTTACTCATCAGTTATCGATGCTCATTTAAGGTAGTGTTAATGGGCATTTGGCATAAATATGCACTATTGCACTGGATTCTCAACAACACCAAAAAGGCCAGTTACCTATGCTCCATTTGGGAAGCATAAGAGGGCCATGATAGGAGGGTCAATGAGCAGAATTAAGTAATTGTTCCGAAAACTGCTATTTTTATAGGCGATGGATGGCTCTGAGAGGCTAACAGGTGTATATCATCCAGTGCACTTTATAGTTAATCTCGCCAGTGTATGGGGATTGTATATAGCACCGCCTCCATGTCGGCAGAATATATGAGCTGTAAGACTTCACAAGAGTAATTGTAACTAGGGATTATCCATAAGTGTCTGTTATTGTACATATTAAACTGTAGCTGCAGTACTTATACTTGACTGAGGGAGCAAAATGTGCACGCCGTAGTGCAGAAGACTGAAAGAAGGATTTTTTTTTTCTTGCTGACTGATCTGGGGAAGGAAGGGTGTATGAAATAGGAGCCTCTTGCAGCTCAACTAAACATAACCTTCAACAAACACAGGCACAGCTTAATATTTTCTCTGCAAGTGAAACTAAAATGAAGGAACATCTCTCTCCCTTTTTACGCTTCTGGATTTGGCAAGTAGCCTTACTATTACCTTATGCGTACAACAGCTGCTTCCTTTCTGTGATTGGACAGTAATTATACATGTATATATTAAATTGAAAATCGCTAAAATAAAGTTGGCACTCTGTAGGGTACTGACAATTCTTTCTGTTCAATATCTTAATCCAATAGTACATATATGTTCATGTAATATTCCAGTTTGTACTGAATCCAAGAGACAAATGCTACTGGTGTAAATTCTGTAATAAGTAGATAGTGTGGCTTTAGAATCTGTAGGTTGTTCTTTAATTGTTCTAAGTCCAAACCATGTCCTGTGTATCATTACATCCATGAGTCCATCCAAACTGAGCCTTGTGCTGTGTATTCATAGGGCTTCCTTTGGTAGGCTTTGGTTGAACAGCAATAGCTCTAACATTGTTTTGTCTTCATTTATATGGAGAGTATGACTAGTTTCTATAACTATGTATAGCGTGGCTAACTGCTATTACTATTGGTTTTTGATTGAGCTGAATGTTGTCCCTTACTGAATACATTACACTTGATGACAAATAGAGGGACTTGCTCCCTGTGGAGAATGATATATTGAGAGGGAATTGGCCACAGAAAATTGCCTACTCTAACAATGTATTATTTGAAATGAGCAGTACATTGTACCACATGCCATGGGTACATAACCGAAGATCTTTGGCTATTGCAGAATTGGCCCAGACCCTGTTAATGCAGTATCCTCTGAAGGTGAAGACCCAACACTGTAGGTCTGGGATCCTCTTTTACTGCTGCATGTCTCATTAAAAACAGCGTTACTGTCTGTTGCGAAGGGGCAGTTCAGTGGGGAGATTCACCACTAACACTAGTGTAAATTAAGCAAGCAGTTTCAAGATCGAACACCAGAGCATTGAACCAATTATTAATGTTATGAAAATAATTAAGCAGCAATTGTTTGCCAGGCATATTAAGATTTCCAGATGATTGGTGACATTGAGAGGCTGATGAGGCTGATCGCATAGCAAAGCTCAGCAGTACTTGGGGAACTGTATATAGAATACGGATATACTTGTAAGTGTAATATCCTGACTTGCTGTATAAATTTTTGTCCCCAGTTGTAAAGCTTCACAGAGTATGCTAGTGCTACATGAATAAATGATAAGAAATATTGTATAAGTAGCCGTGCCATTACTCTCTGCTTGTATATTATACCCCTTTCACACTGCACAAATAACCCGGTATATTGCCAGGTCGATGTGTGGTGACAACTACGGGTCACACCTGGTAATTGTACACTGGTCCTTTCCGGGTGCGACCCACCATGAGACCCCTTTCAGACTGGCAATGTGACCCTGCAATATACATTGTACACTGGTCCGTTCTGGGTGCATCCCACCATGAGACCCCTTTCAGACTGTCAATGCGACCCTGCAATATACAGGGTCGGGTTCCCAGGAGAGGGGAGGGGGCAAAGGCTGCGCCGGCATCATCAAGGGCGGGTGCGGAGATGGTGCTTAGAGATCATCTCCACGCCACCTCCTCAATACTGTGAACGGGTCCCGGATCGCATCGACCCGTTTTACCCAATCACACCGCACCTTACCCAGTAATAACCAGGGAATAACCCTGCTTTATCTCCGGGTTGAAATACTGGATCAGGTGACCTGGAAATTCAGGAGTTACTTTTTTCACACATGCGTCAACCTGGCAATTTACCGGGTTGATTGTGCAGTGTGAAAGGGGTTTGTGTCATTCCCGGGTCACCTGACTCAGTATTTCGACCTGGGAATAAAGCAGTGTTATTACCGGGTCAGGTGCAGTGTGGACGGGTTGCCGGGTCGTTGCGACCTTGGACCCTTTCACAGTAGGGGGGAGAGGCAGCGTTAGAGGGACAGGTGGAGTTTGAAGATCTGATCTCCAGTCACCGCTGATGTTACCAACCCAGCAATTTGCCGTTTTGGTGCTGCCAGTCTGAAAGGGGTCGCACCCGGGAATGACTCTTGTACAAGTCCCAGGTGCAACCCAGTTTTGCGATGTGAAAGTGTATATTTTGATGCTTATAGAACAGAGGGTGTAGCAAATCATTGTAAGTTAACTTATCTGTGTAAATTCCACCAGTCACTAAATTCTAGTTTCATGTGGAGTTAACCTTTAACTCTGTAAAAATCTGCTGCCAAAGGCTGGACAAATAAGTTGTTTATTCACTCTGTCACAGCTAAGGGCTGACCCACTGATCAAGTATTCCTGCCGAACTTTCTGAGCTCTTAAATGTTAACCATTTCGGCCTAACCTTCCTGTCTGGATGTTTTTGTAGCAGTGTTCCACATGCTTCTCTCTAGAGGCAGTCTTGTAATGAAGTAGGAGCCAGCTCTGCATAAGGACCTGGGAGACTATATGTTAATTATCACGGCACTGCTGCTATTAACAGTCTATCCCAACTGACATTCTCATTTTAAATGAAAATATACTTGCTATGTACTATACTCACAGGGGCCGAGGTATTGATAACCATTGTCCCTGCAAGTTACTTCCTTGGCACATTGGAGGAGTCTTTCACATTTGTGAAAGACCATGCTGGGTAACCTGGTGCTGAGCATGTGAATAGTCAAATGCTGCAGACGGCTGAAGCCTGTACAAGCAAGCTTCCATAGGCAAAAAGTGGTCCTAACCATCTGAGGAGTGAGTAAAAATACATGGCCATGTGGGGATCAGGCCGCAGTCTCCATTGATAAGGAGCACTGTGGTCTTTGGGATTCAGTATAATATCCTGGCAGTCAGGAGACCGACGCCGGGATTCCGACAGTTGGCATACCAGCGGTGAACTTTGGTCGCCACAGGGTTATATTACGCCTTGGATAGTGGTGTGGACCACCACCCGAGAGGGAATTCCGACAGCCAGTCGTCAGGATTCCGAAAGCCAGCTAAATAAATTCCTCCCGTTCTGTGGAGCTTATTAGCTGCTGCAGTAGATAGCAGAAGTTACTGTTTCTGCATCATTTTATGACACATGGGCTTGATAGTCCTACCTGGTGAGGTATCTCTGCTAATATGCTCTATACATGCATTGTGGTTAAACTATGACGTCTGCAGGCACACTGCTTTGGAAATACAGGTGACTTCAGTATCCTTAATTCAATATCACAGCATCTGAAAGAGCTACACGTTGGTAATGCTGCATGAGATGATGCAACATTCCCTGTGAATTGCATTTTAAAGTAAACCTGTTGCTTAGCTAATGTATACATTAAACAATGGTATATTTATAGTTTATTAGACATTTCACATTTAAATGTCTGCATGGAGTAAAATATGGGCTAGCTTGTTGTAAGTGTTCATGAATTTTAGGAGTAGATTTATCAAATAGTTTTGCGAGAAATCCCCAGTACTTTAGGGGGGTGAAGTACGGTATGCCGGCGCTCTGGCTCCCGGCGACCAGCATACCGGAGCCGGGAGCCCGACCGCTGGCATACCGACAGCGTGACGAGTGCAAAGGAGCCCCTTGCGGGCTCGCTGCGCTCGCCACGCTGCGGGCACGGTGGCACGCTATGCGCGCCACACTATTTTATTCTCCCTCCAGGGGGGTCGTGGACCCCCACGAGGGAGAATAGCTGTCGGTATGCCGGATGTCGGGATTCCGGCGCCGGTATACTGTGCGCCGGTATCCCGTCATTCTGCATACTGAAGACCACCACTTTAGGGCAGGGCCATAACTAGGGTAAAGTGGAGTGGGCCACCGCACATAGCACTGCAGGGTAGGGGGCGCTGTTGGAGGCATTTGTCAATTCTCTGTTATAATTACTTTCACTTGTATTTTCTCTCCCTTTATGAAGCTCAGCATCTCCTGACCGTCCCTGTCTCCTTACCCCACCCCCTCCGTCGCTAATACCAGTACAGCAGTCACAAACAAGATGATAATATACCCAGGAATCTAACCCATTGCCTGTGGCTTTGTAATCAGACACTCTATTCATTGAACTATCTACCCTTGTGTAGAAAGCTAGAGAATTCTAACTATTTGGAGCTGACCTTGTACTTTGTGAACAAATGATCAGCATTGCAGCTTAGCAGATCTATGTAGTGTGTGGCTGCACACCACAGATCTGTTCAATTGCAATGCTGATTTTTTTTTTTAACAAAGTACAAGTAGCTTTATACTTAGAAATAAAATTAGTTTTTATGCAGGATCAACTAGCTCAATGTGTAGGGTGTTTGACTGGAATGCAACAGGTTACAGGTTTGAATATTGGGTATGGCAGTATATTGAAATTTGTTATTCGGTAAACTGATCGTGCTGCACTATATAAGAAACTTAAGAATAATAATATAATGTGGGTAGGGAGACCATAGCATGAGCTATCCCCGGGATTAGTTTTGTCATGCACCTTATATCCCTATTGGGAAAAATGGGGGGTGGGGGGTATTCTTTCTGTCACAGGGCACCAAAGGTCTAGTTACGGCTCTGCTTTCTGCTACCCACATGCATAGTTAGCAGGTTGTGCCTGAGCATCCAGGATCTGAACCTGGAAGTAAAGTAAGCTTTTTACATGTCACAGGGACAGGCTACTATTGTAGACTCTTCGTCACTACAATACAGAGCTAAAGGGGAAGTGATAAATATTTTGATAAAGTGATAACCGCCTTTTCTGCAGCAAGTTACATTGGTTTCCACAGGGAAACATCGGGGTGTAGAGTGGGTCTTGATCCAGAGGCACCAACAGGCTAAAGCTTTAGGCTGTCCCAGGATGCATTGGGCCCTCCTCTATAACCCCACCTCCAGGCACTGTGAGCTCAGTTTCGAGTTGGTGCTTGCAGCAGCAGGTCACTTAACAGGGGGGCTGCATTGGGCAGCCCTGAAAAGCTTTCTAAGAAGACTTCAAGGGCCGCAGCGGTGTTATGTCAGTGTGACATTCAGTGCTGCGGCTCCATCACCTCCCAAGCGGCTTTGTATACTCCCGCGGACTGTTCCCGGGTACTTGCAGCGGAGGCGCTCCAGATTTAGGTACACGGTTGCAGACGCTCTCCTGGTTCGTGTGGCTGCTACAGGGAGGAGGTAAGAGCATACCCCAGGCGGGAACTGCCTTTAAACCGTGTTCCGTCTGCGACCTAGGGAGATGGGTCGCGGCACTGGCATGGACACTCTCACAGAGCAGGGATCCCACTAGACCACCGGTGTGTATAGAGTGCAGGTTGGGTGTACTAACACCCCATTTAATAAGGCTCACAGTACCAGGAGTGGAAGTTCAGGATAGGGGAGTCGGCGTTTGACCTGTAGCCTCTCCCCCAGCCCATGGCAACATCTACTGCAGATTTTCCCGCCCTGGAGCTACCTCACACTCTCCCACACTCCCTGACTGAGACGCTGGGCGCCGTCTTCTAAGTATAGCTGCGGCTGGTCTCCAGGACTGCATGGTAAGGTCTCCCTTGTAAAGCCGCCAGTATACAGCACTGTGACTTTACAAACACTTGAGTATTCTACATGTCTTTATACCAACAGCGTTAGTTAAGAAAGAGTGTACCTATTACAGGATCTATTGTACGAGTATTCTGATATGTACCTCCGGTCTAGGACCGTGCTTATCTATCTCTATATTCTGTAACGTAAGAAACTAGATGCGTCAGGGATATATATATATATATATATATATATATATCCATCAGTGATGTGCGGTGGGGTGAGGCAGAGCCCTTCCTGTCATACTAACATTTGTGACAGAGTTTTGACGGCGTAAAGTATATGAAAAATACAAAGATTATGTTTGAAATATCTTCTTTGCATTATTCTAATAATTTTTATAGCCAAAACTGTGGAGTAAAAAGTCTACGGCAGGTGAGGCAGCGCCTCACCTGGCTAACTTTTCCGCAGATCTCCCCAAATTTCCAGGAGTTTATACTGCTGCACCTGTGTATAAAGCCCAGATGTATGTTTTGGCTCATATATTGCATGTAAATCTGTTTTTGATGCTACCTAGTGCCTCCTGAGCTATTTAGCTCACTGCACGTCCCATATTATATATGTATATATGTGTGTGTGTGTGTGTGTGTGTGTGTGTGTGTTTGAAAGGGGCATATCATACAGGTGGCTCAGTTTCAAATGTCCTCAAAAGTTATATAAACAAACACCATGGCAATCACTGTGCCTGCATATCCAGCTTGAAACATATTGGTGACAAGATGAAAAATATCAGTGAGCCACCTGTATGATATGCCTTGGAGTGCCCTGTCTGGGTGAGAATAAAAATGTGATGGTTATTATCTTTTGGATATAAGATGATTGAGTGCCCTTTTTAAACATTTCGATAGATATATATATATATATCTATCTATCTATTTCTCTAACGTCCTAGTGGATGCTGGGGACTCCGAAAGGACCATGGGGAATAGCGGCTCCGCAGGAGACTGGGCACAAAGTAAAAGCTTTAGGACTAGCTGGTGTGCACTGGCTCCTCCCCCTATGACCCTCCTCCAAGCCTCAGTTAAGATTTTGTGCCCGAACGAGAAGGGTGCAATCTAGGTGGCTCTCCTGAGCTGCTTAGAGTAAAAGTTTAAATAGGTTTTTTTATTTTCAGTGAGACCTGCTGGCAACAGGCTCACTGCATCGAGGGACTAAGGGGAGAAGAAGCGAACTCACCTGCGTGCAGAGTGGATTGGGCTTCTTAGGCTACTGGACATTAGCTCCAGAGGGACGATCACAGGCCCAGCCATGGATGGGTCCCGGAGCCGCGCCGCCAGCCCCCTTACAGAGCCAGAAGAGTGAAGAGGTCCGGAAAATCGGCGGCAGAAGACGTCCTGTCTTCAATAAGGTAGCGCACAGCACCGCAGCTGTGCGCCATTGCTCTCAGCACACTTCACACTCCGGTCACTGAGGGTGCAGGGCGCTGGGGGGGGGCGCCCTGGGACGCAATGAAAATACCTTAAATGGCTAAAAATACATCACATATAGCTCCTGGGCTATATGGATGTATTTAACCCCTGCCAGTTTTCCACAAAAAAAGCGGGAGAAAGGCCGCCGAAAAAGGGGCGGAGCCTATCTCCTCAGCACACAAGCGCCATTTTTTCCTCACAGCTCCGTTGGAGGAAGGCTCCCTGACTCTCCCCTGCAGTCCTGCACTACAGAAACAGGGTAAAACAAGAGAGGGGGGGCACTAAATTGGCATATTAATATATACAGCAGCTATATTATGGAAAAACACTTATATAAGGTTATCCCTATATATATATATATATATATATATATATATATATATATATATAGCGCTCTGGTGTGTGCTGGCAAACTCTCCCTCCCCAAAGGGCTAGTGGGGTCCTGTCCTCTGTCAGAGCATTCCCTGTGTGTGTGCTGTGTGTCGGTACGCTGTGTCGACATGTATGAGGAGGAAAATGGTGTGGAGGCGGAGCAATTGCCTGTGTTAGTGATGTCACCCCCTAGGGAGTCGACACCTGACTGGATGGTCTTATGGAAAGAATTACGCGATAGTGTCGGCACTTTACAAAAGACTGTTGACGACATGAGACAGCCGGCAAATCAGTTTATACCTGTACAGGCGTCTCAAACACCGTCAGGGGCTATAAAACGCCCGTTACCTCAGGTCGATACAGACACTGACACGGACACTGACTCCAGTGTCGACGGTGAGGAAACAAACGTATTTTCCAGTAGGGCCACACGTTACATGATCACGGCAATGAAGGAGGTTTTGAACATTTCTGATACTACAAGTACCACAAAAAAGGGTATTATGTGGGGTGTGAAAAAACTACCCGTAGTTTTTCCTGAATCAGATGAATTAAATGAGGTGTGTGATGAAGCGTGGGTTTCCCCCGATAAAAAACTGCTAATTTCTAAAAAATTATTGGCATTATACCCTTTCCCGCCAGAGGTTAGGGCGCGTTGGGAAACACCCCCTAGCGTAGATAAGGCGCTCACACGCTTATCAAAACAAGTGGCGTTACCGTCTCCTGATACGGCCGCCCTCAAGGAACCAGCTGATAGGAAGCTGGAAAATATCCTTAAAAGTATATACACACATACTGGTATTATACTGCGACCAGCAATCGCCTCAGCCTGGATGTGCAGTGCTGGGGTGGCTTGGTCGGATTCCCTGACTGAAAATATTAATACCCTGGACAGGGACAATATATTATTGACTATAGAGCATTTAAAGGATGCATTTCTATATATGCGAGATGCACAGAGGGATATTTGCACTCTGGCATCAAGAGTAAGTGCGATGTCCATTTCTGCCAGAAGAGGATTATGGACGCGACAGTGGTCAGGGGATGCGGATTCCAAACGGCATATGGAAGTATTGCCGTATAAAGGGGAGGAGTTATTTGGGGTCGGTCTATCGGACCTGGTGGCCACGGCAACGGCTGGAAAATCCACCTTTTTACCCCAAGTCAACTCGCAGCAGAAAAAGATACCGTCTTTTCAGGCTCAGTCCTTTCGTCCCCATAAGGGCAAGCGGGCAAAAGGCCACTCATATCTGCCCCGGGGCAGAGGAAGGGGAAAAAGACTGCAGCAAACAGCCTCTTCCCACGAACAGAAGCCCTCCCCCGCTTCTGCCAAGTCCTCAGCATGACGCTGGGGCCTTACAAGCGGACTCAGGCACGGTGGGGGCCCGTCTCAAGAATTTCAGCGCGCAGTGGGCTCACTCGCAAGGGGACCCCTGGATCCTGCAGGTAGTATCTCAGGGGTACAAATTGGAATTCGAGACATCTCCCCCTCGCCGGTTCCTGAAGTCTGCTTTACCAACGTCTCCCCCCGACAGGGAGGCGGTATTGGAAGCCATTCACAAGCTGTATTCCCAGCAGGTGATAATCAAGGTACCCCTCCTACAACAGGGAAAGGGGTATTATTCCACGCTGTTTGTGGTACCGAAGCCGGATGGCTCGGTGAGACCCATTTTAAATCTGAAATCCTTGAACACTTACATAAAAAGGTTCAAGTTCAAGATGGAGTCACTCAGAGCAGTGATAGCGAACCTGGAAGAAGGGGACTATATGGTGTCTCTGGACATCAAGGATGCTTACCTCCATGTCCCAATTTGCCCTTCTCACCAAGGGTACCTCAGGTTTGTGGTACAGAACTGTCACTATCAGTTTCAGACGCTGCCGTTTGGATTGTCCACGGCACCCCGGGTCTTTACCAAGGTAATGGCCGAAATGATGATTCTTCTTCGAAGAAAAGGCGTCTTAATTATCCCTTACTTGGACGATCTCCTGATAAGGGCAAGGTCCAGAGAACAGTTAGAGGTCGGAGTAGCACTATCTCAAGTAGTACTACGACAGCACGGATGGATTCTAAATATTCCAAAATCGCAGCTGATTCCGACGACACGTCTGCTGTTCCTGGGGATGATTCTGGACACAGTACAGAAAAAGGTGTTTCTCCCGGAGGAGAAAGCCAAGGAGTTATCCGACCTAGTCAGGAACCTCCTAAGACCAGGCCAAGTGTCGGTACATCAATGCACAAGGGTCCTGGGAAAGATGGTGGCTTCTTACGAAGCGATTCCATTCAGCAGATTCCACGCAAGAACTTTTCAGTGGGATCTGCTGGACAAATGGTCCGGATCGCATCTTCAAATGCATCAGCGGATAACCCTGTCTCCAAGGACAAGGGTGTCTCTCCTGTGGTGGTTACAGAGTGCTCATCTCCTAGAGGGCCGCAGATTCGGCATTCAGGATTGGGTCCTGGTGACCACGGATGCCAGCCTGAGAGGCTGGGGAGCAGTCACACAGGGAAGAAATTTCCAGGGCTTGTGGTCAAGCATGGAAACGTCACTTCACATAAATATCCTGGAACTAAGGGCCATTTACAATGCCCTAAGTCAGGCAAGACCTCTGCTTCAGGGTCAGCCGGTGTTGATCCAGTCGGACAACATCACGGCAGTCGCCCACGTAAACAGATAGGGCGGCACAAGAAGCAGGAGGGCAATGATGGAAGTGGCAAGGATTCTTCGCTGGGCGGAGAATCATGTGATAGCACTGTCAGCAGTGTTCATTCCGGGAGTGGACAACTGGGAAGCAGACTTCCTCAGCAGACACGATCTTCACCCGGGGGAGTGGGGACTTCACCCAGAAGTCTTCCACATGATTGTGAACCGTTGGGAAAAACCAAAGGTGGACATGATGGCGTCCCGCCTCAACAAAAAACTGGACAGATATTGCGCCAGGTCAAGGGACCCTCAGGCAATAGCTGTGGACGCTCTGGTAACACCGTGGGTGTACCAGTCAGTGTATGTGTTCCCTCCTCTTCCTCTCATACCAAAAGTACTGAGAATCATAAGAAGGAGAGGAGTAAAGACTATACTCGTGGCTCCGGATTGGCCAAGAAGGACTTGGTACCCGGAAATTCAAGAGATGCTCGCGGAAGACCCGTGGCCTCTACCTCTAAGAAAGGACCTGCTCCAGCAGGGACCATGTCTGTTCCAAGACTTACCGAGGCTGCGTTTGACGGCATGGCGGTTGAACGCCGGATCCTGAAGAAAAAAGGCATTCCGGATGAAGTCATCCCTACCCTGATCAAAGCCAGGAAGGATGTAACCATACAACATTATCACCGTATTTGGCGAAAATATGTTGCGTGGTGCGAGGCCAGGAAGGCCCCTACAGAGGAATTTCAACTGGGTCGTTTCCTGCATTTCCTGCAAACAGGACTGTCTATAGGCCTCAAATTAGGGTCCATTAAGGTTCAAATTTCGGCCCTGTCAATATTCTTCCAAAAAGAACTGGCTTCTGTTCCTGAAGTTCAGACGTTTGTCAAGGGAGTACTGCATATACAGCCTCCTTTTGTGCCTCCAGTGGCACCTTGGGATCTCAATGTAGTTTTGGGATTCCTAAAATCACATTGGTTTGAACCACTCACCACTGTGGACTTAAAATATCTCACATGGAAAGTGGTAATGCTGTTAGCCCTGGCTTCAGCCAGGCGTGTCTCAGAATTGGCGGCTTTATCCTATAAAAGCCCTTACCTAATTTTTCATACGGACAGGGCAGAATTGAGGACTCGTCCTCAATTTCTCCCTACGGTGGTTTCAGCATTTCACTTAAACCAGCCTATTGTGGTGCCTGCGGCTACTAGGGACTTGGAGGATTCCAAGTTGCTGGACGTAGTCAGGGCCCTGAAAATATATGTTTCCAGGACGGCTGGAGTCAGGAAATCTGATTCGCTGTTTATCCTGTATGCACCCAACAAGCTGGGTGCTCCTGCTTCTAAGCAGACGATTGCTCGTTGGATTTGTAGTACAATTCAGCTTGCACATTCTGTGGCAGGCCTGCCACAGCCAAAATCTGTAAAAGCCCATTCCACACGGAAAGTGGGCTCATCTTGGGCGGCTGCCCGAGGGGTCTCGGCTTTACAACTTTGCCGAGCAGCTACTTGGTCAGGGGCAAACACGTTTGCTAAATTCTACAAATTTGATACCCTGGCTGAGGAGGACCTGGAGTTCTCTCATTCGGTGCCGCAGAGTCATCCGCACTCTCCCGCCCGTTTGGGAGCTTTGGTATAATCCCCATGGTCCTTTCGGAGTCCCCAGCATCCACTAGGACGTCAGAGAAAATAAGAATTTACTTACCGATAATTCTATTTCTCATAGTCCGTAGTGGATGCTGGGCGCCCATCCCAAGTGCGGATTGTCTGCATTACTTGTACATAGTTATTGTTACAAAAATCGGGTTATTGTTGTTGTGAGCCATCTTTTCAGAGGCTCCTTCTGTTATCATGCTGTTAACTGGGTTCAGATCACAAGTTGTACGGTGTGATTGGTGTGGCTGGTATGAGTCTTACCCGGGATTCAAAATCCTTCCTTATTGTGTACGCTCGTCTGGGCACAGTATCCTAACTGAGGCTTGGAGGAGGGTCATAGGGGGAGGAGCCAGTGCACACCAGCTAGTCCTAAAGCTTTTACTTTGTGCCCAGTCTCCTGCGGAGCCGCTATTCCCCATGGTCCTTTCGGAGTCCCCAGCATCCACTACAGACTATGAGAAATAGAATTATCGGTAAGTAAATTCTTATTATATATATATATATATATATATATATATATATATAGATATATATATATATAGATAGATAGATAGATAATCTAATCATCTATCTATCTATCTATCTATCTATCTATCTATCTATCTATCTATCTATCTAATTCATACAAATCCCCTTATCCAACATGGGTTTCAATCCTTTAAGAAATGCAGCAGATGAGTGAGCCACTATGTTACCAGTGGACCTGGGAGCAGATCTAACTTAAAAGATAGCCACCATAGTGATATAGGGGGCTAGTTATCATTAAGCAGAGAACTAAATCACATTTCATGGAATTTTATCGTTCAGACCACAGGGTTTCATGGTGTTTAACAAAAACATCCACCGTGTCTCCATTTGGAGCAATTTGCCCGCTCAGTCGCCACCCCTAAGTGAGTTGGGAACATGATCTATTATTTCGAACCGTAGATCATTTAAAGAATGTCCTTTCTCTGCGTAATGTCTTGCCACTGGCTGATCAGAAGATTTGCCCATTAGTGCATACTTGACTGCAGATCTGTGCAAGGCGAGGCATTCCCTGGCATTGCGAATTGTCTTGCCAACATATTGAAGTTGACAAGGGCTGTGTTGGATAAGGGGCTTTGTATGAATATATCACCTTGATGGTTCCCAATAGGCAGTACACACCTAAAGCCCACATCCAAAATTAAGTCTGTTGCGGCCCATCATTTTATTGATTGATACCATCACTTAATGTTCTGTATTTGTTACAAGTGGGTGATTTCACTCTTAGCTTTACTGTGTTTATTTATTTTCCTATTTACTCATATAGTTGTGGTCGTTATAATGGATCAGCAACTAATGTATGAACTGTATGCATACTGTTTTGTTGCACATTATGTTTGTCTTTATGCCAGATCATACGTGGCAGATTCGGAACTTGGTGTCCCGTCTCCTCGGTCGTCATGACGACGGGGCACGCCAGGGGGGGCGGCATATGCCTGTCCGCTGACTGCCGGAGAACTTCGGGCGGCATGGTGTGTGTGTGTATATGTATGTGTGTGTGGGTGTAGTACTGGTGACCGGCGGTCACCTTACCGACGCCGGGATCCCGGCAGCATACCGACGCCGGGATCCCGGCGGGGAGGGGTGAGTGCAGCAAGCCCCTTGCGGGCTCGCGCTCACCACGCTGCGGGCTCGGTGGCGACCTGCGGTCGCCACGGGTTCTATTCCCACTCTATGGGTGTCGTGGACACCCACGAGTGGAAATAGTCCCTGTTGGTCGGCATGCCGACCATCGGGATAGTGAGCCGTCGGGCTCACGGAGGAGGTCATGTGACTGTCGGTCAGCTGACCGGCGGTCACATGAATACCACCCGTGTGTGTGTGTGTGTGTGTGTGTGTGTGTGTGTATGTATATATATATATATATATTTTTTTTTTTTCACATAATACCGGATTTATGGGACTCGGTCACATACTAACGGATTTATTCACAGGTATTGTACTCTGTCTGGCTTCATCTTACTAATTCACTCTGTTGTTGCATTTGTGTACAATGTCTAACAAGATGGGCAGTAAGTCTGTGGACGTTCCTGCATCATGCAGAGCATGCGCCAAAGATTTACCTGAGGGGGGAAGTTTTGTATGATGATCTGTGTACTATGTGGGTCATTCCTAGTTGATTGCTCGCTGCCAATTTTTCGCAGCGCAGTGATCAGATAAAGAAACAGCAAAACTGTGTATGCACCGCAATGCGCAGGTGCGTTGTACGGGTACAAAGCGGTTAGTTGCTGAGCGATATTTTAACAAAGAATCCATTCGCACAGCTGATCGCAAGCAGATTGACAGGAAGAAAATGTTTATTGGTGTCAACTGACCGTTTTCTGGCAGTTGTTGGAAAAATGCAGGCATGTCCAAGCGTTTGCAGGGCAGGTGTGTGTGACGTCAATTCCGGATACGAACAAGCTGAAGTGATCGCACGGGCTGAGTAAATCCATGCCTACTCTGAAACTGCACAAAATGATTTTGCAGAGCTCGGCTGCAAAGGCGTTCGCACACTTGCAAAGCGAAAATACACTCCCCCGTGGGCGGCGACTATGCATTTGCACAGCTGCTAAAAGTAGCTAGCGAGCGATCAACTCAGAATGAGGGCCTATGTGTCATACATCTCCCAGTCAGTCCGCATTTCCTGTAACCAATCAGGAGCCACCCTGGGCTGCATTCACAAACCTACTGGGTTCTCTGGTGGAATACCTTACGCCCCTTATGGGACCACCTGTGCCTTTACAGCCACAAATTGTCCCTATGGTTAATCTGCCTTGGGTGGAAAGTTTGTCTAACCAGTTGCAGCAATTAAATCAATCCTTGGTCAGACAAAAATCTATTCCAGGTCACTCCCGTGTCTCTGGGTCATCTAAGCAGGCTGCTTCCTCCTCACAATCCACGACTCTCTCAGATGTTTCATCTGAAGAGGAGGGGGAGCATACTGTCCTGTCACACTGAATCAGGTATTTCTGACGAGGATTCCCTCATTGCAATTGATGTCCCTGCTCTAGTGATTGCTATTAAGCAGATCCTACAAATCACTGATTATGTCCACTACTGTGGCTAAGAAAACTGATATGTTTAAAAGGCAGAAGGTGGTTAAAAATCTATTACCCCATTCGGACCATTTGGTGGACATCAGGCAGGAACCCTGGTCTAATCCATGGAAGAAATTCCCTCTGTCTAAACGGGCCTTGGCTCGCCATCCTCTCCCTGCAGATTTATGTAACAAGTGGGAGAATTCACCGCCAGTGGATTCTCATGTCACCCGCCTAGTGGTGTCCTCTACTCTGCCTGTCACTACTGCCACTTCACCGAAGGAACCAACAGATAAGTGTGTGGAGGGATGCCTGAAATCTATTTACTCCCTTACAGGTGCTGTACTTAGAACCACTCTTGCAGGCTCTTGGGCTGCAGAAGGTATTGAAGCATGGGTTCAGGCTTTAGAGGAAGAGCTGCCCGAGGATACATCTGACAATACCACTGCCGCCTATTACATTCAGGAGGCGTCCTCTGAGGCGGGTGTGTTGGCAGCCAAGGCTGTCCTGGCTCGCTGTATTCTGTGGTTGAGGTCATGGAAGGTGGACCTAGACTCCAAAGACCTTGGAGGTGCTCCCCTATAAGGGGGACGTTTTGTTTGGGGAACACCTAAATAAAATTGTGTCTGAATTGGCGTCTGCTAAGACTGCCTTTCTCCCAAATGCTAATCCTTCTGCACAGAAGGTTACAGGTACCACTTTTCGTTCCTTTCGGCCTCAAGGGAAAGCAAAAAGTCAGGTATACCCGAGACAATCTCATGCTCTCCTGGGTGGGAGGCCGACTTCTGCAGTGCACCTAGGTCTGGTTAAAGACCACTTTAGACGCATGGGTACGGGAAGTTGTCTCTCATGGGTACGCAGTCTCCTTCAGTAGACGTCCCCCTCGCCAGTTTTGTACCTCGGTTATCCCTTTGGATCCATTAAAGACGCAAGCTCTGCAAAAGTTTCTAGTTCCGAAGCCCTATGGGTCTTTCCGGCCTATCCTCAACCTCAAATCACTGAATAAGTTTGAGAGTGTCTAAGTTCCATATGGAAACACTGCGCTCAATTGTACTGGCTATGGCTACATGTTCTCTCCAGTGTCACTCTTGCCCAGGGTGTTGCGGAAGTTCAAACAAGAAGGAGGATTACTACTTCTAGTCGCTCCAGCATGGCCCAGACGGCATTGGTTCTCAGACCTGCAGGGTCTATCAACAGAGCATCCCCTTCTACTTCCTCAGCGCCTAGACCTCCTCGTTCAGGGCCCTTGTCTTTATCCGGACCTGGCCAGACTGGCTTTGACGGCGTGGCTCTTGAAGCATCACTCCTGAGGGCCAAAGGATTCTCTGAGGTGGTCATCCAAACTATGTTGAAAGCCCACAAACCGCCATCTGCCCGGATTTATTACAGGGTCTGGAATTCTTACTTCACCTGGTGTGCTGATAAGAATTATGATGCATACAGATTGAGAACTTCCAGAATTCTGGCTTTTCTGCAACTCTGCTTGTATTTAGGCCTTTGTCTGGCTTCCCTCAGGTTTCATATATCTCCCTTGTCGGTATGGTTTCAGAGAAAAATTGCATCTATACCTGACGTTCATACATTCACTCAGGGTGTTTTACGGATTCAGCCTACCTACGTCCCTCCAGTGGCTCCATGGGATCTGTCTGTTGTCCTGAATGCCCTGCAAGAGTCTCCATTTGAACCTCCTTGAGTCGGTGGCCCTTAAATGTCTCACAGCCAAGGTCTTGTTTTTTACTGGCTATTGCCTCTGCAGGATGGGTGTCGGACTTAGGCCGACACCCGTGACCGAGCAGTTCTCTGAACTCGCCCAGGTTATTTACCGAAGGTGGTGTCATTTTTTCACCTTAACCAAGAGATTGGGGTTCTGGCCTTTATCTCTTCTGATTTGTCCTCCAAGGAGCGGTCTTTGGATGTGGTAAGGGCTCTCCGTATATATGTGGAGAGGACTGCCTCTATCAGGTGGTCAGATTCCCTTTTTGTCTTGTTTGGTTTTCACAAATGTGGCTGGC
Organism: Pseudophryne corroboree; assembly: GCF_028390025.1. Lineage (NCBI taxonomy): Eukaryota > Metazoa > Chordata > Amphibia > Anura > Myobatrachidae > Pseudophryne > Pseudophryne corroboree. The sequence goes on from NC_086444.1 coordinate 309,446,701, forward strand.
CTGTGAATAAGCAGACCTTGGCCAGATGGATTAGAATGGTGATTGCACAAGCTTATGCGCAGGCTGGACTCCCAGCTCCTGCTGCTATTAAAGCCCATTCTACTCGGTCTGTTGGAACTTTTTGGGCGGCCCGCTGTGGCGCGTCCGCAGAACAATTGTGCAAGGGCGGCTACATGGAACTGTGAACACGTTTATTAGGTTCTATGCCTTTGATACTTCCACCTCCCAGGATGCTTCCTTTGGACGCCGGGTTCTCATACCCGCTAAGGCGCGTCCCATCCCTTGAGGAACTGCTTTAGGACATCCCCGATGTTTCCCTGTGAAACCAATATAACCTGCTGCAGAAAAGGAGAGTTATGGTAGACTTATCATTGTTAACTCTCTTTCTGCGAGATACATTGGATTCTACAGGGCACCCACCCTGACGCACCTAGCTCTGTGGGTTTGTATGGCATTAGCCGCTGGTCCCTTCTCCTGTCGTGAGAATGTGGTTCTATGTGACTAACATCTGTATCTCTCTCTTACCTGCTGCTACATTGGACTGGTTAACGAAACTGAGCTCACAGTGCCTGGAGGCGGGGTTATAGAGGAGGACCCAATGCATCCTGGGACAGCCTAAAGCTTTAGCCTGTTCGCGCCTCTGGATCAAGATCCACTCTACACCCTGATTTTTCCCTGTGAAACCAATGTACCTCGCAGAAAGAGAGTTAACAAATGTAAGTCTACCATAACTCTCCTATTATGTTCTAATTGCCTGTTTATACCTTCCTCTATAGATGTGCAAGCTGAAATCTATAAACCGTTTGGTACACACTGGGGCAGATGTATTAACCTGGAGATTGGCTTGCTCTTATCACTGCTTTATCCAATCATTACGTATTTGAAAAATGACAGTTAGGATCTGACTGGCTGGTGTGTTTATCACCTTGCACTTATCACTGCTTTCACTTCTTTATCCCTTCTCCAGGCTTAATACATCTGCCCCACCTGATAGCTATATCTGCAGATATATCTATCTATCGGCGGATCGAGCAGTGTGTTGTGCATACACACTGCCCAATCCATCGTGACTGATGTCACGAACTGCGTGGGCTTTTACATGCACACGCCCAGTTGAGCCGTCAGTCACTGTTGGCTGGTGCAGGAAGTGTACAGACAGATGGCACATTTCTTCTCCCTTCTCATGCTGCGAGAAGAAATGTCCTCCGAGGCTACCGGCTGTCTAAACTAAGCAACAATTGAATTGCTCTGTTTTGCGCCCCCCCCTAGTGGTAGCTGCAGGGTAGAACAATCGCAAGTACCACAGTGAGATTTATATCTGGAGACTGTGTTGATTTGAAGCCAAGGAATATAGGGGGTAATTCAGAGGGGGTGATCGCAGCAGCAACTTTGTTAGCAGTTGGGCAAAACCATGTGCACTGCAGGTGCGGCAGATATAACATGTGCAGAGAGAGTTAGATTTGGGTGGGTTATTTTGTTTCTGTGCAGGGTAAATACTGTCTGCTTTATTTTTACACTGCAATTTAGATTTCAGTTTGAACACACCCCACCCAAATATATATCTCTCTACACATGTTATATCTGCCCCACCTGCAGTGCACATGGTTTTGCCCAACTGCTAACAAAGTTGCTGCTGCGATCACCCCCTCTGACAAAGTTGATGCTACGATCAAGTCTGAATTACCCCCATAGTTACTAAAGTGTGGGTTTATAGAAGTGGAGATGTTGCCCATAATAGCTAGAATCTGCTTGGTTGCTATGGGCAACATCTTCACTATAAACCTCTACTTTAGTAAATCGATCCACTACAGTCTTATTCTTTTCCTCAAAGGTAGTTCTGATGTAGGCTGGAGATATGTTATGGGTCATTATTAACGATGGTAGGATGAACTCTTGACCAACATGGGAGTAGATTCCATTAGCAGCAGGATTCCCATGCAGCTAATTGCTGTAGTCTGAGCAATTCCATCAGAAGTCACATTTCCATGCATTAAGCCCCAGGGGGTGCATTAGCCTCAGGAGCTACGAGAAAAATCTGCTGTACATTCACTCTCTGGGACTTAAATGTGCGGAGAAACGCATAGATTCTTGCACTTAATGCAAAATCTGTGGGTTACCGCACAGGGAGAATGCAGAAAAATGTAATAGCTCAAAGCGTAAAACCATACTGCCCATCTGGCCCTGGTGCTTCGGCATAAAAGCCTTGCCGAGTATCTCTGCTTGGCCCCATGGCAAAAGATAGACGGGCTGGCTGAGTAACTCCAGCTATCGGCGCCCTGCACGGCCGTCCGCCATACAGAGAGATGGGGTTTCTGGCATGGCCAGGCTGTCATGTCTCGCGCCCCCCCTTCCAGAGTCCCTGTCTGTCCCTACCACGGGTAATTGAATCTGCCCATAGGTGTGGACAGAGGGTAATATATATTGCTACAAAATGCCCTTTTGGTTGGTATTAACAACCTCTGCACTGGTCCACTCCTCCTCTCTTTTGAAGAATTCCTACATCTCCTCTTATCTTTTTAATGGAGAGAAATGCCATAAATATAGATAGTGATTCAGAAGTGGACACAAGTAAAGCCTCATTGTTTTACCTCTGCGCATGCATCCCGATGTTTACCGCCAGGAGACGCATATCGGAATTGCATGGAGATCCATGCAATTTCAATGGGTTGTAAGAGAGGTGTGGCTAACAGGCAGGAGCGTGTCACAAGTGTTCACTAACACTGGCTGCCATGGTTACTTGGAAAATTCTGCACCTGCCATAGATAGGTGCAGTGTCTTTGTATGCACATCGGCAGATTTGTGCCACAGATGGTGGGTGTCTCAATAGGATGCCCATTGGATGTGGTATTAGCTTAAAGACACCATAGAGCTGGATAAAGATTTTGATAGTGAACTAAGCATTCACTTCAGTACAGTGAGCAGCCTGCACATTAAGCTGTATAATAATACCTACCTCCCACACCTGTGCAAGGTTGGAACACACACAATGGATTTGCCTGGTCAAAACAGCAGCATGCACTCCTCTGTGAAGGGTACTCAGGGCTACCACACCATGCCATGGGTGGGGTGTGGTACATGGTTGCAGTGGCAATTCATTTGAGTGCTCATCTCCCTGTAGTTCATCTGCATGAAAATCAACAATGTTAAAAGGGGCAAATCTAGCCTAATTAAATTGTAGTGTAAGTGAAATTCCACAGCCCTGCAGCAAATTTAACCCTTCAGTAACATGTTTATTGCTGATAGATTCCCTGTGTGAAGCATGCTAGTAGCCAGGTCATCAGTGCTGCTAAATTGTGAACTTGTGTGAGCCAGAACCATAACATTATGTGAAGTATTTGCAGTGCTGAAGCTTTCTATAATACATCATTGGGTGCCTGGGCACTGCCCGATCCGCCTATAGGGGGTAATTCTGAGTTGATAGCAGCAGGAATTTTGTTAGCAGTTGGGCAAAACCATGTGCACTGCAGGGGGGCAGATATAACATGTGCAGAGAGAGTTAGATTTGGGTGTGGTGTGTTCAATCTGCAATCTAAATTGCAGTGTAAAAATAAAGCAGCCAGTATTTACCCTGCACAGAAACAAAATAACCCACCAAAATCTAACTCTCTCTGCACATGTTATATCTGCCTCCCCTGCAGTGCACATAGTTTTGCCCAACTGCTAACAAAATTCCTGCTGCGATCAAGCTCAGAATTACCCCCATAGATAGATAGATATATCTGCAGCTCAATGGATCAGCAGATATATCTATCAGTGTGTTCCCACCTTAACTGTTGTATTATTGATTTCAGCTTGTGACTGGTGTGCAGGAAACACTGTTGGGCAGACATGTTAAATCAATGAGAGTGTTTTCATGCAGATTACAGATTGGTATCTTTCCTGTGTATACACGTTGCACCCCTCACCCTAGAGCAGTGGTTCTCAAACGGTGTGCCTAGGCACCCTGGGGTACACTTGCAGGGGTGCCCTTGGTTGATGGTCCAGGACCAATTCAAATTATTTATGGTCAATGTAATAGGCTAAGCCAGTGCTGGTGGCTGCCAATCATAAAATATGTGGACAAACAGAAGCAAATCCTGTCCCTCGCCTAACAATTGAACTTAAGGATGACAAATAAACACAATTTACTTTACTTTATTTAATATTTGTTTCTACATTTCTCAATAAGAAACTTTTGGCCTAGGGGTACTGTAAAAAAAACATTCTGACACTTTAAGGCACTGTGATTCAAAAAAGTTTGGGCTAGAGGCTTCAATGGGACACTGACATTATCATATCTAAACTTTACCTGAAATTTCGATTGGTACGAATTTCTTGGTGGTTATTGCATGTATTAGAAAATATTAAATGAATGAAATACAAATAACTTACTGAGATAAATAAAATACTTATATTATACAATCATTTGCATGCATATATACATTCTCTCTCTCTCTCTCTCTCTCGAGAGAGAGAGAGAGATTGTGAGAGAGAGAGAGAGAGAGAGAGAGAGAAAGAGAGAGAGGCTTCTCTAGATGTCCCAAGCATTATTTTTATGTATTTTTGCGTTGAAGAAATATCTTAGTAAAAAAAAAAATTATACATTTTGAAGTGGTTATAATATGTGTATGTGTGTGTGTGTTTGTATGTATGTATGTATGTATATATATATATATATATATATATATATATATATATTAAGTAATCAATATTTTCAAGGTTATATATTATAATATCAATATTATTGTTGCTTCTTGTCAATTATTGTTATGCACATTTCAGTAATATGTGTACTTAATTTTTTTTTTTTTTGTGATTTTATTTTTCAGTGAAAAGACCTTGTGTTTGTAGTTAGATATGGGTTTTATGTATAAGGGAAGACACTTCTTTTAGATTTCTCAGATCCTGGAAACCACATCTTTATGGCCATGAGGATTTCCAAGGATGGGACAATGAAATCTCAGCATCTAGTTTGGAGAGTAAAAGCATCAGACTTTCTTGGTGGAACAACATGGTAATATGCTGGAGTATTGCCCACCTGGTAATGATGCAGCTCTGCAATCCAGATTCCAATATACCATAGTTCTGTTATATATGACCTAACACATTTGTTTGCAAATGTTTAATTTATAAAATAAATATTGTTAGAAGAGGTGCAATCCACACACATTTATGTGGTACACTATCAGTACATGCAGATATACGTATGTACAGTGTACATACTGTACTGTAGGGTTCTGTTTCTGCTAGTCACATTTCATAGTCCTGTTCTGTATTCTCTCTCTCTCTCTCTCTCTCTCTCTCTCTTAACATCTTGCAGAATGTTCTGTAAACAAGGTGAGTAAGTGCTTAAGTGTTCATTGGCAATTAATGAAATATATTTGTAAGTGTCCCTTGTGTCCATAGTCCCTATTGTAACATTATCCTACCACCTCAAGCAGCAATATATCTCCAGTGATATTACAACCCTTCCCCTACTGATAATATATCCCATGAAATGTACCCCTAGTCATATTAAAACCTTGCTGATCTTGGATGGGAAGAAGGATTTCCTCTTTAAATGATGGGGGACTAATGTCAGACATATATTATGCAATTATCGTGCCAATCCACTAATCCAAGATGATAGGACAGTCGGGCAGGAGAAATGTTTCAACATGCCCAGTTGTTCCTATCACTGGTCAACTGCATCTGACAGTGTAAGCCCACCCACAGCCAACCATCTGACATTTCCCATGTTCCCTCATGGGAGGAATGGGTAAATGTTTCCTCCCCAGGGATGGAACCCAGATATCATATGGCCATACACTATGAAATATCTCACAGTGTATGGCCACAGTATCAGTATTCCCTGCATAAGGAGGATGACCTAGTCACAGGAGATGTGAATGGAAGTGTAAGACCTGCTGGCTGCAGTACCATGCCAGTTAAGTGGTTAATATAGCGCTATGTTTTTGTAGTGTAGGAGAAATCTGAAACACTCAGAGTAAACATGAGGAGAAAATGAAAACTCTACACTGATAGGACTCTGTCCAGAATTGAAGTCATCACCCTAGCACTATGAAGCAGCAATGTTACCCACTGTGCAGCCATTGTGTTAAGTCATGCTTGTGTGCTTGTATTGTGTAGTGCTGTTGTGCTATTTGAACATAATGTAAAAAAAAAGAGTAGTTGGATCAAGCCAATAAAAAAAACAATTTCATCCTATATTTTTGTGTGCGTTTTTCAAGCTTTAATGACTGAAAAGTGTATTAGCAGTGGTGATGTGTGATCAAGCCTGAAATGTTCTGCAAGCTCCCTTTTCCATGCAAATAAAGCTCCTGGTATCTGTAACTGGTAATGGAGGCTCTGGGAAAAAGATGCAAAGCGAAGTCCTTATTTTGTATAGAAATTCACAGCATGTGCTCAGTCTCATGTTCACCCCAGCAGCTGACCCGAAAACATTGTCCCACCTGTCAAACTGGACAAGCACACTGTACTGCAACTTTCTGGTTACTGAAGAACATTTTCCTGATGTGGTGGTTAATGATCTTCTCTTGTTTGAAGTGCTAGCAAAATTTACTGATGTTTTATTACTGTAATTACATTTTTTTTCTTTGCACATATACGTAACAAACACTGCTACTACGGAACATTGCTTATTGATTTGCCATTAAGAAGTCTGTTGCTGGCAGTAGAAACAGATAAGTAGTGGCAATGTAGCAGTACATACTACATACATCCAACAAGCTTGACTTATGAAAACAGAAGGGATGGTGCGATATAGGGGTCTATTCAATTACTGTTGCATTGTTAAAAAAGTTGGAAAAACGTCACTTTCCGACTTTTTAGGTTGAATTTGGATTCAATTATAGTGCCGTTTCTCCGACTTTTTAAAAAAATCCAACTTGTTGGATAACACGTGGATGGGCGGATTAGCCACAGATCCTCATGTTTTGTCGGATTTGCAGGTGATTCCGACCGTTTTTTGGCCCATTTCCGACAATGTCAATCCGACTTTAAAAAAAGTCGGATTGAACCCACAAATTGAATACTGAACTCTCGGATCCTCTCCGTCGGAGAGGATCCGACAGGCATTGAATAGACCCCATAGTAGTAAAATCATAACTGGATACAGACAATAGCTTGATGACTTATTATATCTCCTCTACGGGAGATCCTGGAGGAAAGGTCTAAGGGGTACATTTATCAAACTCTTTAGGAGGACAGGTGGAGAAATTGCCCATAGCAACCTATCAGGTTCTAGCTATTATTTTACAGAATGTCCTTGATAAATGATCATTAGAATCTTTACCACTTTTACCTCTTTAGAAGTTTGATCCCCTCCTAAGTGACAAATATTGGGATGTGACAATGCAATTTGTATAATCACAGACCGCCCATTTCTATGTAGTGTTGCATCATCGTGCAACGGGAGATGTGGCCATGTTTTGTCTCTTCAAGGTCATGCCCACTTTTCAAGAATAGAAAGAGAAGATCCGAGAAGGTGGCTGTGGGTGCAGAGAGGGTAGGGCAGAGCCGGCCCTAACCAATATGATGCCCTAGGCAAGATTTTGGCTGGTGCCCCCTAGCATCACCGCTAGTTTCGCCTCTGACCCTGCATCCCTTTCCCAGCACCATCACCCCCCATCCATAGCAGTCCTTTCTTTTGTTTTCCTACCTCCTGTAATTTAAATAAGAACAGTGTGCACATTCAGCGCACAGCCCAAAAAGGTATGTGTTTTTGCTGGCAAGGGGCATGGCCACACAGTAGTACCCCCAATTCAACTTATGCCTCACAGTAGTGCAACTTTATTCACAATTTATAATGCGATAGTGTCCCTTATTCACATTACATCACACAGTTGTACCACTTTACCTTATATACGTTACTCCTTACTGTAGTGCCCCTCATTCACATAACATCATACTGAATTGCTCCTTATTCACATTACACCATACCATATTGCCCTTTATTCTCATTACACCACACCATATTGCTCTTTATTCACATTAGACCACACGGTAGTGCCCTTTGCATACGTTACGCCACACAGTAGAGCACCTTATACACATAATGCCACATATTGGTATTGCATTTATACACATAATACCACACAGTAATGCCCCTTACACATATGACACATATTATTAATGTCCTTATAAACATAATTTCCCTTACACATTATGCCACCCATTGTTAATGCCCTTATACACAAAATGACACACATAATGTCCCTTACACATATGTTACACATTATTAATGCCCTGATACACATAATGACACATATAGTTCCTGGCGTGAATTAACTGGCAGCTCTGCTAACGTTGGGTGCCTATTTTTTATTAAAATGCATCTTATTTGCATTGCTATGTGGCTAGGATGCACAAGCAGCTTCTGCAGATTAAAATTATATGCGGCATGCCTATATTCTGTGTGCGACTGTGGCTGTATCTGCATACGAAATGCTACACACAGAATATAGGCATGCCGCATATCATTTTAATCAGCAGAAGCTGCTTGTACCCCTAGGAATACCAGATGCCTAGGCAATTGCCTAGTTTGCCTATGCCTAGGGCCGGCTCTGGGGTAGGGGGTGCTGTTCTGAGGGCTCAGGTGTGCAGGAGCAACAGACATTTTCAACTGTCCGTCACAAGTGGCTACGCCACCTTTATTACTGGGTCCCAACCATCTTGTTTGCAACCATGATGGTGGTCTGCTCTCTCTGGATGCTGTGTGTGTGTGTGTGTGTGTGTGTGTGTGTGTGTGTGTGTGTGTGTGTGTGTGTGTGTGTGTGTGTATATATATATATATATATATATATATATATATATAAATAACGGTAAATAAACACAAAAGCACAAATGCCTGCTAGTGGATTATCTTGCAAAGTATTTGGAAAATCAGAGGTGTCAAATATATGCATAACTCATGGTGTATTATATGAAGGACACAAAGTTATTGGCACACAACTCAAACTACGGACAATATGAAAATAAAGAGAAAACCAAGACATCGGTAATTCAAATTACTTTCAAATTACCTGCCCATTGCCAGGGGTTTCATGCTCTGGGATCAATGTTTGTTGCCACACGTTTCATGCTCTGGGACGGGTGTCATGGTCATTGCCAGGGGTAATGCTGGTTGCCAGGGGTGTGTAATGCTCATTGCCAGGGTTCAGGGGTAATGCTAGTTGCCAGGGGTGTGAAAATCTCGTTGGCAGGGCTAATGCTAGTTGCCAGGGGTGTGTAATGGTTGTTGTCAGGGCTGTGTACAGGCTTACAGCCCGCCAGGCTGTCAGTTGCTCCCCTGCCTCCCTGTCATACTTCTACGCTTGGGGGGGGTGGAGTTTTGCAAACTGACGCATTGCGTTGTGATGTCAAGACGCAAACGCGTCATTCCGGGAAACTCCACCCCCCGAGCGGAGTACAAATGACAGGGAGGAGGGGGAGCAGTGGCAAGACATTGAAAAGATTGCACGTCTCGCCCGCCGCTAGAAACAGCACTGCTCCTGCACACTAACCCTAAAGCGCATCCTAACCCCAACCCTCCCCCTAGTGCCTAATCCTGTACCAAACCCTCATACTCACCTCGGGGATCCATCTGCATTGTCAGCGTCGGGATTCTAGTGCCAGAATTTTGAATATGGTGTTCCCGACTGCTGGGATCCTGACCGCATCCCCTTGAATTAACCTTCCATTTGTCTTTTTACAGTGTCTAAATACTAATAACAAATGAATTTCCCTACTTACCATACTTGCCATACTTTCCCCTTTGCTTATCCAGAACAGTGTTCTCTTTCCAATATTAAAATGTCATTAAGCTCAATTGCTAGAACATGCTTACTAGGAAGCATACCTCCCAACTGTCCCGATTTTCGCTGGACAGTCCCGTTTTATGGGGACTGTCCCGCTGTCCCACCCGCAGGCCGGTGGGGGGGGGGGGCAGTTGGGAGGCTCCTGCACACGCTGCCCTGCTTAGCAGAGCAGCAGTGAATAGATGCTGTGCGCATCACTGGAGTCAGAGGGAGAGGGGGCATGCCAGCGGCTCACAGAGCGCTGGGCATGCCCCCTCAGTGATGAAAACAGGGGCGTGGCTTGTGATCGCGGGTCCTCCTGCAAAGCCATGCCCCTTTTCTTAGGCCACACCCCTTTTGGGAGCATGCGCTGCTTCGCCGTGCGTGTGTCCCTCTTTATGAAAATGCAAAGTTGGGAGGTATGAGGAAGAACAGTTTTTTAAAGATGGAAAGGAGGTTATGAGTACTTCTGCCTTTTTTAATGAAGACTGGGCATAAGTGCTGACTCATACAATTCTATTTTGCACAAATATTCTATACAACTCTGAACATGCATGACTTTGGCTCGCACAACGCTCCTACATGTCTGCCTTTGGCTATGAAGCATGCGCAGTGTGATACCACACAAGATCAATATGGAAAACTAACTTGCAATCAACACAAATGTTATGCACACGTGTAATTTTCTCTTTCGTCCTAGTGGATACTGGGGTCTTGTACTTTAGTACCATTGGGGTATAGATCTGGTCCACTGGAGCCTGGCACTTTAAAGCTTTTAGTGTGTTTATGTGTGTGCTGGCTCCTCCCCTCTATGCCCCTCCTACTAGACTCAGTTTAGAAAAATGTGCCCAAGGAGCCAGGTGCACTACTCTGGAGCTCCAGAGATTTTTCTTTTAAATTTAGTTTAGTTTATTACTTTCAGGTAACTCTGCTTGGTAAACAGACTACCTGCTTCGTGGGACTTAGAGGGGGGACTGAACCAACCTCCTGAGTGTTAATGGTTCGTAATCCCAGCTGACAGGACACTGAGCCCCTGAGTTACTGATCACACATCGTTAGTATGTGTGTCCACACCAGCAGCTAGCCTCCACCCTCTAACAGATGCCAAAGACCAGGTGCAGTGAGTGTTACACCGGGGTTCCAGTTAGCGGGTCCCTGGAGCAGTTTGGTGGCATGTCACGCGGCGTTCACGGGCCCCAGAGCTGCGGTGCCCGCCACGGACGGAACTTGCTCAGGGCTATTGCCCAGCAGTGCTCACTGTCATCTAAGGCTTTGTGTGGATTGTAAGTGACATTTCTGAGGTATTTTACACTTGTGGCCAGCATAATCTTGTCAGGGACCGCGCACCATTGCATGACCAGCAGCGGGAAGGCACCATTTCCCTGCTGTTGCAGATCACCAAGGCTGCATGCACGCTGCTCCTCCAGGACCCACGCTGTTACAGACTGTCTGAACTGGTACCAGGGGGTCATAGACAAGGGGGAGCATGTCAGCAGTAACGCCGCTGCACTGGTTTTACATGCACTTATTTTCACACGTGCTGCTGTGTTGAGTGTGCTATGTCCGCTCCTCAGTGTCACTCCAAAGGGCTCTCTAGCGTCTGTGTGGGGTGCTGGGCAACGGGCTGCGCTGTTGTTTCCTGCATAATGTCTGAAGACTTGGTTATGTGTGCTGCTTGTAATTCTACCCCGTCTTCAGCGGGTCTCTCATGTGTGAGCAATGGCCCTCATTCCGAGTTGTTCGCTCGCAAGGCGATTTTAGCAGAGTTACACACGCTAAGCCGCCGCCTACTGGGAGTGTATCTTAGCTTCTTAAAATTGCGAACGATGTATTCGCAATATTGCGATTACAAACTACTTAGCAGTTTCAGAGTAGCTTCAGACTTACTCGGCATCTGCGATCAGTTCAGTGCTTGTCGTTCCTGGTTTGACGTCACAAACACACCCAGCGTTCGCCCAGACACTCCTCCGTTTCTCCAGCCACTCCTGCGTTTTTTCCGGAAACGGTAGCGTTTTCATCCACACGCCCATAAAACGCCGTGTTTCCGCCCAGTAACACCCATTTCCTGTCAATCACATTACGTTCGCCGGAGCGAAGAAAAAGCCATGAGTAAAAAAACTATCTTCATAGCAAAATTACTTGGCGCAGTCGCAGTGCGAACATTGCGCATGCGTACTAAGCAGAAAAACGCTGCGATGCGAAGAAAATTACCGAGCGAACGACTCGGAATGAGGGCCAATGTTCCTTGTCTCCTCAAGGGCCCAGCTCACAGGCACCTGACTGGTTGGAAAGCCTTAAGAGCATGATTCACAATGTCAATTCTGAACTAGCTGTAACTAAAAGGGAGAGACAGGTGTTAAAACACTCAACTGATTGTGTAGCTAAGGCAGCAGATTCCAGGAAGGCTTCGCAGCCCCCTCTAGTGGCTTCACACAAACGCTCACTGACACAGGTTTTACAGTCCGATTCTGATCCTGATCAGCCAGATGTGGATGATGATGACATGGACGAGGACAGCTCTCTGTCCCCTGGGGTGGAGGACCTCATTTTTGCTAAAAGAGAGGTCCTTCACATACCGGACCCGGAGGCGGAGCCAGATGAGGACTTTAATGTAAGACCCAAGCGTTCAGCTACCTTTCCGGTGTCTAAGGAGTTAAACTCCCTGGCCAAGGAGACTTGGTTAAACCCTGATAGAAAATGTAAAATTCCTCAGCGGTTTTTATCTACCTTTCCCCTTCCAGTTGAGGATAGGAAGGTCTGGGAAAACCCCGTTGGTAGATACATCTGTATCCAGACTGTCAAAATATTGGTACTGCCTGTCCCTGGACTGTATCCCTGAAGGAGCCTGCTGACCGTAAAATTGAGACAACACTCAAGGCCATTTATACGGCAGCAGGCGTAGCACAGTGCCCCACAATAGTTTGCTGGTGGGTTTCCAGGGCTGTGGTAAAGTGGTCTGATAATGTTATTGATGGTTTAGACGCTCTGCACCAGTATGAGGTTGTCACCCTGCTGCAACATATACAGGATGCTGCAAATGTTATGAGCGAGGCTATAAAGTAGTTGTGTAAGATTAATGGCCGCACTACTGCTATGGCGGTCTCAGCGTGTAAAGCTCTGTGGTTATGTCAATGGGATTCCAAAAAGGGTGTAGAAAATCTTCCCTTTACAGGTGATGTCTTGTTTGGAGACGAATTGAATAAGTGTATCTCCCAAACAACGACAGGTAAGCCTACCTATCTGCCTTCGGCTGCTCCACCTGCTAGACGTTCTTACACTGGTCCCTCCTTGCAGTCCTTTCATGTGGCAAGGTTCAGAGGCAGGGGCCGAGGGGTCTCCACCACCTCCAGAGGATCTCGTGGTAAGTCCCGTAAACCTGCACCTGCTGTCTCCCTGGACCAGACCACCGGATCCCCTGCCGCTAAACCCTCCGCGTGATGGTTGTCCCCAGTGACAAGTAGAGATGAGCGCCTGAAATTTTTCGGGTTTTGTGTTTTGGTTTTGGGTTCGGTTCCGCGGCCGTGTTTTGGGTTCGAACGCGTTTTGGCAAAACCTCACCGAAATATTTTTGTCGGATTCGGGTGTGTTTTGGATTCGGGTGTTTTTTTCCAAAAACACTAAAAAACAGCTTAAATCATAGAATTTGGGGGTCATTTTGATCCCAAAGTATTATTAACCTCAAAAACCATAATTTACACTCATTTTCAGTCTATTCTGAATACCTCACACCTCACAATATTATTTTTAGTCCTAAAATTTGCACCGAGGTCGCTGTGTGAGTAAGATAAGCGACCCTAGTGGCCGACACAAACACCGGGCCCATCTAGGAGTGGCACTGCAGTGTCACGCAGGATGTCCCTTCCAAAAAACCCTCCCCAAACAGCACATGACGCAAAGAAAAAAAGAGGCGCAATGAGGTAGCTGTGTGAGTAAGATTAGCGACCCTAGTGGCCGACACAAACACCGGGCCCATCTAGGAGTGGCACTGCAGTGTCACGTAGGATGTCCCTTCCAAAAAACCCTCCCCAAACAGCACATGACGCAAAGAAAAAAAGAGGCGCAATGAGGTAGCTGTGTGAGTAAGATTAGCGACCGTAGTGGCCGACACAAACACCGGGCCCATTTAGGAGTGGCACTGCAGTGTCACGTAGGATGTCCCTTCCAAAAAACCCTCCCCAAACAGCACATGACGCAAAGAAAAAGAGATAGTATACTCGTAACTAGTATGTATGTATAAAGAAAGAAAAAAAAACCACGGTTAGGTGGTATATACAATTATGGACGGGCTGCCGAGTGCCGACACAGAGGTAGCCACAGCCGTGAACTACCGCACTGTACTGTGTCTGCTGCTAATATATAGACTGGTTGATAAAGAGATAGTATACTCGTAACTAGTATGTATGTATAAAGAAAGAAAAAAAAACCACGGTTAGGTGGTATATACAATTATGGACGGGCTGCCGAGTGCCGACACAGAGGTAGCCACAGCCGTGAACTACCGCACTGTACTGTGTCTGCTGCTAATATATAGACTGGTTGATAAAGAGATAGTATACTCGTAACTAGTATGTATGTATAAAGAAAGAAAAAAAAACCACGGTTAGGTCACTGGTATATACAATTATGGACGGGCTGCCGAGTGCCGACACAGAGGTAGCCACAGCCGTGAACTACCGCACTGTACTGTGTCTGCTGCTAATATATAGACTGGTTGATAAAGAGATAGTATACTCGTAACTAGTATGTATGTATAAAGAAAGAAAAAAAAAACACGGTTAGGTCACTGGTATATACAATTATGGACGGGCTGCCGAGTGCCGACACAGAGGTAGCCACAGCCGTGAACTACCGCACTGTACTGTGTCTGCTGCTAATATATAGACTGGTTGATAAAGAGATAGTATACTCGTAACTAGTATGTATGTATAAAGAAAGAAAAAAAAACCACGGTTAGGTCACTGGTATATACAATTATGGACGGGCTGCCGAGTGCCGACACAGAGGTAGCCACAGCCGTGAACTACCGCACTGTACTGTGTCTGCTGCTAATATATAGACTGGTTGATAAAGAGATAGTATACTCGTAACTAGTATGTATGTATAAAGAAAGAAAAAAAAACCCACGGTTAGGTCACTGGTATATACAATTATGGACGGGCTGCCGAGTGCCGACACAGAGGTAGCCACAGCCGTGAACTACCGCACTGTACTGTGTCTGCTGCTAATATAGACTGGTTGATAAAGAGATAGTATACTACTAATATTATATACTGGTGGTCAGGTCACTGGTCACTAGTCACACTGGCAGTGGCACTCCTGCAGCAAAAGTGTGCACTGTTTAATTTTAATATAATATTATGTACTCCTGGCTCCTGCTATAACCTATAACTGGCACTGCAGTAGTGCTCCCCAGTCTCCCCCACAATTATAAGCTGTGTGAGCTGAGCAGTCAGACAGATATATAATATATATAGATGATGCAGCACACTGGCCTGAGCCTGAGCAGTGCACACAGATATGGTATGTATGTGACTGAGTCACTGTGTGCTGTGTATCGCTTTTTTCAGGCAGAGAACGGATTATAAATAAAAGTGGTGGTCACTGGTCACTATCAGCAAAACTCTGCACTGTACACTACTGAGTACTCCTAATGCTCCCCAAAATTAGTAAATCAAGTGTCTAAACGGAGAGGACGCCAGCCACGTCCTCTCCCTATCAATCTCAATGCACGTGTGAAAATGGCGGCGACGCGCGGCTCCTTATATAGAATCCGAGTCTCGCGATAGAATCCGAGCCTCGCGAGAATCCGACAGCGTCATGATGACGTTCGGGCGCGCTCGGGTTAACCGAGCAAGGCGGGAAGATCCGAGTCGCTCGGACTCGTGAAAAAAAACATGAAGTTCTGGCGGGTTCGGATTCAGAGAAACCGAACCCGCTCATCTCTAGTGACAAGGCAACTTTCAGGTAGGTGCTCGCCTTCAACACTTCGCCCACGTGTGGGCAGAGTCCTACCGGGATCCTTGGGCGAGGGACCTCATTTCCTAGGGATACCGGCTGGAATTCCAAACACTACCTCCTCACAGGATTTTCAAATTGGGCTTACCAGCTTTAACCGCAGCAAAAGTTACCTTGCAAGAGGCTATTCAAAAGCTTTTGCAGACAGGGGTGGTAGTTCCTGTGCCTCCTCCATTACGTAACAGTGGTTTTTACTCCAGTCTTTTTGTCATTCCCAAACCAGACGGTTCGGTGCGCTCCATCTTGAACCTGAAGTCTCTCAACCCATATCTGCGGGTGTTCAAATTCAAGATGTAGTCCCTGAGGGTGGTGGTGTCCGCTCTGGAGGAGGGGGAGTTTCTGGTGTCTCTGGATGTCAAGGATGCTTACCTTCACATTTCCATGTGGCCTCCTCATCATGCTTACCTCAGGTTCGCCATATTGGACAACCATTTCCAGTTTCAGGTTTACCCTTCGGATTATCCACAGCGAGGGTCTTCACCAAGGGCATGGCGGAGATGATGCTGCAACTGCGCATGATGGGACTAAACATAGTCCCCAACTTGGACGATCTCCTAATAAAGGCTGTGTCCAGGGAAGGTCTGCTACACAGCATCAATCTGACTACTCGCCTACTCACCTGGAAGCGACCCAGCGTCTTCAGTTCCTGGGAATGATACTGGATATAGCATCTCAAAAGGTGTTTCTTCCGATGGACAAGGCCTTGGCTATCCAGACTATGGTCCGCTCAGTACTCGGTCCTCGCAGGGTGTCCATACATCTTTTCATCTGCTTACTGGACAAGATGGTGGCTGCTTACGAGGTAATCCAATATGGCTGATTCCATACCTGGCCATTTCGACTGGATCTACTGAACAAATGGTCAGGTTCTCACCTTCACATTCATCAGGGAGTGACCTTGTCTCCAAAAGCCCGGATTTCTCTATTATGGTGGCTACAAGTGCCTCAGCTGGTAGAGGGCAGGAGTTTAAATATCCACTCGTGGATTCTACTAACAACAGATGCCAGCCTCCGGGATTGGGGGGCTGTGACCCAAGGGGTCCAGTTCCAGGGGATATGGTCGAGACAGGAATCGGCTCTGCCCATAAACATCCTGGAACTCAGGGCAATTTACAATGCCCTTCTGCAGGTTTCTCATCTCTTGAAGGATTGGGCGATCCAGGTTTAGTCGAACAATATCACGGCAGTGGCGTACATAAATTGACAAGGGGGAACAAGAAGCAGAGCGGCTATGCGAGAGGTGTCAAGAATCCTCCTCTGGCCAACGACATGGCAATTTCTGCCATATTCATTCCAGGTGTGGACAACTGGGAAGCGGTCTTCCTCAGCAGACACTACCTCCATCCGGGGGAATGGGGCCTACATCCCCAGATGTTTCAATGGATAATTCACTGGTGGGGCTGTCCACAGATAGATCTGATGGCTTCTCATCTCAACAAGAAGCTATGCCATTACTGTTCCAGAACGAGGGATCCACAGGCTGTAGCAGTGGACGCGCTGACGACACCCTGGATGTACCAGTTTGTGTCCCTGTTCCCTCCTCTACCGCTAATCCCAAGGGTTCTAAAAAGACTAAGAAGATAAGGCATTAAAGCAATTCTAATTGCCCTGGATTGGCCTTGACTGGCGTGGTACTCGGACCTCCTGACCATGTCTCTGGAGGATCCCTGGCCTCTGCCATTCCAAGACAATCTTCTTCAGCAAGGCCAGTTCGTCTATCCAGATTTACAGCGGCTACGTTTGACGGCTTGGAAGTTAAGAGGGTGATTCTAGCAAGAAAGGGCCTTCCCTCCAGGGTTATTTCCACCATGGTCCAGGCTAGGAAGATGGTGACGTCAAAGCATTATCATCGTATCATGAAAAAGTATGTTTCCTCGTGTGAGAGTAGAAAGGTTTCTCCCGTGGAATTTAGAATTGGTCATTTTCTACTTTTCCTGCAAGTGGGGGTGGATATGGGGCTTCGTTTAGGCTCCATCAAAGTCCAGATTTCGTCACTCTCCATTTTCTTCCAAAAACAATTTGCCCTGTTGCCAGAAGTGCAGACTTTCCTAAAGGGAGTTCTTCATATACAACCGCCCTTTGTACCTCCCACGGCTCCGTCGGACTGGTTTGAACCCTTCCATAGGGTGGAGTTTAAATCTCTCACCTGGAAGACGGGGATGTTATTGGCTTTGGCGTCTGCCAGGCGGGTCCCGGAATTAGGGGCCTTATCCTGTAAGAGCCCTTATTTGATTTTTCATGAAGACAGGGCGGAACTAAGGACCCGGCCTCAATTTTTGCCTAAGGTGGTGTCGGCTTTTCATGGGAATCAGCCTATTGTGGTTCCGGTGTTGTCTGACGCTTCCGTTGGCCCTGAGACCTTGGATGTGGTCAGGGCTCTGAAGATTTATGTCAAAGGGATGGACCATCATCGGAAATCTGACTCGCTGTTTGTCCTTTTTGATGCCTCCAAGATTGGTTGGCCTGCTTCTGAGCAATCTATTGCTCATTGGCTTATGTTGACCATTCAACAGGCCTATACGTCGGCGGCTCTGCCCTTGCCGACATCTATTTCAGGCCCACTCGTCAAGGTCGGTGGAGTCCTCCTGGGCGGCTGCCCGGGGTGTGTTGGCCCTACAGTTGTGCTGAACTGCTACTTGGTCTGGTTCGAACACTTTTGTAAAATTCTATAGGTTCGATACCTTGGCCAAGGATGACCTTCAGTTTGGTCAGGCAGTTTTACAGGGGTCTCAGCACTCTCCCACCCATTTGGGAGCTTTGGGACTTCCCCATGGTACAAGACCCCAGTATCCACTAGGACGTAATAGAAAATAGGTATTTAATACCTACGGGTAATTCCTTTTCTCCTAGTCCATAGTGGATACTGGGCGCCCGCTCAGTGCTTCGTTCCTGCTTACCTGTGTAAGTATTTGGTTGGACCGAAGTTGTGGTCCCATTATGTGGTTGGGATATCCATGCTATCCAGGTTCGGTTGGGGTTGCTATCCTCTGTTCTGGTTAGCACCCTCCTTTCGTTTATGGTTGTGTGTTGGCTTATTGCCTCACCGCTGTTGTATTGTTCTTCTCTCATATTATGTCCGTCTCCTTGGGCACAGTTTTGCTAGACTGAGTCTGGTAGGAGGTGCATAGAGGGGAGGAGCCTGCACACACATATACACACTAAAAGTTTTAAAGTGCCAGGCTCCAGTGGACCCGATCTATACCCCATGGTACTAAAGTACAAGACCCCAGTATCCACTACGGACTAGGAGAAAAGGAATTAGCGGTAGGTATTAAATTCCTATTTTTCCATCTAAAACATACATGGTTGCCTATGTTTACTAGTACTGTGATACACTTACTTGGGGTGCCACAGTGTAGTGCGGCATACCCACTCATAATTCTCCACTACAGCTATGGTTCCATTACTGTGCCTGTTCCAAGTGCTGGAAGAGTTGCCCTAATTCTGAGCCCCCAATTACGGGCACCCGCAGTACCTCTTACCAGCAGGGTCACAGACTTAAAGCAATGGTGTTGCGAAGTTGCCGGTCAAGGGAATACTGGAGGAGTGTATTGCAGAGGAAGAGGAGCACGTACTGGAGGCAGAGGGATTTTCTCTTGGGCCATTCTGTGTATACCTTGATTCTGACAACCAACAAAACACTGAATAGTGGTTTAAAGGATGTTTGTAAACCACATTTGGAATTTCGAATAATATGTATTTTACAGGTATTTGGAAATGAGTTACTAGGCAGTTTAAACTGGCCCCATAACCATCACCTCTGATTCCACTATTCCATAACCGGCTTTCCTCCTGGTATGCGCAGGTCCTCCTTAACCATGTGGCTATTGGGTAACATATATTATCTTAATGACATCACTATTGATGCTAACTTCTCTCAGTTTTCAGATGTTCGTGACGGAATGGCAATCCCATCCACAGATTTCTTTTGCATTCTTCAAATTAGACACTTTCACTCCACAATCACCTCAACTCTCACTAACAAAAATGTATCCTCTTTTGAACATATCTGCTGGTGGAAACGCTATTTTCCTAGCGGCATCATTTCCAGTATTTATAGTAGTATTGGAGCTGGACTTAGGACACGCCATAGTGAGGATTGGGCCGAAATGTGGGATAATGCTGTTTGTAGTTCGATTTCTGTGAAAATGAAGGAAAACATTTATAAACTGCTGGATCGCTAGTTATCATGTACCCTGCTGACTAAAGGCCATGTTCCCTAATACTTTGGAGTGGTGCTGGAGGGGTTGTGCAGATGAGGGCTCTTTTATGCATATCTGGTGGCCCTGCCCAAAACTTGCTAGTATTTGACGGGAGGTCACTACTTTACTCTTGCATCCGTTTGAAGTCACTATCCCTTTTAATCCCAAATATTTTTTGCTCCCCATGACTCTTCCTAACCTCAACTGACACCAAAATAAACTGTTCCAACGCATAGTTTCCGCTATAATCTGACAAATAGCTGCTGACTGGAAAACTCTAATGCCTTCCCCCATGCAGGTAATCTTATCTCCCGTATGGTATGTATAGAAAATGGAATACATGACTGCCATAATACTCTTCTCCTCCAAAACATTTGATAAAGTCTGGTCCCACTGGCTGACATCTCAACATTTTTCCTCACCATTTGCCACCGGACTCATTAAACTGAATGTTTAAAGGCTTCGAGCCTGGAGGTCACCTCCCCCCGCCCCTCCCCCTTTTCGACTTTCCTCTTTCCCCCCTTTCCCTATTCCTTTTCTTCTTTCTTCATCTCTTCTCATTTTCTTTTGTTTATTTCAAATCTCTTTGATGGCTGGCCACACCGTCACTGTGAGAATCTCACATCTTATTAAAAAAATGGATCACCTTTGTTCAGGGCCGGCTCTACCATTAGGCAGCTTTAGGCGGCTGCCTAGGGGTGCCGGCCACTGGAGGGTGCCACTAAATTCAGGAGAAGGGGGGGGGGGGGGGGGGGGGTCAGTAATGAACTTACAAATGGAGGGATGAAACACAATAAGGAGCATACAAATATATGTATTTCTGTGCGTAAATATGTATGTGTACACATACAATTAAAGGGATGTAGTTGGCATCCCGACCAGAGGTGGAACTACCGCCAGTGCAAACAGTGTGTTGCACTGGAGCCCGCCTCTGTCCAGGGGCCCAAAGCATGTAATGAGTCAAACTGACTCATTACATGCCGCTGTGTGCTGCGGGCAACTGCTGCCCGTAACACACAGCCGTCCGGAGAGAGAGGAGAGGAGCGCAGCGGTACGGGGGAAGGAGGAGGAGGGAGGTGGAGGAGGGAGCCGCAGCAGCACTGTGTTATTGGTGTAGGCGCTGCTGCTGTCCCTCTGCTTCACTATAGGCTGCCCTCCGCCGCTGTGAAGCGCATCCCAGCATTCACAGCGGCGGAGAACAGCCTATAGTGAAGCAGAGGGACTGCAGCAGCAGCGCCTCCACCAATAACACAGAGCTGCTGCGGCTCCTTCCTCCACCTCCCTCCTACTCCTTCTCTCCTGCCCGGGATCTCTGCCAGAAGCTGCACCGAGGAGCCTGAGCCAGCGGAGAGGGTAAGTATAATTCATTCTTTCTTTCTTTCTTTCTTTCTTTCTTTCTTTCTTTCTTTCTTTCTTTCTTTCTTTCTTTCTTTCTTTCTTTCTCTTTCTTTCTCTTTCTTTCTTTATGTGCAAAAAGGGGGACTGTCTGCCGTAATGTGTAAAAACGGGGAATCTGCCTGCCGTGATGCGTAAAAAAGGGGACGCTGTCTGCCGCAATGTGTAAAAAGGGGGAATCTGCCTGACGTAATGTGTAAAAAGGGGGAATCTGCCTGCCGTGATGTGTAAAAAGGGCACGCTGTCTGCCGTAATGTGTAAAAAGGGCACGCTGTCTGCCGTAATGTGTAAAAAGGGGGACGCTGTCTGCCGTTATGTGTAAAAAGGGGGACGCTGTCTGCTGTTATGTGTAAAAAGGGCACACTGTCTGCCGTAATGTGTAACAAGGGCACGCATTTTGTCGCACCTGGGCCCACCGCTCGCTAGTTCCGCCACTGATCCCGACAGACAGGATACTGGTGTTTAGAATACCAGCGCCGGTATCCCGACACCTGTCAGAATGCTGACGCTGAAATCCCAACAGCCAGCATCCTGAATGTTAGTATGCCAGGGATGGTTAGGGTTAGGCTTCGGGGAGGGATGTTTAGGGGAAGGGGAAGGGGTAAGGTTAATTAATTTCATTCAATTATTGTGGTTGAGATGCCTCTGTCAGTATTCTGACCGATGGCATCCCGTACCCAACCCCAGTTAATTATCCCCAGCACAGACCCCATATACAGTGTATAAATAAATATATATATATAATCTAGGCACTCAGCAAAAAAGTGAAATTGCCCTCAGTGTCCTATACAATTCCTAACTTACCCGCTAACGTGTATACATAAAGAATGGACAGTGCGCAAGGACTTTTAAAGTGAAAGTATACTGTGAATAAAAGTCACAAAATGTTGTGACTTTGTTTACAATATACTTTATCACTTTAAAAGTCTTTGAGTGTTGTCCCTTTTATCTGTTTATGTATAATGATGCAATTCACCCCAGCCCACTTAGTGGCCAACTCCAAGAGGTGGTGGAGTTTGCAGGTTGGGGGGCGCTAGGCTGAAGCTTTCCCTAGGGTGCAGAGACCTTGCACCGGCCCGGCCTTTGTTGCTGTTATCGCTCATTACAGGTTTTTTCTTTGTAGCTACCATTTGCACCGTTTCCTTATGAGTCATGTATGTTGTATTCTTATGTGATTCACTCAATAAAATGTGTTTAAAAAAATAAATATGTATTTTGTATTATTTCCTTTAAGGTGTATATTTTTCTGTCCTCGTTACTGCATGTTATGTGTATGGCATATCTTAAACTGTACTGCTATACTACATAGTACCTACACACTACTTTATATATTTGTTTTGCAATACAAAGTTTTATTGTCCTGTAATTATTTTTGGCACATTTTTGACTATGTGAAAATAGATAAATGTGCCACACACGAACCAATTACTGTGCACTTTCAGCTGTTCACTTTCTGTTTTACACACGCCTTTTGGGGCAAATAACACATACCTCTCAATTGTCCCGATTATTGCGGGACAGTCCCATTTTTTTGTGCCCGTCCTGCTGTCCCTTCCGCGGGCCACTGTGTCCCACGGTGGGAAGGGGTGTGGGGTCAGTTGGGAGATTCCAGTGACCCAGAGGGACTGGGGGCATGGCCAGCAGCTCACAGAGCACTGCCCGTGCCCCCAATGTGACAAAATTGGAAAGCGTGGCTCGCGAGTGCATCATTTGCGCAAAGCCACACACACTTTCCAATAGGTCACGCCCTCTTTTCAGCTGAGTCCCTACTGCAGACCTCAAGATGTTGGGAGGTATGAATAACATAGTTGTAACCCTACTGTAATTTTGGTCACTTTCCCTGTCGGAACCTGACAATATAAAGATTGTTGTAACCCTAGTTCAGGCTTGGCCAACCTGTGGCTCTCCAGCTGCTGTGAAACTACACATCCTAGCATGCCCTGTCACAGCTTTAGCATTCCCTAGTAGCGAAATTGTGGAAGGGCATTCTGGAACTTGTAGTTTCACAACAACTGGAGAGCCACAGGTTGGCCAGGCCTGCCCTAGTTGGTCCTTTCAGGCACCCCCTACAGCCATAGGGTGCCTGGAGACGGTGCCCCTCCTGCTCCTTCCATGCTATGTTTCTGCTCACTTATAGATTCTGTTCCACAGGACTCCTCTCTAGCCACACTGCTAGGATGCAGCACACACACTTCATTATGGGGCACTTATTAGGGGGCAATACAAACAAGGAGAATTCTCTCTCCCATCATAAGTGTCTCGCACAGTAGTGTCCAGTGCTCAACCTTAGGTACACTACAGGGGTCAACACTTGATGCAGTCGCTCCTGCTCTCAGCAACATGGAGGGCTCTGCAGGGTCCTCAGGTTCCCCTTCCCTTCCCTTTAGCAATATTTACATTTGTGGCTTTTGCCACGTACCCCGCCCCAAATGCCTCAGCACAGCTGCGGGAACATCGACTCTTCATAGAATCTGGTCCCTATCGAGCAAACTATCTATGCACAGGCACTTTTGCAAGGTGCCATTAGTTCCACCCCACCTCCATAATGTGTCTCATTCCCTTCATTGGTGACATTTACTAGGTCGATATTCATCATATAGATATTGTAAATCTCAACTATATAGCAGTATCCCCCTTCACTGTCTCCCACTGCAGTGAGACCCACACCTGCCCTCTCTAACCCTGTCTGCACAATGTTACTTTGCAGTTTGGGGTGTGCCCTTACTCAGCTGCAGCTCAGATATAACCGGTGGTAGGCATGTCCCTACGTGGACGAGTTCATGGGTCAGGCTGCCCCTAGGTACAACATTATTGATTACCCCCATCATGTCACTGCCCCCTTCATCTCTTTCATGTTGGAGCAAGTCCTGAGTCCTGATACCTCCAGACCTCTAATACAGTGCAAAATTCACCCCACACCCACCTCATGCACCACAATTTACTGCCTAGTGCTCCCAGTTGCAAAACAGAAAAATAAGACAAGAAAAAACAAAAAACACTTGGGAAGCCTGCTGTGCCACCAAAGATATTGAAGATATCTGCTACAGTCCCTTCTAACACCAAGGATACGTAAACGTAATGTGTGTGGGTACACCCCAAAACATTTTTTGTCATACCTCCCAAATTTAGAATTACAAAAATCGGGACCCCGGCACGCGCCTCCAGAAAAGAGGTTCAGCATTGCTGGAAGGGAGTATGGTCTTCATCACTTTTCATCAATCTGGGGACATGCTCAACATCCCCAAAGATGCTGGGCGGCCCGCAGGCTCTACCCCTTGCTGTGAACAGAAACTGTACCTCCCGCTCCCCAACCCCCACAGGACACTGCAGTCCTGCAGATGGGGTGGCAGGACAGTCCCCAAAAAGTGTGACAGTCCCGCCAAAAGTGGGACAGTTGGGAGGTATGATTTTGTAAATATGCTCTAAAGAGACTTCAATAATCACTCATTTGGGAAAATAAAACTGTGTTTTTTTCCAGTTAGGTTATTCTGCAATTTGCAATTGACAGACTGGAATATTGGGGTCATTCCGAGTTGATTGCTCACTGCCGATTTTCGCAGCGAAGCGATCAGGTAAAAAAACGGCAAAACTACGTATGCACCGCAATGCACACGCGTGTCGTACGGGTACAAACAGCATCGTTGTTGTGAGATTGACAGGAAGAGGGCGTTTATGGGTGTCAACTGACCGTTTTCTGGGAGTGGTAGGAAAAAACGCAGGCGTGACTAGGCGTTTGCAGGGCGGGTGTCTGACGTCAATGTCGGGATTTCCGTCGCTAGGATCATCGCACAGGATAAGTAACTTCAGGGCTGGTCTTGTTTTGCACAAAATGTTTTTGTACCGCTCGGCTGCACATGCGATCGCATACTTGCAAAGCGAAAATACACTCCCCCATGGGCGGCGACTATGCGTTTGCATAGCTGCAAAAAGTAGCTAGCGAGCGATCAACTCGGAATGAGGGCCATTATGTGGCTGATTCTTGGGAGCAAAGCAAAAAAGGCAAGTAACTTTGCTCTTGGATAAACCATGTTATAATGCAAAGGGTACAAATACATGTATTGTTTTGCATGCAGGGTAAATGTAGCCAATAATCATACTTACCTACTTTCTGGCAGCTCTCTCCGGGAGAGAGCTGCCAGGACGGCTCAATGGAGGGGCTGGGCTGGAAAATGACGAGAGGAGGGGGCGGAGGAGGCGGAACGGGGCGTGACGGAGGAGGGGCAGAGGCGGAACTAGGGCGGGGTTACAGAGGTACACCGTTAAACCACGCCCCCCGCTCTGTAATGCCGCTATAACCGTCATTTTACAGCAGGGGGCGTGACTATGATGACGCGATTCAATAAGAATCGAGTCATCTACTGTCCGGACCGCCCACTTTACTCTCAAAGTGGGCGGCCGGGCAGGGGGTAACTGAAAAACCGGGAGACTTGTCTGCTCTTCCGTGGGGCCGGAAGGGTCACCCGATTTTCGGGAGCCTCCCAGCCATTCCGGGAGAGTAGGCAAGTATGCAATAATGCAGGACAGCTTTATTTTTATGCTGCATCTTAGCTGTTTGGACAGGCCCCTCTGAGATATGAATATCTCTGCTCCACCTGCAGTGCAGCGTGGTTTTGCCAAGGCTACTTTGCTTCTTTTTTTTTGTTTTGTTTTTGTTTTTAGCTTTGCTCCAACAGTGCATCAGCTTAGGTGCATAAGCAGAGCGATACACAAATCAATCATTCTTGTGTCAGAATGACATGAATAACAGTTGCCCGTTGTAAATATGTGCAAATAAGCTGCTGAGTGACTTGTACATCTGCTCCTGGCTCTGACTATAGCCAACTTTGAATTTAACTTGACCAAGAGTAAAAATAAAGTTACATCTGATGCAAGACAGGAAGTTCTTAGTTTCCTCCTCTGGCTCATGAACAGAATGTTCAACATCTTTGTTAGAAGCAAAACAAGTGAGTTCCCAGAGAGGTTTTTAGAATGCTGCTTTTTATCTATAATCCTTGCATCTAAAATTCTGTGAACTAACAAAATGGCATGTTATACATTTCAGCACATCATGCCAACAATTGGGCCTAATTCAGAGTTGATCGCAGCAGCAAATTTGTTAGCAGTTGGGCAAAACCATGGGGGTGATTCTGACCCGATCGCACGGTGCAGTTTTCTGCAGCGTATCGATCGGGTCAGAACTGCGCGGCGCTACGATCGCCTCTGCCTGATTGACAGGTGTGGCCGGATCGCGCAGGGAGTGGCCCGCAGCGGCTGCGTGACGTCACATGCAGCCGCTGCGGGCCGGGGAGCGATGAGTAGCTCCCGGCCAGCACGCTAAAGCTGCGCTGGCCGGGAGCTACTCTTGCAGTGCAAAGGCATCGCCGCTGTGCGATGCCTTTGCACTTCTGCGGAGGGGGGCCGGCACTGACATGCAGGGCGGACTAGCCCCTTGCTGGGCGTTCCCCCGCATGTCTGAGTTCATGATCGTAGCTGTGCTAACTTTATTGGGGTATTTTTTTAGTAGTAGTACTACAGGTACCAGCGGGCCCGGTTTTCCACCGTATGCTGGTACTTGTGGTTCTCCAAGTACCAGCATGCGGGGGAGGCTTGCTGGGACTTGTAGTACTGCTACAAAAAACAATATTCACAATTTCTCACAAGGCTATCAGCCCCCCATCCGCCGCCCTTGGATGGGGGGGACAGCCTCGGGCTTCACCCCTGGCCCTTGGGTGGCTGGAGGGGGGGGACCCCTTGATTGAAGGGGTCCCCACTCCTCCAGGGTACCCCGGCCAGTGGTTACTAGTTGGGGTTTTAATGGCACGGCCACAGGGACCGATATCAAAGTGTCCCCCCGGCTGTGGCATTATCTCCCCAGCTAGTGGAGCCCGGTGCTGGTTTCAAAAATACAGGGGACCCCTACGCTTTTTGTCTCCCGTATTTTTGGAACCAGGACCAGGCGCAGAGCCCGGTGCTGGTTGATTAAATATGGGGGAACCCCTGTCATTTTCCCCCCCCCCCATATTTTTTCAACCAGGACCAGCTCAAAGAGCCCGAGGCTGGTTGTGCTTAGGAGGGGGGACCCCACGCATTTTTTTTCAGATTTTTTAAGACTTTAATCAACTTTTTAAGGTACACAATGAAGCCCTGCACGGATCTCACAGATCCGGCCGGGATTCCTTGTGTTTTGACAGGCAGTGTTTTACTCATCACTCCCGTAAAACACTGCCTGATATTACGAATCACATCGACATCGGAAAAAACGATTGTGCAAAACTCGGCAGCTTAGTGAATAACCATATCAGGATTCAAAAAGTTGCAGTAAAATGCACCCGATACCATTCGAGTTCAAACACCCTTAAAAACGGCAAAAACACGACTATTAGTAAATAAACCCCCTGGTGGTTCCGAACTTCTTCCATTTACAGATGATGGAGACCACTGTGCTCATTGGGACCTTCAAAGCAGCAGTTATTTTTCTGTACCCTTCCCCAGATTTGTGCCTCAAAACAATCCTGTCTCGGAGGTCTACAGACAATTCCTTTGACTTCATGCTTGGTTTGTGCTCAGACATGCACTGTCAAGTGTGGGACCTTATATAGACAGGTGTGTGCCTTTACAAATCATGTCCAATAAACTGAATTTACCACAGGTGGACTCCAATTAAGCTGTAGGAACATCTCAAGGATGATCAGTGGAAACAGGATGCACCTGAGCTCAATTTTGAGCTTCATGGCAAAGGCCGTGAATACTTATGTACATGTGATTTTTAATAAATTTGCAAAAATAAAAAAATAAAACTTTTTTCACATTGTCATTATGGGGTATTGTATGTAGAATTTTGAGGGGAAAAATAAGTTATTTCATTTTGGAATAAGGCTGTAACATAACAAAATGTGGAAAAAGTGATGTGCTGTGAATACTTCTTTCTGGATGCACTGTATATATATATATATATATATATATATATATATGTGTGCATATATAAATATATATATGTAATACTGTGGTAATGGGCATCATAGAATGGGCTTTCTCTGGGATCAATTTTGGCATGCCGCTTCCCCACAAGGCATGCGCCTTATGTCCCTATTGAAAAAAATGGGGGGGGGGGGGGGGGGGTGCCAATTCTCTTTCTGGCACAGGGCACCAAAAAGCCTTTTTACGCATCTGTGGTCCACTACTGTGCACAGATTAACTATTTCAGGGTGGCGTAATCTGAACTGCAATGTGAAAAGTGTGGGGAAGCTGAATACTATTCTGCTTCCTCTCCGCCATCAGCTGAAGCCCCGCCCCCTTTTATAGATCAGCGGCTCTCCTGTGCTCAGATGCCGGTGCATGCGCAGAATAAACTACTGTAATGAGACATTGTATGCACAGAAAGGACCACAGCACAGAAACAGTATTAACTAAGGAGAAAGACAAGAAGAGAAGTTCGCCAGAGCCCAAGATACCAAATCGCAGCAAGGTAAGTGTACATGACTACAGACAAAAAAAATGCTATATATCGCATCAAACGAATGCAATGAATAGTGAAAAAAAGGATATCACATACTTACATGAATAGACCCCATAAAATGGTCTGCAGTTATGCCATGGTCAGCCAGTAGATCTCACAGATACACAATGCTTCCTGTGTTCCGCAGACTACTGTAGTTAGTTTATTACAAATATTTCTTTCATTGTGGCTTCAAGTGCTCCTCTATCCAGCAAGTGCTTGTCCCAAAAATTAGCCAGAAGAGGCTGTTATTACATTTAATGTATACTTGACTATACTTAAGAATCAATAGAAATATTTTTAAAAAGAAAGAAAATTGTCCTCCCGTACAATGGCAAAGCATGCATACTGATCAATTCTTCTCGGAGCTGGCTATACATCCTGAAAGCATCATTTTATATCTAGACTATTAATAAAGTAGTTTGGGTTACCGATATTACTGTTCCTGAAAATTGAGCATTCTCTCTGAATATCCACTTTACTATTCCAATTAAAGTGTATAGGGGCTGCCTTCTGGATCACCTCCTAAGTGCAGCATGGGTCCTCCTATCTGTTTACTGGAAATCCATCAAAGTTTCCTAGTCACTGTATGGATTAAATAAAAATAATAAAATCATGGCAATGGAGGTAATGGTTCTGAACCAGTCAGACAGATTCCAAACCTACTGCATAACCTAACCTGGCTGTCATAACTAGTTTGAAGACACCATAGAGTACACAATGATACACAGTCACTGACACGTACAGTAACTAATAGTGATAATATTGTTATTACATACAGACAGCATGATAAAGAACATTGCTTGATACCGGTTGGGTAAGTGTGACCTGCGGTCAGGAGACCGACGGTCGCAATAGCGACGTCGGGATCTAAGAATTTATGGATTCATGTCTTAAGAAGCGTAAAGAGAAACATGATCTGTATAAGCATTTTTTTTTACTTTCTAAGTGAATTGGGACCTTCTCAGTTAGGCTGGGGCCACACCTAGCAATAAACGGGTCTGCACAAGGACTCCTATGCAGCCGTCCACAAATATGCGACGGTGCCGCACCCACCTGATTCAACCGCAGCATGCTGCGGTTGGATCAGATGACAGAACGATGGGATTTCAAGTTGCACACACATTTGAATGTAAGTGTTCACACAGTGTGGCTGTGCCACACTGTGTTCGATCGAAATCCCGCTGTGGCACTGGCCAGATCCTGTTCTGCGGCA
This sequence comes from Pseudophryne corroboree, assembly GCF_028390025.1. Taxonomy (NCBI): domain Eukaryota; kingdom Metazoa; phylum Chordata; class Amphibia; order Anura; family Myobatrachidae; genus Pseudophryne; species Pseudophryne corroboree. Next base: position 309,476,758 of record NC_086444.1, read on the forward strand.
TCCAGCAGAAAAGGATCCGTGTGAACACAAAACCCTCCTTCCGGCCAAGTGAGTCTCGCTGAACGGGTCACGCTGTACCGCTATGTGTGGCCCAAGCCTTAGTATACATCTGAACCTGAGGCCATGCAGGTTTGAAGTGTGCAAGGTTCTGTAGGTCTAATTCAGCACGAGTTGCATTATTGCGAGATATCGCAAAACTACAACTCATTTCTTTAGCATGCAGGGGACCGCCCAGCACAGGGCAAGGCCACCCCGCATGTCCCCCCCCCCCTCCCGCTGAAATGCGAGTGCATCGCTAAACAGCAATGCGCTCACATGTTTAGAGTAACCTCCGCCTCCGCAGCCTAGCTACGAAGACAGTCACCAGGCAGCCATGTCACACTGCAACGGCGGCCCACCCCAAAAATGGTCCGTTGTTCGCACTGAGCATCCCCAATGCTGTCCCAAAACACCATGATGATGCCACGTCACCGCCACCCTACACGAGATCGTAATCTAAGTCCTTGCACATGCATACAGCAGGGCTGAAGTGCTGAAATTGCCAAATAGTGATTTCCGCATTTCAGCGTACAGTGCTGAATCGGCCCCTTTGACTCAACACCGCAGTGAAATGTCTGTATTGTGTCCAGGCCATGTTTTTTTTTAAATATATCTAGCATACAAAAAAAATAATAATAATCTGTAAACACCAGAATGTAGCTCTATGAACATTGGGGGTACTTCAGAGTTGATCGGAGCAGCACATTTGTTAGCAGTTGGGCAAAACCATGTGCACTGCAGGGGGAGCAGATATAACATGTGCAGAGAGAGTTAGATTTGGGTGGGGTGTGTTCAAACTGAAATCTGAATTGAGTGTAAAAATAAAGCAGCCAGTATTTACCCTGCACAGAAACAAAATAACCCCCCAAATCTAACTCTCTCTGCAAATGTTATATCTGTCACACCTGCAGTGCACATGGGGGGTCATTCCGAGTTCATCGCACGTAGCAACTTTTTGCTGCCCATGCGATCAACTAGACCACAGGTTCTCAAACTCGGTCCTCAGGCCCCCACACAGTGCATGTTTTGCAGGTCTCCTCACAGAATTGCAAGTGAAATAATTAGCTCCACCTGTGGACCTTTTACAATGTATCAGTGAGTAATTAATACACCTGTGCACTTGCTGGGTTACCTGCAAAACATGCACTGTGTGGGGTCCTCAGGACCGAGTTTGAGAACCTATGAACTAGACGCAGCCTATGGGGGAGTGCATTTCTGCATAGCAGAGCTGCGAACGCTTGTGCAGCCCTGCTATGCAAAAAAAGTTTCCTGTAAATGAAGACCAGGGTAAGAGTTACTTACCCTGTGCGATCAATCCAGCGATGCAGGTCCCGGAATTGACGTCAGACATATGCCCTCCAAACGTCTGGACACGCCTGCGTTGGACACACCACTCCCCGAAAACGGTGAATTGCCGCCCGGTTCTGTCTTCACCCTGTCAATCTTCTTGCGGTTGTCACTGCAACCGCTTTCTTTGCACGCGTTGTCGCTGCCTGCGACAGTCCTCGCCGGGCAACGATGCACCTGCGCAATGCGGCTGCCGCGCATGCACAGAACCGACCCGTTCGCACCGCTGCGATAAACAGCAGAGTGTGAACTGGTCGGAATGACCCCCTAGGTTTTGCCCAACTGCTAGCAAATTTGCTGCTACGATCAGGTCTGAATTACCCCCATAGATCTTCCAGTTTCCAAAGGTCTCACTACCATGCTGGTGTTGTGGATAGATTCCCTAAACTGGCACATTTTGTATCCTTCACTAAATTGTCTATTGCTCCTTAAGTAGCATTTGTTTTTTTAAAGAGTGTTTATAGACTCCATCCTTTCCCAGATTCCATTGTATCCAACTGAGACCAATATCCGCTTGTTGGGTTTGGAATGCTTTTTCTGAAATGCTGCAAATTAAATTGAAATTATCATCATGGTTTGATCTCTCAAACAAATGGTCAAACAGCGAGAGTAGAGTAATTTGCAGTAATCTATGACCAGCAAACCTGGAAAATGAATAGGATTGCCACCTAGCAACAGCTGATGGGTATATGCAGCAAGCCTCCCAATTATCGCTGAAGGCAGAGAGAGTGCAAATAAATGCTATAGCGACAAGGAAGCTGCACACGCGCTCAGCAGCAGGTCTTGTGCTCCAGCAAGTCACACGCACATCCACAGTCAGCTGTTCGCACTCCTGCTTCCTTCAGGCAAATTTACTGATGACAATACCATTATAAAGAACTGTAATGTGATGTTTAAATTACATTTATATCAGAATATGCATGAATGAGAGTAAAAATAAAGTTCATAAAAGCAGTGGTATAAATAGAGGCCTGGAGGCCCATGGTACGCGCTGAAGGTGGACCTCCTGTTTGATTTATATAAACCCTTAGGTCTACAAGTTTTATCATATCCAAATCATTTATGTATCATTCATATTAGAAACATGAGGCAGTGCTGCTAGATAGTGTCAAGGCTCTGTAAGTGTATCGGTTCTGCTTACCCATCTGCTAGGCTTTATCAGTGGTGGCTGCTGCCCCTGCATGGGGTGGGGGGGGGGGATAAAACATATAAACATACCTTTAATGTTACATGTAATATGTGTGAGGGCTGTCTAACCCCCGGGATCGGCAGTGTTGTGGATCACAGCTGTGGCTGCGCTCAGGACGCAGCACTCACCTTCAGTTCTCCTTCCTGTATAAGCCCACCCATGAGGGCTTATTCAGGTAGGAGAAGCAGAGTGCTGCTGCATCCAGACTTCTGAATACAGCGGCTGCTGTGAGTGACTGATTTGTGGACCCCCTTCACCTTGTGGGCCCCTGGACATTTGCCAGTATAAACATCCTGTAGTTATGCCACTGCATAAAACTGCACTGTGTAACTAGCAAAGCAAGTAATATTCAACCTGACCTCTTGTGTAGTGTAGAATAAATGTGACCAAAGACCCAAATGTATTAAGCCTTAAAAAGTGATGAAGTGGAAACGGATAAAGAGTGATAAATGATCAGCCAATCAGCTTCCTAACTGCCATGTAACAGGTTGTGTTTAAAAAATGAAAGGAGCTGATTGACTGGTCATTTATCACTCTTCTAATTTATCACTTTTTAAGGTTTAATACATTTGGGCCTGTAAGTACAGTATATGAAAATGGCAATATTTTCTTACCTTTTTCAAACATTTAACTGTTTCTTTATGTTTCTTTTTAAACTTCAAAGCCTAAGTTGGTGCTAAGAATATGAACATGGACAATCAAGATCTGTAAACTCACAGTGAAGTATTGGAGTATGAACTTTTCACAATAACCTAAATTAAGTCATATTTTGTTTCAGACCATTGATAACTCTTTCACACTGAATTCCCCTGTCTAATCCGGGTTTCTGAACACAGTTTCAAGCCGTGTTACATCCCTTCCACACCGGACCCATGTCTGTTGCCTTCTGCGCTGCTGCTGCTGCCTCCTTCTGCCACTGGGTGAATTACCAGCTGTCTACTTCACCCACTGATAGCCAATCAGCCTGATTTTAAGCGTGACCCGAGTCAAATAACAGCTGATGAGCAGAGTAACTGTGCAAAACAAAAATCTACAGTTATGCCCTTGCAAAGATTTTTGCAAAGGCCCATTGATCTAAATGCATAGGCATAATAAAAAGCTCATACAGTAGGGTTCGACATTTTTTTCTAAAATCTAGGAGCCAGCCTAAAAATTAGGAGCCCGACCATTGCCCCCAACATAAATATATTAAAACTTCTACACACCATCAAAAATGCCTCTTCGTTGCCCTTCATACTTCCACCCTACCATCAGAGTTACCACAACCTCGTCTCTGGTGCCCAGTTCACAATGTACCACACAGTAGGGTTCCCAATTTATAGTATGCAACAGAGCAGGGCCCCAAATTCATTGTATGCAACACAGTGCCCCAAATTCATAGTAGAGTATGCCACATAGCAGGGCCTGCAATGCATAGTATGAAAGGGATGCATTCAATATCCCGACCGCCGAGATACCAACACCTATACCTCCTATTTGGGGGTCCACGACACCCCTGGAGGGAGAATAATTAGCATGGCGTGCATAGCTCGCCACCGTTCCCGCAAGGGGCTCTTTTCCGCTCGCCCCACTGCTGGCGCCCGGCATTCCGCAGTTGAGATTCTGACCGCCGGGATGACGGGCGCCAGTATATAGATACCAACCCATTATGACCCACTGCTGGTCCCCCAATACATTGCACGCCACATAGTAGGGCCACGAACAAGGGGTGCCAACAGCTTTGCCAGGCTGCAGCAGCAGTAAGTCTTCTCTCCCCACCCAACATGTGGCTGTCACCAACGGGGAAGGACAGCGGGACCCTCCAATGGGCCCCGGTCCCAGATAAAGAGTATCCACACTCCCCCCCCCCCCCCCGGGCCACTGCCCCCAATACATTGAATGCCACAGCAAGGCTTACAAAACATTGCATGACAGCTAGCAAGGCTCCAATACATTGCATGGTGCCCGCACTGTGTTCCTGGTGGACAATGCTTAATGTTAAACATGCGCAAATCACCGGAAAATGGCCACTGCGCCCACTATCCAAGTGACTTCTGCAACTCTGCAGACAACAGAGCGGTAACTATAATTAAATGAACACGGGGTGTGTGGTGTGTGGAACCCCTGAACCCAGGGTCCCATGTGCACTGCACACTTTGCACCCATTATAGTTACACCACTGTACCCATGCTATGATGCCCCATCCCACATATATATACAATATAATGCACACTAATTTATAGACCACTGCAAGAAAATGGATTTGGACACAAATCCTCTTTATACCACATTCATGCACTTAACTTGAGAGCCCTTTATGAAATAACACATTTCAATATACTGCCATACCCAGGATTCAAACTTATAACCTGTTGAATTCTAATCAAACTTCCTACTTACTGAGCTATTTGATCCTGCATAAAACTATGGGGGTGATTCAGATCTGATTGCAGCAGCAAATTTATTAGCAGTTGGGCAAAACCATGTGCACTGCAGGGGGACAGATATAACATTTGCAGAGAGAGTTAGATTTGGGTGGATTGTTTCTGTGCAGGGTAAATACTGTCTACTTTATTTTTACACTGCAATATAGATTTCAGACATACATGCGTTAAACTGAAGGAAAACAGAAGGGAAACATCAACACACCAATACTACCACATATGGACTGCCTTAATGCCTCAAAAGTATGTAATTCATTATGCATATTATCTGTCTTTTTAAACTATGAAAAGACATCCCCAATTTGCTCACTACAGTTCTCTCTTATGCAAAGTCATGCATGTTTTTTGATGTAATGATTTGCTTGTAATTGCATTGCATGTTTGGGGAAGTTGCTCAGTGCATATAGTTTATTATTGCATGCTGTCTGATGTTTACCTCCTTTGATCATTTGGCCATTTGTGGTCAGGTGTATTATATCTTTACATTTAGTGAGGTGTAGTCGTGGTGTAAAGGACAGAGTGTGATTCCTGATTAGTAAAAAAAAAAAACAAATACAAAACACTGAGCAACATCACCAAACAGGTAATTTCAACTTTAAACTTGTCATTTATTTTGTACTGTCTGGACATGGCTACTAATAACAGATGCACAGACAAAATTCTTAAAGCTATGTGTGCAAATGCTAGGAGATAAGGAGACAAAATTCCAGAACTATTTGTGATAATGACAAGGGATAACCTGGATATTGTGGCAATTACAGAGTCATGGTGCAATGAGAATCTTGACTGGGACATAGCTATACCACGATACAATTTATTCAGGAAGGATAGAATGGGAGGAGGGGCAGCAATGTATGTGAAAAAAAAGCATAAATGCTACTTTAATACAAAATATTGAAGACAAAACTGAGGCCCTTTGGATCACCACAGAAACCGAGGAGAAGGACATTATTCGCATTGGGGTGATCTATAGACTACCAGGCCACGGGCAGGATTTGAACAGGAACCTATTGCTGGACATCACTAAAATGGCTTTAAAGGGAGAAGTCATAATCATGGGAGACTTTAATTTACCTGATGTAAATTGGAAGGGGTCTTTTGGAGGTTCAGCAACAAGTGGCAAATTTCTAAATTCCTTACAGGGAGCATCTCTCAAGCAATTGGTGAGGAAGCCCACTTGCAAAGACTCAATATTAGATTTAATTCTTACAAATGGTGACTGGATATCAGACATACATGTGGGTGAGCACCTGGGATCCAGTGATCATCAAGCAATATGGTCTAGTATAAAGACAGGATCCGACTCTTGTGACACAAAAACAAAGGTGTTGGATTTTAGAAATGCTGACTTTGCAAAAATGAAAAGATGTTTAAGTGATTCATTGATGGACTGGAGGAACTTAGAAGGAGTGCAGGAGAGGTGGGAAAAACTGAAAAGTGCAATACTAAGGGCAACAGACCTTTGTATCAAAAGGGTTAGAAAAAGCACCAGGAAAAGGAAGCCAGTGTGGTTCACAAAATAAGTTTCAACTAGTGTGAAAGCAAAAAAGATGGCTGTTAGGAAATACAAACAGACTCAAAATAATAACAACAAAGAGATATATCTTGACAGACGGAAGGATGCTAAGAAAGTGATCAGACGTGCAAAGGTAGAAGCTGAGGAGAAAATGGTCCAGTCAGTAGAGAAAGGGGGCAAAACTTTTTTTTAAGTAGATAAATGAAAAGAGAAAAATCAAATGAAGGAATAATAATACTTAAGACAGAGAGTAAGAATTTGGTGGAAGGAGACAAGGCAATAGCAGATCACCTAAATAATTATTTTTGCTCAGTATTTACTAGAGAAGGTAAAGGGGAAGGGCCACAGTTAAGTTGCAATGACATTCATAAAAATAAGGTAGATGAAACTACATTTACAGAGGAGAAGGTCCTAATAGAACTTTCAAAACTAAAAGTGGATAAATAAATGGGGCCAGATGGGATACACCCAAGGATACTAAAAGAGCTAAAAAAAAAAATGTGCTGGTGGCACCATTAATAGAATTATTTAACCAGTCACTAAATACAGGTGCCATGCCAGAGGACTGGAAAAGAGTGAATGTAGTTCCACTCTACAAAAGTGGAAGCAACGAAGAAGCAAGTAACTACAGACCAGTAAGCCTTACATCAGTAGTAGGGAAAGTAATGGAAAAACTATTAAAAGAAAGAGTTGTGGAATATCTTAAATCAAACAACTTACAGGATCCAAAACAGCATGGATTTACTGGTGGGAGATCATGTCAAACAAATCTTATTGACTTTCTTGACTCTGTGATGAAAATAATAGATTAAGGGGGAGCTGTAGATGTAGCATATCTAGACTTTAGTAAAGCATTTGACACTGTCCCACATCGCAGACTGCTAAATAAACTTGAAAGTGTTGGGGATTTATTATAAAACAGTTAAATGGATAATAACCTGGTTGCAGGATAGGAAACAGACAGTTGTAGTAAATGGAGTGCAATCTATGGAGGGAAATGTTACCAGTCGAGTACCCCAGGGATCTGTACTTGGACCAGTTCTCTTTAATATCTTTGTTGGTAACAATGCAAATAGTATTGAAAGGAAAGTATGCCTTTTTGCAGATGATACAAAGATTTGCAACAGGGTAGACACACCGGGAGGGGTAAAACAAATGATTGATGACCTAGCTAGGCTTGAGAAATGGTCAAGAACGTGGCAACTACAGTTTAATGCTAAAAAATGCAAAATCATGCACTTGGGTCTCAAAAACTCAAAGGCTAAATATAGTATCAAGGGTACTACTGAGGAGGAAAGGGATTTAGGAGTCACTATTTCAAGTGACTTAAAGGCAGGAAAGCAATGCAACAAACCAATGAGAAAGGCAAGTCAGATGCTTGGTTGCATAGCGAGAGGAATCAGCAGCGCTACCAGGGCCGTCTTTTCGTATGGGCTCAATGGGCTCTTGCCCAAGGGCCCCAGGAGTATAAGGGCCCTAGCCTGATAGCTGAGGGTCCCCTCTTTCCAGGGGTACCAGATTTTTGAAAATCGGACCTGGGGAACTGGAAATATCCGACTTGAAAGCAGTGGTCCCCATCCAAGCCTGTTAATTGCTATTCCCAGCCAGATATCTCAGGTTCTGTCTGACTTAGAGTTTTTCTGAGGGTATAATCCTAAAGCTGTGACTCTCCCCTTTCGGTGGACACTAACAGCTTGTCTCTACTGTGACCAGAACCAGAGATATCAGCCTTCCATCAGCTGGTCTCTGCATCAGCTCCACACGCCTAATATGCAGTTTTAGATTTTCGTTGGTGAATTGCTCTGGCTCCTGAACTCTGATCCCCAAATCCCCAGTACCTCCTGACAGGTCAGACTCTCTAGATTTTTATCCCATTCAGAAATATATTTTCAGGAACTTGAAATATCTGCAGTCAAGCAAGCTGCCCTCCCACCGGAAAATGATAAATATTAAGCCCACTCCACTATCCACTCCTCCCCTACGTATTAAACACCCCCTTCCACCCTGGAAGTCATGTACCAGGGCTTCTTCATTCAGCCTAATGCCCCTTCTACAGTTTAGCCCCATCTGTGCAGTAAAGGAGTAATTAGCAGAAATGACTGCTCCAGGTCATACTTGCCTACCTGATTCTCTCCATGAGGGAGAAAATGCTCTGCTCCTGGACTTTCCTGGTAATGTATGATTGCCATCACCTGTGGTGAAACACCTTTCTCATCCATTAACTAGCTCACCACAGGTGATGGCAATCATACATTACCAGGAAAGTCCAGGAACAGAGCATTTTCACCCTCATGGAGAGGGTCAGGTAGGCAAGTATGCTCCAGGTCCTACATGCTGAGTGGCAGATAGAACACCCCCTACCGCCCGCAGGACATCAAATCTGCCGCTGATAGCACCCCACACCCCTACTGCTGGAGGATGCGTAGGGGGCCCAGTGCATTGCTGTGCCCAGGGGCCTACACTGCTGTTAAGACGGCCCTGAGCGCTACAATTGTGCGGGTACGGGTGGGTACGGCATACCCTTAAGAATTTAGCCAGCCGCCGGGCCGCCACTCCCTCCCACCCTCCCTCCCCTGCTGCTGCTCACCGCGCCGCTGCTACCTTCAATTCGGCGCCACCCTGTGATCACAATTCAGCGCCGAATTGAAGGTAGACACTGAGGGGCAGGAGAGGCGTGTGCTGCGCTCTCCTCCCCTCACACACAGGAAGCAGCAGGGGAAGGGAGGGAGGGGGAGCATGTGTACCTGGCACTGGGGGCATATCTGGCACTGCAGGGACATATGTATTTGGCACTGGGGGTACATCTGGCACTGGGGTCATCTCTGTATCTGGCACTGGGGGGGCATTTCTGTATCTGGCACTGGGGGCATCTCTGTATCTGGCACTGGGGGCATATCTGGCACTGCGGGGACATATGTATCTGGCACTGGGGGGCATATCTTGAACTGGGGGGCATTTCTGTATCTGGCACTGGGGGCATCTCTGTATCTGGCACTGGGGGCATATCTGGCACTGGGGGCATCTCTGTATCTGGCACTGGGGGCATATCTGGCATGGGGGGGCATTTCTGTATCTGGCACTGGGGGCATCTCTGTATCTGGCACTGGGGGCATCTCTGTATCTGGCACTGGGGCATTTCTGTATCTGGCACTGGGGGCATATCTGGCACTGTGGGGGTATTTCTGTATCTGGCACTGGGGGGCAATGTATATCTGACACAGTGGGGGCATTTGTGTATCTGGCACTGGGGGGCAATGTATATCTGACACAGTGGGGGCATTTGTGTATCTGGCACTGTGAGGCAATGTATATTTGGCACTCTGGGGGCATTTGTGTATCTTGCACTGTGGGGCAATGTGTATCTGGCACTCTGAGGCAATGTATATCTGGCACTCTGGGGGCATTTGTGTATCTGGCACTGTGGGGCAATGTGTATCTGGCACTGTGGGGCAATGTGTATCTGGCACTGTGAGGCAATGTATATCTGGCACTCTGGGGGCATTTGTGTATCTGACACTGTGGGGCAATGTATATCTGGCACTGTGGGGCAACGTGTATCTGGCACTATTGGGGTCATATGAGTATCTGCCCCCCCCCCCATATGTGTACCACGCCCCCATTTCCATTGGCCACTCCCCATGTGGCATTTGACCACACCCATTTTTTTGGGCGTGATTGCCTTCGGCAAGCGCACGCAGTACCTGTAAGACATGACATTTTTTCTACTTGCACCACTGGGAATCAGTATCTGGAAAAAAGAAGTAATAATGCCACTGTATAGGTCATTGTTGCGGCCTCATCTGGAATACTGTGTCCAGTTCTGGAGACCATGGGGGTCATTCCGAGTTGATCACTAGCTGCCATTGTTCGCTGCGTAGTGATCAGTGTAAAAAACAGCTAATCTGCGCATGCGTATGCACCGCAATGCGCACATGCGATGTACAGGTACAAAGAGCATCGTGGTTTTGCACAGGTTCTAGCGAAGCTTTCAGTCGCACGGCCGGACGCTGGAAGATTGACATGTAGTGGGCGTTTCTGGGTATTAACCGACCGTTTTCAGGGAGTGTTTAGAAGAACGCAGGCATGTCGGGAAAAACGCAGGCGTGGCTGGGCAAACGCTGGGCGGGTGTGTGACGTCAAAAGCCGTCCCTCCATCATTAGAATCAACGCACACAAAGAGTAATTACAGGGCTGGTCTTGTTTTGCACAAAATTATTTTGCAGGCGCTCTGCTGCACAACCGTTCGCACTTCTGCAAAGCGACAATACACTCATCGGTGGGCGGCGACAATGCATTTGCACGGTTCCTAAAAGTAGATAGCGAGCGATCAACTCAGAATGACCCCCCATATCTCCAGAAGGATATAAATACATTAGAGAGTGTACAAAGAAGGGCAACTAAAATGGTGCATGGCCTACATCATAAAACATACCCGGAAAGGCTAAAACATCTTAACATGTATAGTTTGGAGAATAGAAGGGAAAGGGGAGACATGATAGAAACTTTCAATATACCAAGGGTTTTAACAAAGTTCAGGAGGGAAACATTCTTCAAAGGTAGAGAATTAGAACTCGATGACATACACTGAAACTGGAGGGAGGGAGGTTCAGAGGAAATTTAAGGAAAAATTACTTCACAGAAAGGGTAGTGGACAAGTGGAATAGCCTCCCATCAGAGGTGGTAGAAGCTAAGACTGTACAGCAATTTAAACATGCTTGGGATAGGCATATGAATATTCTTACAAAGAATTAAGGTTCAAAAAGTGTTGAGATTACCTAAAGGATAAAAAAGGGGCAGACTAGATGGGCCAAGTGGTTCTTATCTGCCGTCAAATTCTATGTTTCTATGCAACATGCCCCACCCAAATCTAACTCTCTCTGCACATGTTATATCTGTTCCCCCACAGTGCACATGGGCCCTCATTCCGAGTTGATCGGTCGCAAGGCGAATTTAGCAGAGTTACACACGCTAAGCCGCCGCCTACTGGGAGTGAATCTTAGCTTCTTAAAATTGCGACCGATGTATTCGCAATATTGCGATTACTAACTACTTAGCAGTTTCAGAGTAGCTCCAGACTTACTCTGCCTGTGCGATCATTTCAGTGCTTGTCGTTCCTGGTTGACGTCACAAACACACCCAGCGTTCGCCCAGGCACTCCCACCGTTTCTCCGGCCACTCCTGCGTTTTTTCCGGAAACGGTAGCGTTTTCTGCCACACGCCCCTGAAACGCCGTGTTTCCGCCCAGTAACACCCATTTCCTGTCAATCACATTACGTTCGCCGGAGCGATGAAAAAGCCGTGAGTAAAAATACTTTCTACATAGCAAAGTTACTTGGCGCAGTCGCAGTGCGAACATTGCGCATGCGTACTAAGCGGATTTTCATTGCGATGCGATGAAAAATACCGAGCGAACAACTCGGAATGAGGGCCCTGGTTTTGCCTAACTGCTAACAAATTTGCTGCTGCGATCGGATCTGAATTAGGCCCAATGAAACACTGGGCCTAATTCAGACCTGAGCGCAGCAGCAAAATTGTTCTCTTATAGGCAAAACCATGTGCACTGCAGGTGGGGCAGATATAACACATGCAGAGAGATTTAGATTTGAGTAGTGTGTATTCAAATGGAAATCTAAATTGCAGTGTAAAAATAAAGCAGAAAGTATTTACCCTGAACAGAACCAAAATAACCCACCCAAATTTAACTCTCTCTGCAAATGTTATATCTGCTCCACTGGTAGTGCAAATGGGGCCTAATTCAGACCTGTTCGCTCGCTAGGGTTTTTTTTGCACTGCTGCGAACAGATAGTCGCCGCCCATAGGGGAGTGTATTTTAGCTTTGCAAGTGTGCAAACGCATGTGTAGCAGAGCTGTACAAACAAATCTTGTGCAGTCTCTGCACAGCCCAGGACTAACTTAGCCTCTGCGAACACTTCAGCCTGTCCGGGACCGTAACTGACGTCAGGAACCCTCCCTACAAACACATGGACACGTCTGCATTTTTCCAACCACTCCCTGAAAACGGTCAGTTGACACCCACAAACGCCTTCTTCCTGTCAATCTCCTTGCGATCGCCCGTGCGACTGGATTCTTCACACAAACCTCTTCGCTGAGTGGCGATCCTTTTTGTACCTGTGCGATGCGTCTGCACATTGCGGTGCATACATATGCGCAATTCTGACCTGATCACAGCGCTGCAAAAAACGCTACCGAGCGATCAGGTCTGAATTAGGCCCATGATTTTGCCCATTAGCTAACAAATTTGCTGCTGCGATCAGATCTGAATTACCCCCTGAGTCACATTTTACCCACAGCAGCCTCCAGATTGCACTACAGGGTGAAACATAACTGCTATTTCAAATCTGAAATTATAGCAGCAATAAACCTTTCAGCAAATTCTGATGTTGTTTGACATGTTACACGACCCCCTTTCCATTTGAAAAAACTGACTTAGATACAAGATGGCCGTTTTTCAAGATCGCGCCCATGTTCGGCACATACCCTAAAATATAGCCCACCTCACTCATACCTTACTGGAGTAATCAGTTTTCCCATTTCCTGTACAGCTTTTTGAACAAAAGGATGTACTGCGACTTTTGAATCACCCTGTATATATATATATATATATATATATATAAATATATATATAGTAACAAGCGACCTTCCACCAGGCAAGATGCTGACACAGTTGTAGGGAAAAGCAGTCCATTTACTTTCACAGCACATTAAACAGATCTTTATCACTGCAAGTTTACCGGATACCTTAACCAGGCACCGGCCACAAACAGCATATACACAAATCTCAGGCTCCCTGTATCTAACCCTCTGGCCCGCCCTCTATCGGCTTGCCACTTGTTGGCATCAGGAGCCCAGAGCCCTTGCCTCAACGAGCTTTATAGAAGTGTGGCACAGGTGTGCCTGATTGCTTGCTCCAACACATGGACCGGACCTCCATGGATGGGCTCTCATGTACTGTATGAAATTGCAGGGTATTTCTGTGTATCAACGCAATACAATTATATGATTTCCAAATGCCAGATAATCTTTGACACAATATTAAAGAGACAACCTGAATGTACCCAACACAACAACCCCCCCCCCCCCCCCCCACCTTCCCCCTCCAGGGCTTCCTTTTGGTCCATTCCTAAACCCAGGTCGCTTTGGCCCGGGGCACTCAAACTATTGTGCCCTGTCACTCAAACACAGAGGTGGCATCCGAACTGGACTGCCACATAGCCTCCCCCTAAGATTTGAGCCTACGGGTGAAGCAAAATCCTTCTTTGGCACACATACCTGCTCGCCAATCTCAGCAGGCGTACCCCTTTTTGGGTCGGCCTTTCTCCATGCCCCCCCTTCCCCCAGCTTCACCCCACAGGACTCTGCAACTTCTGAGAAGAGGAACTTCCTCGAAAGGGCATCCGCGTTGCCCTGTAATCCTCCTGCTCTGTGCTGGACCCTGAAGTGGTACGACTGGAGGGAAAGGAACCACCGTGTTACCCAGGCATTGATCTCCTTATTTAGGTACATCCATTGGAGCGGAGCGTGATCGGTAATTAAGGTGAATTCCCATCCCTGGAGATAGTACTTCAGATTCTCTACTGCCCACTTGATAGCAAGGCATTCTGCTGTTCCCTAGGCAGTAGTGTCCTGCTGAGGTAGAGGTCAGCGCACTTGTGGGAGAGAAGGAATGTGAGAGAAAGGGTGAAGATGGAAAGGGATGGAGAAAGAAGGGATGAAAGAAAATGGGAAGAAAGTGATGTGACAATTTGATGTATGATAGTGTTCACAAATGACCATATGTCGTAATATAATGATGTTTATTAGGGTGGTATGTTCCCACTGTCAGGTGTGTCATGGGACGCCGCAAACTGTCACACACCCCACCCCACTTTCATCCCTTCTTTCTCCATCCCTTTCCACCTTCACCCTTTCTCTCACATTCCTTCTCTCCCACAAGTGCGCTGACCTCACCATTGCTTAACATTAGTACGGAGGTAGGACACCTCTAGGCCTAGCAGCACTAACCCCCCATCCCAGTGAGGGGTGGTCTTCTGTTTGCCGGCGGTCGGGCTCCCGGCGCTCAGTATACCGGCGCCGGGAGCCCGACAGCCGCATACCGACACTTATTTTCCCTCGTGGGGGTCCACGACCCCCATAGAGGGAGAATAAAATAGTGTGGTGCCCGTAGCGTGGCGAGCGCAGCGAGCCCGCAAGGGGCTCATTTGCGCTCGCCAAGCTGTCGGTAAGCCGGCGGTCGGGCTCCTGGCGCCGGGATGCTGGTCGCCGGGAGCCCGACCGCCGGCCAGCCGTAGTGAACCCCCAGTGAGCGCAGTCTCTCTCCAATTATCTGCTGAGGTAGAGGACTGGTCTCTCCTTCTCCCCTACCTCCTGAGACAACACTACTCCAAGACCTGTTCCCGATGCATCCGTCTGCAGGATAAACCTTTTTCCGAAGTACGGGGCTATCAACACTGGTGCTTTACACAGGGCACTTTTTAGGTCCTTCCAGGCCTCATGTGCCTGGAACGTCCCACAAGCTTGTCCGGACTTTGCTTTTTCAAGCAATCAGTGAGCACTCCGTGAACCTTGCTCTGGTGGCAAAGTTCAGGACAAACTTGCGGTAATATCCCACCAGGTCTAAGAAGGCCCTGAATTGGATCTTCCTCTCAGGCCTTGGCCAGGCAGCAACCGCTTCCACCTTATTGACCTGAGGCTTGACTTGGCCCCTGGCCCAACATGTACCCCAAGTACTTAGCTTCCGACATACCGTTCGCACACTTCTCTGGGTCGGCCATGAAGCCATGGAAGTGCAGAGTCTTTTATATGGCTACCACTTTGGCCAGATGAGACTCCCAGTCATCGCTGAAGATAATGTCATCTAGGTATGCAGCTGCGTACTTTTGGTGGGGCTGGAGGAGCTTATTCATAGCCTGCTGGAATGTGGCCGGGGCCCCGTGAAGACCAAATGGCAAGACTTGATATTGAAACAGGCCATCTGGGGTGGAAAAGGCAGTTTTCGCCTTGGCAGCCTTGATGAGGGGAATCTGCCAATAGCCTTTGGTAAGGTCAAGAGTGGTCAAGTATTGGCTTTGGGTCAGTTGCTTGATCATCTCATCAACACGTGGCATGGGATAGGCATCAAATTTAGATACCTGGTTCAAGCTGTGGAAGTTGTTGCAGAACCGCAATGCTCTGGACGGCTTGGGGACCAGCACTATGGGGTTATTCAACCCGCTGGTGAACTCTTCAATAATCCCCAGGCATAACATGTCCTCCAGTTCCTTGTGTCAGGCTCCGGAGCCTTACCTCCGGCGGGTGCTCCTGAGGGTTACCGTCCCACTGATTGGTGCGGCTGCGACGGCAGGGAGCTGCTGGCCGCGGGTCCTCCTGGATGGATGTGCGGCTGCCAAGGGCTGGGGGCTGAGGGTCTGGAGAGCCAGGCGCTGCGGCGGGGATCGCTGCGGTAAGGTCCTCTAGTGGTGACACAGTATAGTGTGTCAGAGACAGAAGCTGGCTAAAGCTGTGTGCTAACAGCTAAGTATGTCTCCTGTGCTGGAGACCAGAGTATTACCAATGAAGTTCCCAATCTGTGTCCAGCCAATCATGCGTGTTCTCCCCTTACAAACGGGGGCTGGCTCAGAGGGAGAGTGCCAGTGATTCAAATTACCTCCTTGTGAAAGGTTCTCCAGCTCTGTGCTCCCAGGTTACTTCTGGTTCCCTTGTCCTGGTTGCTCTCATCCATCGGTTACCTAAACGCTGCTGCAGTCCTGATGTCTAAGTTCGTTGCCACTCGTGGAAGCGCTCACGGGGTCCCAGGTCATAGAGGAGCTCCAGGTGCTAACGGCGGTTCCCGCAGACGTCTTAATTTCTTCAAAGTCCAAGTTCTTCAGCCTCGTCTTTCAATCACAAACCACATCTTCATTTCTTCAAAGTCCAAGTTCTTCAGCCTCGTCTTTCAATCACAAACCACATCTTCATTTCTTCAAAGTCCAAATTCTTCAGCCTTATCTTTCAATCACAAACCACATCTTCATTTCTTCAAAGTTCAAGTACTTCAGCCTCGTCTTTTAATCATAAAACACAGTCTTCAGTTCTTCAACTTACGCCGAGCGTGACACCTTGCATACTGCATCTCTATTTGCCTCGGGTATCCGGTACAGCTGCAGATTGACCACTACACCCGGAGAAGTAACAATGTCGTGCTCGATGATCTTAGTCATCCCTGGAATCGCTGAAAAGACATCTACATTTTTCCTGATCATGTCTTGAACTTGACGCATCTTGACCTCGTTGAGAAATCTGTCAATTGGGACTGCACATGCCGAGATCTTGGCCACTCTTGCAGTTGCTGTCTCTGAGCTTTCCTTCCAAGATTTCAGCAGATTTCTATGATAGATCTGTGTAGGCTTTATCTTTCCTGGTTAGCTCACATGATAAGTCACTGGCCCCACAGCCTCTATGGGCATACAGCTTGCCCTCCACTGTGGGTACCAGGACCAAGACCTTGTCCCCAGGTTTAGAACTCTGTTTCTCGGCCGAGACGTCATAATGATGTTTCTGTCTAGACTGGGCCTGAGTAATATGGTCCCTGACCAATGGAGCTATATGCTGGAGCTGCCCGTAGAGCTGGAGGATGAACTTTACTACATTTGGCTTCGGGGAACGTCTGTTGTTTCCATCCCCCCTTTAGGAGGTCCAGGATTACCCGGGGATGTCTGCCGTACAACAGCTCAAAGGGGCTGAAGTCTGTAGAGGACTGAGGAACCTCTCGGATGGCGAACATTAGAAAAGGTAGGAGCTAGTCCCAATCCCTTTCATCCTGGGTGACTACCCTCCTGAGCATCTGCTTGAGTGTGTGTTTAAAATGCTCCACCAACCCATCGGTCTGGGGATGATACACTGAGGTGCGAATCTTTTTAACCCCCAGCACCCGATATAAGTCGCTCATTGGCCGGGACATAAAGGTGGTCCTCTGGTCAGTGAGGACCTCCTTCGGTATGCCCAGGCAGGAGAAGATAAGCAATAGTTCTTTAGAAATGGTTGCTGTCTTCATATTTCGTAGAGGGATGGCTTCAGGGTATTGTGTGGCATAATCAAGGAGGACTAAGATATACTTATGTTCCCCTGCTGATTTTACCACTGACCCCACAATATCCATCCCAATCCTTTCAAAGGGAATGGAGATTACCGGAAGAGGGATGAGGGGAGCTCTGTACTGGGGCTTTGGTGTAGTTCGCTGGCAGATGGGTCACTCCTGACAGTACTTTGCCGGATTCCCGGCCAGAAAAAATGCTGCTGTACCCTCTTCAGAGTTTTCTCCTTCCCTAAATGTCCTCCCCACAACTGTGACTGGGCAGCTTCCAAGACAAGAGGCTGATGGACCCATGGTACTATAAGCTGCTCAACTTTCTTTCGCCATTCCTCGACAACCCTATATAGTAAATCCTTCTCTGCTACGAAATAAACTGGGCTGCCCCCCCTTGGGTAAGGGTGAATACATTTTCCAATTATAAATACAAATGTTCTGGAAAGCATTCGTGAGGTTTGGGTGTTCCTGCTGGTCTCTTCCAAAATCCTGAAGCGACATGACAGTTCTGGGTCGGTAGGCTCTTCTGGCATAGACGTACCGACACCACACAGACAGTCGGCTCCTGAAGAATTACTCAACCTTCGAGCCACGGAGCTGGGAGAGGAAGGCAGCTCCTCGAGTTGAAATGCCAGCAGTTCTGATAGGCCAGGGAAATCCCGCCCCAGGATCAAATGGTAGGGCGAGCGCGGGGCAACGGCTGCCACCAGCTGGATTGTCTGCCCTTGGTGTTGAACTGGAAACCGCACTCTGGGGTACTTGCGAGTGGCACCATGGACGCAGAGCACCTCAACCGCAGGTAAGACCTGGTCAACGCCTTCAGGGACTGACCCCTCTGAGATAATTGACAACTCACTTCCCGTATCAACAAGCTCCTGGATTGGCCATGCTGCAATCTGGAGGGTCACCTGGAACCGGGAGGGCACAGATGAACCCTTGCTTCTGACACAGCTGCAGGCTGATACAACACAGAAAAAATCCAGCACCAGTATTAAAGCTTATTATATGTAAGAGGGCGGCGGTGCGTGTGGTGGTGCCTGCTGCCGTGCAGGTGTAGTTTCAGTACTCACCAGGCGCCGCTCTCTCTCACCTTCAGGTACCGGAACCTTCAACGGACCTGGAAATCTTCAGTCGGATCAGGGCACGGCGATTCCCTCTCGGAGCTGATTGACGAACGAGCTGAGGAGAAAATAGTCTACCTTAAGGGGGGTATCAACCCTTCTTCCACCGGAAAAGGGGATACCCCAGGGGTGACGGCGACCTTCACCGGTTGGGTGAAAGGTCATCACTGGCACAAAGCCTCAGCCACCCAGAAGTCACACACTCGCACTCTCGCGCGTAGTGTGATGAAGGGGTTCTCACGTCCGTGAGCAAACCCCTATTCCGGCGCTCGGGGACAGACAAAGGGACAAACGTACACAGATGCTACTCACCGTCAGTTCCGCACTGCGAACGTCTTCTTCTCTTACAGGTCCCTGTAAGGAGGCAAACAGACAAGCAAACAGCCGTGCAGGGCCTAACTCTAACCTAGTGTCACACCCCTATACTAACTACAACGGCAGAGCCCTCAAACTAGCTCTGTGGGTGTGGTGCAACAAAACTAAACACAGACTTAACAAGCTCACACTTTGCCCCGCACGGTAACAACATACATCACGATACACAGTGCAAGCAACTACCACGGTGCTGTCCCTTTACGTACCTGACTCAGAGCACCAGGTAGTGGGGGCCGCACAGCTCACCCACCTCCCGTACTCTGTATTTCCAGGGGCCCAGGCCGAGCGGGCCTGCCTGCCTAAACACCTTGGGGTGGACTGGGCCTAGTGCCCAGTGCCACCTTTATCCACTTTTGGGGAGGGAACCTCTTATTTACTGGGCCTAACGCCCCCTAACTGCACACAGGCCAGAGGCCTGACATCACCCACGGGCCTAGCGCCCACCTAACTGGTCGCCCGTTGGGTGACCTGGGCCTAATGCCCTGGGCCACCTTATATCCCTAACCTTCAAAATACGCTAGGGCCTAATGCCCTCTACTGTCCCCCAGGCCTATTGCCTGTATGTGTCCCTCGGGCCTAATGCCCGCCTATCTTGCGCCACGGGCCGGGGGGGGCAACTAAACGTGGCCGCGGGCCTAGTGCCCGGCTAACCGGGCCACGAGCCCGACAAAGTGCCCACGGGCTGGGAGGGCCCGACTATGTGCCCACAGGCCAGTAGGGCCTGACTGTGCCCACAGGCCTAATGCCCGAACACCCGGTGGTCTAGGGAGGAGCGGGTACAGGGGCACCTGAGAAGGGCCTACCTGACCCACTGGGAGAGGCACCAGGGGGGAGCTTCGTCAGCTCTCTTACTTTCCACCCCTGGTGACCTCTCCGGTGCTCCTTTTCAATCTTCGGCCGCTGGCCCGTCCTGGCCAGCGGCGCCGCCGTCGCCTCGACGCGTCCAGCCGCCGCTGGACATCTTCTTTCCGGAGCCTGGAGTCTTCTGGCCTCTTCCGCGGCCACTGGAGCTTCTTCCGCGATGTCTTCCTCGTCCTGGCGCCACTCCGATCTTCGCCGCTCTTCGGCGCTGCTTCTTCTCTCTTCGGCTCCCGGCGTTTGATGTCAGCCACCGGGGGCGGGGCCTGTGACGCGGCGAGCGCCGATTGGCTCGCCGGGCCCGCTTCTGATTGGCCGGCGATCCGCGGTTGGCTCGCGGACAGCGCCGGATTTCAAATCCCGCCGCCGCTGTAAGTCTGGTGCAGGGAAAAGTCTAATCCCTGCACCGGACACCCGCCGCTGTTGGTTACTGACAGGCGCTAGGGACAGACACACTGTCCCAGCGCTGTCAGAGACGCCCTCCCGCAGGGGACACAGATCCCCTGCGTGTTGTAGCTGGGATGTGTCCTGGGGAACAGGACACATCTCCACATATACATATTACAATATTCAATGGTTCCTTCCGCTTAATATTCCTTTTAGCATATCATCTGATTATCCATCAGAAATATATCTTTTTATTTTGCAGGTGCTATCCTATGCTTCTTGGTCTAAGACCATCATTTACACAGAAAGAAAAAAGAAGAAAAACTAGAGAAGCATTTTTTTCGGATGCACTGGAACCACAATAGTTGGTTAAAAATACTCTTTATTAATTATATATATTAAAATATTCTCAAAGACTGGTGAAATATTAAAAGTGTGAATTTAAAACCACAAATATCCAGTCTATGTTCCTATGTATAAATCCTATTTCTTATATAATAAAGCGAATTTTGCTCATGAATTTATGTGAATTTTGTGTTTGTTGTTAGGTTGTCCTGCACATTCACCCTCTATATTTTGATATACTTCTTGATTCTCAATATAATATTTCTCATCTCCTCACAGCACATTTCTAGTGAAATTGTCATGACATACAAGTATCCTGGCCTTTTGGAGTCTAATAGCTCCTCTCTTGATACTGTATTCTTTAGGATATTTATTTTTATAAGCCAGAGATATAAATGTTTCAATGCAGTGTATCATTTTAGTATTCACAGATACATTCCCTGAGAGCTGAGGCAGCATAAGGTTTACAAGGGATATACATAACAATTCTTTTACACACACTGTATGTTTCAGTTATCATCAGTGTATCAATTTGGTATTTATAGATACATCCACTCTCAACTGAGGCAGCATGAAATCACAGAAAAATGCACACAGTAATTCTTTTATCTTCTTTTATCATAGCCTATAATATATGTGCATTCTTCACTGATTGTAAACTATTGAGATCAATAAATTAATTGATCACACAGATATCCTGGCCTATTTGGGATCTAATGGGTCCTCTCTTGCCAGAGATATAAATATTTCAATTCAGTGTATCATTTTGATATTCACAAATACATTCCCTGTGAGCTGAGACATCATAAAGTTTGCAAGGGATATACACAACAATTCCTTTACATACACAGTATATTTCAATTATCAAGTGTATTAATTAGATATTCATAGATACATCCACTCTCAGCTGAGGCAGCATGAAATTACAGAGGAATGCACACAGTAATTATTTTATCATTTATTTTCATAGCCTATAATCTATGTGCATTCTCCACTAATTGTAAACTAATAAGATCAATAGGTTAATTGGTATTTATCTTAGATATATAGGCCCTCATTCCGAGTTGTTCGCTCGCAAGTGAATTTTAGCAGATTTGCTCATGCTAAGCCGCCGCCTACTGGGAGTGAATCTTAGCATCTTAAAATTGCGAACGATGTATTCGCAATATTGCGATTACACACCTCGTAGCAGTTTCTGAGTAGCTTCAGACTTACTCGGCATCTGCGATCATTTCAGTGCTTGTCGTTCCTGGTTTGACGTCACAAACACACCCAGCGTTCGCCCAGACACTCCCCCGTTTCTCCGGCCACTCCTGCGTTTTTTCCGGAAACGGTAGCGTTTTTTCCCACACGCCCATAAAACGGCCTGTTTCCGCCCAGTAACACCCATTTCCTGTCAATCACATTACGATCGCCAGAACGATGAAAAAGCCGTGAGTAAAAATCCTAACTGCATAGCAAATTTACTTGGCGCAGTCGCAGTGCGGACATTGCGCATGCGCATTAAGCGGAAAATCGCTGCGATGCGAAGATTTTTACCGAGCGAACAACTCGGAATGACCCCCATATTTCTTATCTTTACTATATTACTTTACTGTGCACTGAAAGAGACCATTATTTTGGCCCTCATTCCGAGTTGTTCGCTTGTTGCCGAGTTTCGCTATATTGCGATTAGTCGCTTACTGCGCATGCGCAAGGTTCGCAGAGCGCATGCGCTTAGTTATTTTACACAAAAGTTAGGTATTTTACTCACGGCTTAACGAAGAAATTTCTTTGTTCTGGTGATCGGAGTGTGATTGACAGGAAGTGGGTGTTTCTGGGCAGAAACTGTCCGTTTTATGGGTGTGTGCGGAAAAACGCTGCCGTTTCTGGGAAAAACGCGGGAGTGGCTGGAGAAACAGGGGAGTGTCTGGGCGAACGCTGGGTGTGTTTGTGACGTCAAACCAGGAACGAAACTGACTGAACTGATCGCAGTGGCAGAGTAAGTCCCGAGCTACTCAGAAACTGCAAAGAAATTTCTATTCGCAATTATGGGAATCTTTCGTTCGCAATTCTGCAAAGCTAAGATTTACTCCCAGTAGGCGGCGGCTTAGCATGTGCAATGCTGCTAAAAGCAGCTAGCGAGCGAACAACTCGGAATGAGGGCCTTTGTTGTTAAATGCCCACACTGTTTTAGAATAGTGTGGTTGCACTGTGCATTATACAGCGTTATACTGAATGGGTCTTCCCTCTGCTGTCAGTAAATGAAATACACACGCTGCCCATGTTTGCAGTCACACGCCGCCCGCTCCGCGGACGCTTGGCACGTGTGTCTGTGTACTATACACGGCTTCTACCTTGTCCGTCTAGCGGCTTCGTGGTGCTGTGACGTGGCTTCTCCCCTCTCCTCTCCCTGTCTAATGGCTTTTGTTGTAAAAGCCACTGGTGGCAGCGGAGATTACCGGGGGATCACACAGCATTATAGGAGGTGGTGGCTGGTGGAAAATAAAACATTGTAATACAGTTTCACATTTGGGATTTACATAGGATTTTTTTACACATAGACTGGAAGCAGCCCACAGCCATTCCACCAAAGGCTTCCTCATGGCAAGTTTACCGGATACCTTAACCAGGCACCGGTCCACAAACAGCATATACACAAATCTCAGGCTCCTGTGTCTAACCCACTGGCCCGCCCTCTATTGCCTGGCCACTTGTTGGCATCAGGAGCCCTAAGTCCTTGCCCTAACGAATTTATAAAAGTGTGGCACAGGTGTGCCTGATTGTTGGGAGCGCTTGCTCAAACACCTGGACCGGACCTGCATGGATGGGATAATAATAATTTTATTTATATAGCGCTCTTTCTCCAATAGGACTCAAGACACTGAACAGATACATAGCATAATATAGTACAGAAAATGATGAAGTACAGAACAGCTTTTCATAAAATACAGAAGCATGTAGATACTATAGGGACATTATGGAAATGCTACTTTTGAAGGATTCTATAGTTGGGGCTTCTCGCACTGTGCGGGGAAGTGAGTTCCATAGAGTCGGAGCCACATGACTAAAAGCTCGACCCCCAAATGAATTACGGGAGATTCTAGGTACTGCTAAAAGTCCTTCATCTATAGATTGCAGTAATCGAGTGGGGCAGTATGGGATCAGAAGCTGCTTCAGGTACCTTGGGCCCTGGTCATGTAGTGCTTTGAAACTCAGTAAAATAATCTTGAAGATGATTCGCCATTTTACGGGCAGCCAGTGAAGGGAGCAGGGGATGGGTGTTATGGGCTAGAGCAGGGCTGGTTGGTTAATAGCCTGGCAGCTGTGTTTTGCACCAGCTGTAAGCGGTGCAATTCTTTTGCTGGGAGACCAAGGTAGAGGACATTACAGTAGTCTAATCGAGATGCTACAAATGCATGTATGACTTTTGGCAGATCATCTGAGGGAATTAAGTGCTTGATTCTGGCTATGTTCCTCAGGTGAAAGAATGAGGATTTGATTGTGGCTGATATCTGATGTTTAAGTGTCAAGCCACCATCCAGGACATTGCCAAGATTCAACACACGATCAGTGGTTTGTAATTCTGAATCCCAGAGTGTAAGTCCAGTTGATTGGCTATGCTGCAGTCTTGTCCTTTGATGTTGCAGTCCTATCGTAAGGACCTCTGTTTTATCCGGGTTCAGTCACAGCCAACTGGCACTCATCCACTCCTGGAGCTCAGCTAGACAGCCATTTAAGGTTGCAATTGGGTTATCAGTGCCCGCAGCAAAGAACAAGTACAGTTGTGTATCATCTGCACAGCAGTGGTAGACCAGGCCATGGCGTCTGATTATTTCACCCAGCGGGAGCATGTATACTGCAAAAAGCATGGGGGATAATGTAGAACCTTGTGGGACACCACATAGAAATGGCACTGATGGTGATAAGTATACTCCAGATGATACTCTCTGTGACCTGCCTGTGAGAAATGATTTGAACCTGCTTAGGACTGTGCCATCCAGTCCACAAAAATCTATCAGTCGCTCAATCAGAAGCCCATGGTCCACAGTATCAAATGCTGCAGAGAGATCCAGAAGGATTAATATTGAACAGTCACCTCTGTCTCTTGCCATCAGAAGATCATTTAACACACACACACCAGGGCTGTTTCAGTGCTATGTCTTCTCCTGAATCCTGATTGGAATGGATCATAAATATCATGGGTTGTCAGGTGGGTTTCCAGTTGATTTGCAACCACTTTCTCAATAACCTTTCCTAGAAAAGGAAGTTTTGATACTGGTCTGTAGTTGGTCATGCAGTCAGGATCTAAATTAGTTTTTTTAAGAAGAGGTCTGACAATTGCTTCCTTTAGGGGTCCAGGAAAAATGCCTGGATCTCATGTATGAAATTGCAGGGTATTTCTGTGTATCAACAGCAATACAATAATATAATTTCCAGCTGCCAGATAATCTTCACACAATATTAAGAGACAACCTGAATGTACCCAACACCCCTCCTGGAGCTTCCTCTTGATCCAGTCCTAAACCTAAGTCACTTTGGCCCAGGGCACCCGAACTATTGTTCCCTGTCCTTCAAACACCCGGGTTGGCATCCGGACTGGACTGCCACTATGTATATATATATAGAGAGAGAGAGAGAGAGCGAGAGAGAGAGAGAGAGAGAGAGAGCAGCAATTACCGGCACTCCTTACTTCATAATAATGATTGCCCCGGTGCCATCCAATAAGTTGTAGACACAAATTAGCAGAGATGATGGTGGCACTCACGGGTCTTGCAGTATATAGCCTCAATTCAGCAGTCAGATGGCTTCAAGCTTGTCAACGTTTCACTTATTTTAAATAAATTTCATCATGTCCTGAAGAAATGTATTTAAAATAAATGAAACGTTGACCAGCTTGAAGTTGTCTGACTGCTGAATTGAGGCTATATACTGCAAGACCCATGAATGCCACCATCATCTCTGCTAATTTGTATATATACTGTATATATATATATATATATATATATATATATATATATATATATAAAACTAGAGATGTGCGGCGGACACTTTTCGGTTTTCATATTTTGGTTTTGGATCTCCATTCGTGTTTTGGATCTGGTTTTGGTTTTGTTTTGGTTTTGGATCTGGATTTTTTGAAAAAACATAAAAACAGCTAAGATCACAGAATTTGGGGGTAGTTTTGATCCTACAGTATTGTTAACCTCAATAACAGTCATTTCCACTCATTTCCAGTCTATTCTGAACACCTCACACCTCACAATATTGTTTTTAGGCCAAAAGGTTGCACCCAGGTAGCTGGATGACTAAGCTAAGCGACAAAAGTGGGCGGCACAAACACCTGGCCCATCTAGGAGTGGCACTGCAGTGGCAGACAGGATGGCAGTTTACAAAAATAGGCCCCAAAGAGCACATGATGCAAAGAAAGAAAAGAGTCGCAAGATGGAATTGTCCTTTGGACCCCACCCTTATGTTGTTTAAACAGGACATGCACAGTTTAATAAACCCATCATTTCAGCGACAGGTGGTCCCCCTGGAAAAAGCTCAACTTCTCCGAATCATAGCTAGCTACAAACATACCACCTCCTTCTTTGAAGACTTTTCACATTATGAGAAGAGGCAAGAGGAAGAGGACAGTGTCAAGAAGGTAATTAAAAGTTAGAGAGGCACACACAATCAGGAACAACACACATGCTTTCACCTCCACTCCTATATTGGTGTGGAACAGAAAGATCTTCAACCAAGCAAATATATAATTACCACATTACTGGACAAACTGAAAAACTAGGGGCCAAAGCCTCCAAATTTGTACCCCCTTCTCCATTTTCAGGGATTAATAAAATAATCTCGGATTTAATGCTGGGATGCAAATAAACTGGTGTATACCACAGGATGAAGATTGGATATTTTCCCCTCCACGGAGTCTGGAGACTTATTTTGTGAAAATCTAGTGGGTTTATTTTTTCCCATTTTTTTATTGCATTTTTATTTACATATTTTGTGGCAGATGCCTTATTTTTGTTTTTCACAGCTCCCAGTTACACGCATGTGAACATACCTGTGTGTCCCAGTTACACGCATGTGAGCCTACCTTTGTGTCTTGTTTATTTTTTTCATATTTAATTTTAAATAAAGCAGCCCATTAGATGTTTTATCAGCCCCTCCTGAGCCCCCACAGCAGCCCGGATGGGGCAAGTTGAGTTAGGGTGGGTTCAGTACAGTAGTAAACAGGACTGTGCAGTGAATTTTTTATTATTGAGCCCCTGCCCTAATGGAGCTTACCACTCCACAGTCGAAAATCATTTCATACTATAAGTAGGACTGTGGGAGGAAGCAATGCTAACCTCTGAGCCACCAGCATGCCATAGCCTGGCAAGCCAGACATCTTCCTGACTGTAAGACACCATGAGACTCCATACTGGGCCTTATTCAGTAACTATTTGTGCCTCACAGGAGCTCCTGACCCATCTAGTGCTGCAGTGTAATGTAAAGCTGATGCAATTCAAGATCACTGAAACTCTGTTCTTCTAACACCGAGAGGACTTGCGATAACCCTACGCAGCCCTTAGGAAAAGAACTCTGTACAACAAATGCGCATCTTGTAAATAAATAATCACAAAATGTGGAACATTAATAATAAATCAGAATTAAGGTTGACTAATTGGAGCCTTTCATTTAAGTGAGTCCCTAACATGAAATAATTGAGATGAACCTCTCTCTAATGCTACAGCAGAAAATCTCTATTTTACCTCTCCGGCAGTTGCGCTGGATTATGATTCTGTATCTTCTGAGATTAACTGATTTTGGCCACAAATGTGGTCTCATTGGAAAACACTTCGTCAAAATTACAATTTCCAATTCCACCTTTGCTGCTATATTTTCACAAATCCGTTTGTGAGGTTGAAGCTTTTTTCAAATCTGTTCTAGGCTTTAATTTAAACCTAAAATAAAATACAGCAGCACCCCTGGAATTATACAGCAGCACCCTGGATTTATACAGTATAGGCAGCACCTCTGGAGAATTACACAGCACAGCAGACAGGCAACAACACCCCTAGACATAAACAGCAGTGGGGCAGCACCCCTGGACTGACAGGGCAGAGGGGCAGCACCCCATATAGGGCAGCACCCCTGTAATGATGTGGCAAAGAAAAGACATGCAAGATGGAATTGTCCTTGGGCCCTCCCATCCACCCTTATGTTGTATAAACAGGACATGCACACTTTAACAAACCAATCATTTCAGCGACATGGTCTGCCACACAACTGGGGCTTAAATGATTGGTTTGTTTGGGCCCCCACCAAAAAAGAAGCAATTAATCTCTCCTTGCACAAACTGGCTCTACAGAGGCAAGATGACGTCCTCATCCTCAGATACCCCCCCCCCCCCTTTCAGTGTTTACATCCTCATCCTCACAGAGAAATAATATTCAAACAAACCACATCATTTAGGTGTCAGTGGACTGCTTATGCCAGGCCTGGCCAACCTGTGGCTCTCCAGCTATTGTAAAACAACAGGTCCCATCGTGCCTTGCAACAGTTTTGCTATTAGGAAATGCTAAAACTGTGGCAGGGCATGCTGGGATGTGTAGTTTCACAACACCTGGAGAGCCACAGGTTGGCCAGGCCTGGCTTACGCTATTACCCAAAGTTTCTGAACTTGACAATGACCTATGGTGAATGCACTGCAGGTGACGTATAAGGGAGGATGTTCCTAGGTGGTTAACGTCCTTACCCCTACTTATTATGGATTGACAAAGGCAACACATGGATTGACACCTGTTGTCCGGATTTGTGGAAAAATAATTCCACACTGAAGAGGTGGCTTTTTTGGTATTTTGCCTAGGCATGACAATGGGCTTTTTCATCCCATGGACAACAACTCTCTCCACCGGTGCCTTATTTAAACAAACCACATCACCATCAGAATCCTCATTGTAAACTTCCTCCTCAGCGCCAGCTATACCAATATCCTCCTCATCCTGGTGTACTTCTACAGTGACATACCCAATCTCAATATCAGCAACTAGACTGGTGGTGCTCCTCTCAGCACTTGCAGATGGTGTGCAAATGGTGGTAGGAGCCTCCTCTTCCCATACACTGTTGTAAAAGTCAGGCCTAGACATCGCAATCGTGGACAGTGCCAGCACCCCTATGTTTTCACAACACCCCTGTAATTTTACAGCATACAGGACCAGAGTACTTTTATTTTAACAACAGCACCCCTGCATGTTTAGAGCATACAGGACCAGTGTACTTTTATTTTAACAACAGCACCCCTGTATTTTTCCAGCATACAGGACCAGTGTACATTTATTTTAACAACATCATCCCTGTATTTTTACAGCATACAGGACCAGTATACTTTTATTTTAACATCAGCACCCCTGTATTTTTACAGCATGCAGGAAAAATGTACTTTTATTTTAACAACCACACCCCTGTGTTTTTACAGCATACAGGACCAGAGTACTTTTATTTTTACAACAGCATCCCTGTATTTTCACAGCATACAGGACCAGTGTACTTTTATTTTTACAACAGCACCCCTGTATTTTTACAGAATACAGGACCAGTGTACTTTTACTTTAACAACAGCAGCCCTGAATTTTTACAGCATACAGAACCAGTGTACGTTTATTTTCACTGCACCCCTGAATTTTTACAGCATACAAGACAGGGCCAGTGTACATTTATTTTCACTGCACCCCTGAATTTTTACAGCAGACAAGACAGGGCCAGTGTACATTAATTTTAACAACAGCACCCCTGAATTTTTACAGCATACAAGACAGGGCAAGTGTACATTTATTTTAACAACAGCACCCCTGAATTTTTATAGCATACAAGACAGGGCCAGTGCACACATATATTCACTGCACCCCTGAATTTTTACAGCATACAAGAAAGTGCCATTGTACATTTATTTTAAAAACAGCACCCCTGCATTTTTACAGTATACAAGACAGGGCCATTGTACATTTATTTTATCAGGACACCTGAATTTTTACAAGATACAAGACAGGACCAGTGTACTTTTATTTTAACATCAGCACCCCTGAATTTTTACAGTATACAAGACAGGTCCAGTGTACATCTATTTTCACTGCACCCCTGATTTTTTGCAGCATACAAGACAGGGCCAGTGTACATTTATTTTAACAACAGCACCCCTGAATTTTTTACAGCATACAAGACAGGGCCAGTGTACATTTATTTTCAATGCACCCCTGAATTTTTACAGCATACAAGACAGGGCCAGTGTACATTTACTTTCACTGCACCCCTGAATTTTGACAGTATACAAGACAGGGCCAGTGTACATTTATTTTAACAACAGCACCCTTGAATTTTTACTGCATACAAGACGGGGCCAGTATACATTTATTTTCACTGCATACAGGAGGTCAGTGC
The DNA here is from genome assembly GCF_028390025.1 of Pseudophryne corroboree. NCBI lineage: Eukaryota > Metazoa > Chordata > Amphibia > Anura > Myobatrachidae > Pseudophryne > Pseudophryne corroboree. Next base: position 309,506,837 of record NC_086444.1, read on the forward strand.
CCCTGACCCCTGTACAACACAGTGACAGCCAGGACAGGAACACCCATGTACAGCTGCAGCACCCCTAACACAGGGCCGTAACTAGGTGTGTGCCGATGGTGCCTTGCCCACAGCGCAACTGCACTGAAGGTGCACCATCGGCAGCACCCCCCGCACATACGGCCGTTTTATGTAATGCTGTCCACTGGCGCCTGTGATCAGCCGCCGCCTTTGCCAAGGACTGGAGCGGTGGCGCAGGCGCCAAGTGTTACATGCCGCTGGGCAGTAATTCCACCTGTCAGCCCTGCCGCCGTCTCTGACAAGGAGAGGGAGCGGGAGCGCTGGGTTAGGCGCCTGCTGCCGCATATGAGCCGCTGCTGCTGCGAGGAAGAGGGGGGATCGTGAGCGCCTGGACTTTGTGTGAGTGCCTGCTGCTGCTCGATGCCGCATCACATTACAGGTGGACGGGGGACAGACACACTCACACACTCACACACGCACACCACACACCACAAACACACACACGCACACCACACACCACAAACACACACACCTCTCTCTGCTGCCTCATGTGTAAAAAGGATTTATATATATATATATATATATATATATATATATGTGTGTGTGTACATATATATATATATATATATATATATACATATATATATATGTATAGATATATATAGATATAGATTTTATATATATATATATATATGTCAGAATGTGTAAAAAGGAGGATTGTCTGCCGAAATGTGTAAAAAGAGGGACTGGCTGCCGTAATGTGTAAAAAGGGGGACGCTGTCTGCCGTAATGTGTAAAAAGGGGATTCTGTCTGCCGTAATGTGTAAAAAGGGGACGCCATCTGCCGTAATGTGTAAAAAGGGGGACACCGTCTGCCGTAATGTGTAAGAAGGGGACACCGTCTGCCATAATGTGTAAAAAGGGGGACGCTGTCTGCTGTAATGTGTAAAAAGGGGACGCTGTCTGCCATAATGTGTAAAAAGGGGGACGCTGTCTGCCGTAATGTGTAAGAAGGGGACACTGTCTGCCGTAATGTGTAAAAAGGGGGACGCTGTCTGCCGTAATGTGTAAAAAGGGGGACGCTGACTGCCGTAATGTGTAAAAAGGGGATGCTGTCTGCCGTAATGTGTAAGAAAAAGGGACGCTGTCTGCCGTAATGTGTAAAAAGGGAGACGCTGTCTGCCGTAATGTGTAAAAAGGGGGATGCTGTCTGTCGTAATGTGTAAAAAGGGGGACTGTCTGCCGTAATGTGTAAAAGGGGCTATACCTGGTGTAGTGGCGCTACTGTGTAGTGTAATTTGAATAATGGAGACAGCTGCGCACCGTAGTATGAATTGGTATTATTTTGTGGCCACACCCTTTCCCCATGAAGCCACACCCCTATTTTTTTTCCGCGTGCCTTCGGCGTGCACTGCCCATGTTTTGCATAAGGTGAGAGGGGCGCCAATGCCATTTCTTGCACACAGCGCTAAAATGCCTAGTTACAGCACTGCCCTAACAGCACATGAAACACAAGTGTATGTCAGGACAGCATCCCCTAATATCACAGGGACACCACGGTGACAGGAACAGCACCCCTACAGAGCACACACTGACCCCACCCGACACCACCACCTACAGAGAGAGACAGAGGTCTGTCTCCCTCACTCTCCAAGTCCGGAGTGAAAATGGCGGCGACTCGGTTGCCGAGGCTTCGAATAAACCCCATTCCGTGCATTCGAAGCAGGCCTGGAGCTTCATCTTGGCCTCGATGGTTCATTTCTTAACAGTCTTGACGACAGGCTTAACCACTCTCAGCTTCTGTGTATAGGTAGGGAGTAGGTGGACAAGGCAGTGGTCAGATAGGCCGAGTGCAGCATGTGGGATAGACCGGAAGGCAGACTTGAGGGTAGTGTAGCAGTGATCAAGGGTGCGCCCTTCCCTAGTAGGACATGTGACTTGTTGTTTGTACTTAGGTAGCTCCTTGCTCAGGTTAGTTCTGTTAAAGTCGCCCAACACTATAAGCAGAGAGTCTGGGTGTTTTTGTTCTATGTAGGATATGCATACGGCCAGGTGGTTCAGTGCTTCGTTCACGCAGGCGAGGTGTAGGGGGTATACACTCCCACAAGGACATTTGAGGCAAATTCCCAGGGGGAATAGAGGGGTTACAGTTGATACTTACTATCTCCTATTTCCCTATCCAATTACATCCTCTCTGTACAGTCCACACAACCTCACATATTTTGTCTTCTAACATTGCTGGGTGATCATATCCTACAACCCATTAAGAACCTAGCAATCTGGTGGACCATTATCCAACAGGTAGCATCTATCCTTGTGTATCCATGCCTATTTCCCTATAGATTGTAAGCTTGTGAGCAGGGCCTTCCTACCTCTATGTCTGTCTGTCTTTGCCCAGTTTTGTTCTATAACTGTTGTTCTAATTGTAAAGCACAACGGAATATGCTGCGCTATATAAGAAACTGATGATAATAATAACAATAATAATAATAATAATAATAATAATAATAATAATAATCTCCTGATGAGGGCTACATGATTTCCCTAGGATCGTGACATTGGTGCACCATCTGTCGTTTATGTAGAAGCAGATGCCACCACCCTTAGTTTTTCCTGAGAGAACCTTGGAGCGATCGGCCCCTGAAGAGACTGAAGCCCGGCAGAGACATTGGGTTTGTCCGCAATATGGTCGTCCAGCCATGTCTCCGTAAAGCAGAGGACGGATGACATTGTAATGCCTGACCCTGCGCTGCCCAGAAGGAGGGACAATTTGTCGAACTTGTTTGCCAGTGAGCGCACATTCAAAAGCATGATCGCGGGAAGACCTATTTCAGGATTCGACCTAGTCACTGTCGACGAATAGTGGTCGACCTAATGACTGTCGACCTAGTTACTGTCGACCCTATGATCCCCACCCCTATTATAGCCTAGTGTTAGATGTGGATTTATATTTTTTGGGGGTGCAGGTATCAGCTTTGCAGCATGGATTGTTGTACTGGCTCAGCAGAGGGATTCATTATGAAAACCCAGCGGTCAGGATGCCGGAGGTCAGGCAATCCTGACACGGGTGAGGTAAGTATCTTAACATTGCTCCCTATTGTATCCGGGATTGAAAAAATGGCCTGGGATTGGCCTCCCTACATCTGCCCTTATATTCCTTGGTGTGACCACAATCGCAAATCACTCACTGCGCGTGGGCACTGCAGCTCAGGAACCTGCACAATAAAAAAAACATTGACTGATTTGCGTACAATAGCAGTTTTGTGACCACATCTGAATTAGGCCAATTGATTGTAAACTCCACTTGATGTGAATGACTAAATATTCTGTGTAAAGTGCTACATCATATGTGTAACAGTAACTATTTAGAAACAAATAAGTGTAACTTTTTTGTTTTATAAAAAAAGAAACATAACATAACCATAAAAATTTTTTTTTTTAATCCCCTATAATGTCAGCATTTGAATCCAGGAACAAGATTGTTAAATCCGTATGTAGGTACTGTTAGCATAAACAATAGATTTATTTATATTAGTATGTGCTGCCCTCTAGTGATCGGTTTTGGTATACGTATACATGGACCTAATTTATGTTTGTACGAAATGGCCGATGTTCACGCAACGGAGCGATTATGAGCAGACTGCACATGTGCTGCGATCGAAATGCGCATTCATCAAGGTGCCAACGCTATCTTGCTCAGGGCGGGATGTACTAAGGGAAAAATGCGGCAAAACCCCCGTTTTCTGGGATTTTACCGCATTTCAAATGTACTAAGACCTGGCCGCTGGGTTTTCACAGCCGAGGGTATCACCATCTTTTGATGGCGGAGTGAGCGACGAGTGGAGCCCCGGAGGCTGTGGATGTTTGCTTACTTGGAGGAGAGACCGGGAGAAGCCAGCTCCCGGTCTCCAATTTTACAGTACTGCATGCCAGCAAAAATGTGAGGCTGGCTATATTTTAATTTTATTCTTGATCATATGTTTTATATATATATATATAGAGAGAGAGAGAGAGAGAGAGAGAGAGAGAGAGAGATCATATATATTATATACAGATATATTTAATATTAGATAGACAGACAGACAGATAGATAGATAGATAGATAGATAGATAGATAGATAGATAGATAGATAGATAGATAGATAGATAGATAGATAGATAGATAGATAGATGGATAGCTAGATTATATACCGGACTGGAGGGTGCTGCTTCGATCTTTCTATAGTGGAGGTCGCCATACCCAGAGCTGGATTAAGGGAGGGACACTGGGGGTATGTACTTCTGGGCAATTTTAGACCTTAGGGCCCCCGTCTTAAATACCCCAGGCCCCCCAAAGCCTTAAATCAGCTCTGCACGAAGGGCGGTTGCATATGAAGCACTCCTTTTAGGAAGTTTGTACTTCCGGCAACATGGCAAATTGCTTCTGGAAGAAAATAGAGAACGCCCGAAATCTGGACTTTGATGGAGCCTAAACGTAGGCCCATATCCACTCCCGCTTGCAGGAAAAGTAGAAAACGACCTAAATTCCACGGGAGAGACCTTTCTACTTTCACACCAGATACGATAATAATATTTTGCCGTCACCATCTTCCTGGCTTGGACCATGGTGGAAATAACTCGGGAGGGAAGACCCTTTCTTGCTAGAATCTCCCTCTCAACTTCAAGCCGCCAAACGTAGCCGCTGTAAGTCTGGATAGACAAACGGACCTTGTTGAAGAAGATCCTTTTAGAGCGGTAGAGGCCAGGAATCCTCCAGAGCCAAGGTTAGGAGGTCCGAGTACCACTCCCTTCGAGGCCAATCTGGGGCAATTAGAATTGCTTGAACGTTTTCCCTTCTTAGGGGCTGCGAGCTGAAATGTGCAGGGCACCCAAATTGTGTTTTTTTAGATTGTGCCCATTAGTTTAGTCAAGTTCGAACATACCTTGTTGAAGAAGATCCTTTTGGAGCGGTAGAGGCCAGGGATCATCCAGAGCCGAGGTTAGGAGGTCCGAGTACCACGCCCGTCAAGGCCAATCTGGGGCAATTAGAATTGCCAGAACGCTTTCCCTTCTTAGCCTTTTTAGAACCCTTGGGATTAGTGGTAGAGGAGGGAACAGGTACACAAACTGGTACGTCCAAGGCGTCATCAGCGCATCCACTGCTACAGCCTGCTGATCCCTCGTTTTGGAACAGTAACAGCACAGCTTCTTGCTGAGACGAGAAGCCATCAGGTCTATCTGCAGACAGCCCCACCGGTGAATCAACTATTGACACACTTGGCGATGTAGGCCCCATTCCCCCGGATGGAGGTTGTGTCTGCTGAGGAAGTCCGCTTCCCAGTTGTCCACTCCTGGAATGAATATGGCTGAGATGGCCCTTGTGTTGGCCTCCGCCCAGAGGAAGATTTTTGACACTTCTCGCATTGCTGCTCTGCTTCTTGTTTCCCCTTGTCAATTCATGTACGCATCCACCATGGCGTTGTCCGATTGAACCTGGATCACCCGATCCCTCAGGAGATGGGAAGCTTGCAGCAGGGCATTGTAAATTGCCCTGAGTTCCAGGATGTTTATCGACAGAGTAGAATCCTGAGTTGACCATATCCCCTTGAACTGGGCCCCTTGGGTCACAGCCCCCCAACCCTGGAGGCTGGCATCCGTTGTCAGTAGAATCCATGATTGGATATTGAAATTCCTGCCTTCTACCAGGTGAGGAACTTGTAGCCATCATAATAGAGAAATCCAGGCTTTCTGAGATAAGGTCACTTCCTTATGCATGTGAAGGTGAGACCCCGACCATTTGTCCAGCAGATCCAGCTGAAATGTCCGGGCATGAAATCTGCCATATTGTATTGCCTCGTAAGCAGCAACCATCTTGCCCAGCAAACGTATGCAACGATGTATGGACACCTTGCGAGGACAGAGCACTGAGCGGACCAAATCCTGGATAGCCAAGGCCTTGTCCATCGGAAGGAATACCTTTTGAGACACTGTATCCAGTATCATTCCCAGGAATTGGAGACGTTGGGTCAGTTCCAGGTGAGATTTATGGAAGTTTAGAATCCACCCATGACCCGTAAGCAGGCGAGTCGTCAGATCGATGCTGTGCAATAGATGCTCCCTGGACATAGCCTTTATCAGGATATCATCCAAGTAGGGGACTATGGGGGTCATTCCGAGTTGATTGCTGGCTGCCGTTGTTCACAGCGCAGCGATCAAGCTAAAAATCAGCATTTCTGACTTCCGGTGGGCGGACCCCCTGCTGGCCGCTTTTTAGGAGAGCTCTCCGTTCCCTGACACCCTGCAGCCGATTTGGGAGTCATATACCGGGACCTGCGCCCCGAAAATATACAAGGGGCCAGCGGAGATACTGGTGGGCAAGAGGAGACCATCTCCCCGGCTCCCCACCGCCCCCTTCACCGGAGTCTGAGCGCCAGCTGTGGCGCATGCTGCCTGCGGCCGCCATCTTGGCTGTGGCCGGACACCGCTAATCTCCCCTCCTCGCCCCGACCCGCTGATAGAGGCGGCCGCGGCTGGGAGCCCTGCTCGGCCGGCACCACACTGAGCCCTGTGCCGCTGCTGCTGACGGCGGGGAACACAGCCGGAAGACGCCGCTCACACACAGCGGAGAAAAGGACGTGGCCTGGAGGGATCTGCACGGGGGTAGAGGCACAACGCTGGGCTGCCCCCCCCCCCCCCCAGCTACTACCACAGACAGAGCGGCACCCTGACCCTTTCCCCACACGACCCGCCAAGCCCTGAACGGCTACCGTTGGCGGAGGGGAGCACAGACGGAGGAGGGAGCACAGATGAGCGTCTGAGGAGGGAGAGTGACTGGAGGAAACCTGCAAAGGGGTGAGTGCTCCACGCTGGGCTTCACACTCACTTCATACTCATTTCACTGCCATCACTAACAGGAAGACAGGCTTGCACATATCATACAGCACCCCCAATAGACACCTGGACTCATGCTAATTTACTAACAGGAGCTGGTCAGTGCCATCCTAGACCCTGCACATAGCCCGCGCATACTCAGGCATCCTTATCTCCCGCTCAGTGACTGCACATCTGCCTATACTCCCTGCAGGGCAGGACATTCTAACATATCTAGTTTCTCGCTGAAACACTCTAATACTGCGCAGATATGGATAAATTTGTGGCCAAACCTCAGAGAGGAGGACGAGGCTCCGCACCAGCAAAAACCAAAGACACCAGAGCATCTGCTTCAGCTTCTGCTAATTCACCGCCATCATCACCTAACGCTAGTGGCCTAGATGGCGTAACAGACCCTGCGAGATACACCTTGGACGCTGTAGCCAGGGCACAGGAAATCTCTGATATATTGTCACCGCTATTAGATAAGAAACTCGCAGGGTTGAAGGAAGCTATCGATTCCACTATGACACAACTAAAGGAACATAGCACACGAATAGATGAAGTAGAACAACGAGTCTCGAATCTAGAAGATGACTTAACCACTGCCCGCTCGGTAATTGAATCTCAAGCGTCTTCCATCACCGCGATACAGGAGAAGTTAGGAGATTTAGAAAATCGCAATCGTCGAAACAATCTCCGCATGATTGGCTTACCGGAATCCGTCAAACCTAAAGAGTTGATGGTGCTGGTTTCCTCCTGGTTGCCGCTCGAGTTGGGCTGCTTGAAAAATGAGGAAAAATTGGCAATAGAACGGGCACACAGAATCGGTCCTGATTTCCAAACAGACCGCCGCAGACCCAGACCGGTCATATTCAAATTTCTCAATTACACAGACAAAGTTAAAGTGATGGACGCGTATCGTAAAGCTCAGGAACTTTTCTATCATGGAGACAAGTTACTCCTGTTCCAGGACTTCTCATATGGCGTGGACATGAAAAGGAGAGAATTTTCTCCCATTTGCAAGATTCTGTTTGATGTGGGCATACGGTTTGCTCTACTCTACCCTGCGAAATTACGGGCTCAACATAACGGCAAAACGTACTTGTTCGACTCACCCTCGGAAGCAAAAACATTTGCAGAATCTGTACGAAGTCACTCCTCATTAGCCTCCAATGACAGAGACTGATCACAAACGTTCTCATAAGCTTAACATCTGTATCATCTCCCTTATGGAGGTCGTGATTGGTAATGTATGGCTGACCATTATTACTCACTACATGTTGTTTCGAACAATTTCACCTGTTTCAGAATTTGAAAATTGCAGGGCTTCCCCGCCCTTTCCTCTCCCCCCCACCTCTGTGTTCCTCTCTCTCTTACCTCCCCCCCCCCCCTCTTTCACCCCCCTCTCATTACTCTGATCGGAGTTATACTAATGGTTTTTAGTGAGTCCTCAGGACCACTGTTATGGGTTCATAAAAATGTGAAAAATGGATATACTGTAACACAAAGTTCACAAACACTATTGTTATTGATGTTAAGACACAGGTCAATTACCACTGCCTTGGCCTGGGTTTCCCTACTCGCTGGGATATGGGGAACCCCGCGATTTAGGATGCCACTGTTCTATGTGTCCGAAAGGACGGGTATAGGTTAGATCGGACACTAAAATGGCGGCCTCTACAGAGATTAAGACGAGTCTAAAATTCCTTACTTGGAATGTGGAGGGTCTTAATACTCCGATTAAAAGAAGAAAGATATTGCAGCACCTCAAACGCCTGCGACCAGATGTGGCGATGTTGCAAGAAACCCACTGGAAGCTGGGAGATCCCAATGTACTTAGAGATACTTGGATACAGGGCTTTAACACTGCATCATATACCTCCAAGAAGCGAGGGGTAATGATTATATTCCGTAAATCCCTTAGATACAACATAGTAGACACACTGGAGGACGAGGACGGCCGATTCTTATTTTTAAAAGTACAATTAGAGGGGGAATTATACACCTTAGTGACCATATATGCACCGAACTCGGACCATAATGCCTTCTTTACAGACATTTATGTCCGACTTCAGGAATGGGCCGAGGGACATCTAATCATCGGAGGCGATTTTAATTCAACCCTACAGCCAGCTCTGGACAGGTCTGGCACATTTAGTGGGCACAGTTACTCCATCCCAGCATCACTGCAATTTTTATTGTCTTCATTTCACCTAATAGACCCATGGCGACACCAACACCCTATTAGTCGAGAATACACGTTTTATTCGCACCCACATGCCACTTCAACTAGAATAGACTACTGGCTGTGCCCAGCAAGACTGATTTCCAGGTTGAACAACTCCAGAGTGGAAAATATTGCCATTTCTGACCACGCACCTACATGGTTCACACTTGAGCTGAAATCTCCTAAACAGACATCATATAACTGGAGATTTCCCTCTCACTTATACAACTCCCCCGAATTTAAGTCATATTTAGAGACTAACTTCCTTAACTACGCTAGAGACAATGCACAACACACAGAAGACATAGGCCTCTTTTGGTCTGCCTCCAAGCCAGTAGTGCGAGGATATATCATAGCATATGTCGCCGCTAAGCGTAAGCGCCTCAACCAAAGGTTTCGTGACCTAGGCTTGACATTAACAAATTCTTATGCCACGCTGTTAGCTTCCCCTACAGAAGATAACCGCAGGATCTATATAGAGACTAAACACCTGTATGATACCCTCTGCACAGAGAGAGCCCAATATGCCTTAGATTTTCAAAAACATAAATACTTCAGGTGGGGAAATAAAGCTGGCAAACTTCTGGCGAATGTAGTTCGTAGTCAACGCCCCACTTCGCACATTCTTACTCTTCAAGCACACACACAAATATCCTCTGACCCAGCAGTAATAGCTGACTCCTTCTTATCTTACTACAAAGAATTATACTCAGCCCCGCCAGATGACGCTATTAGCGGCATGAACTTCCTAAGATCAGCAGGATCCCCCACACTGACAACAGAGGACCAAAACTCCCTTATGGCCCCTATCACCGAATTAGAACTAACGACGGTAATCAAACAACTAGCAAATGGAAAATCTCCAGGCCCCGACGGTCTGAACGCAGAGTATTACAAATTACTGCAACCCCACATCACACCTTATCTCCTGACCCTACTTAATTCCATTATGGCCGGTAATGCTGCTCCGCCCACCTTCAACCAAGCGCGTATGATAGTATTACCGAAACCAGGGAAAGACCCTACCTTGGTTCAATCATACCGTCCCATTTCCCTTTTAAATCAAGATTTCAAAATCTTGACAACAATAATGGCACATAGGCTGCAAATGGTGTTACCCACATTATTACATCCATCACAGACCGGCTTTGTAAAGGGGAGGACATCAGTGCATAATATAAGACAGCTAGTTGCCGCTTTGACCATATCGGCACGGACGCCGGGTGGATCTTCCTTGATAGTGAGCTGTGACGCTGATAAAGCGTTTGACCGCGTGTCACTTGCTAAGGGTGCTCCACTGGCAGAGATTTGGAGCCGATTTCGTCAAATTCTTTCGCACTATCTATAACACACCTTCTGCGTTCATTACAGTGAATGGTTTGAACACAGACACGTTTACACTTCATAGAGGCACGAGACAGGGGTGCCCCCTATCCCCACTCCTTTTTGACCTAGCGCTAGATCCACTCATCAGACACTGCTATTTGAATTCCGACTGGCAGGGGATTGAAATAGATAATCATAATCTTAAAGTCACAGCTTATGCAGATGACTTGTTATTATATTTTTCGAACCCGCAGCTTGCATTCCCTAGTCTGATATCATTGTTGGAGACATTTGAGTCGATCTCAGGGTTTAAAATTAATAAATCTAAGACAGAGGCCCTGGCGTTGCACTCAAGGGCCACACACGGATGGAACTCTCAGTTCCCATTTAGATGGGCGAGTCGATCAATTACATATCTCGGTCTCCAGATACCCGTAAACCCGTCTGATTTATACAGACTCAACTTTCCACGAATTATAACACGTATGTTAACAGCCTTTCAGACATGGAAACATCTGCCCCTGTCTTACCTGGGACGATGCCAATTAATCAAAATGATTTCTTTCCCAAGACTGCTATACCCTATTCAGATGCTGCCCCTACTAATAACGGAAACAGACATAAAAACCCTAAACAAAGCCTTTAGTGACTTTATTTGGGCGCAAAAAAAACCCAGAATCTCCTTATTCAAACTGAGCCAACCCCAAAAATTGGGAGGGGTTAACTTACCTTGTATTAGAAGTTATATGCTGGCAGCGAACTACAGGTATGCCATTGATTGGATACACAAAACTGAGTCCTTTGCTAACACAGGCTTAGAACAGGCTTTCTGCCCTGGACTTTCTCTTGTCAGCTTGCTACATATGCGCCCATCGGCCCTTCCATCCTCGATCAAAAATAATATATTATTGACCTCGACTTGTGCGGCTTGGAGGCAGGCACGCTCGAGGATGGGTATATCCAGTTATAACACGATGTTTCTCCCTCTAGATCATAACCCAGACTTTAGAGGAACTGCGGCACGGACCACATTAGCTGCCCTATCAGATGGAGGAATAGGGTTGTTATACCAACTGATCGATCAAGACACCCGCCAGGTTTACACATACTCACATCTCTGCGACAGTTTCCCACAATTTAAAATTCCATTATTCATATACTTCCAGATACGTAGCTACATTAAAAAATCCATAGCCCTGATGTCTACAGAAGATAGGAATAATGCATTTGACATCACTTTGCAATTGACACCGAATATACACCCTTCTACTGCATTGCTATATACATACATTAAAAAATCCATTGATTGGGAATCTACTCAGACGGGACTAGTAAAGTGGCTATCAGACTTCCCATCCATTGATGTTTCCACCATGCTTACGGCCTTTAATAAGATTAATAAAACCCTTATATCAGCATCCTACGCAGAAATGAACTATCAAATCCTACACCGATCCTACATTACACCAAAACTACGGTTCCAAATGGGAACAGCCTCTGACTCCAAATGTTTTAAGTGTGGCATGATAGATGCAGATATTTATCATTGTTTGTGGAGTTGCCTTGAAGTACGTCAATTCTGGAACCTAATTCAAACATATGTTAGAGATAAACTGCATCTCAACTTAGATGTCTCCCCGGAATGGGTTATGTGGGACTTACACTTATATCACCCTGCCTCTAAGCTGCCGATTGGTAAACGCCAATTACTAACCAAAATAGCAGCAGCAGGAAAAAAAACAATACTGTCCCAATGGATAGCTACAGATTCACTATCCATAGCTATATTTTTGCCAAGAATATCATACCTCTTCCATATGGAATGGTTGGAAATGCTATTAGATAAGGAGAACAAAATAACAAAATTCTTTGACATATGGCTCCCTTATGTGCAAACACTAGACAGTCCTGTCAAAACCTCCCTACGCCAAGCCATATATCACACTACATGGTATAACCTAGAAATATTAGACCTAGGACACCCACCCTTCTAAAAGGCCCTTACTGTGGTACTCTCTGATAGACCTGACCTGGTTATGTTGATTGTCTTGTTTAAAACCAACTGTCTCGAATGTATAGTTATGTTACTATATAATTATGCCCTGTTTTGAGAGAATGTATGCAAATGTTGTACAGTTGTCCAATAAAATACTTTTAAAAAAATAAATAAATCAGCATTTCTGCGCATGCGTATGCTCCGCAATGCGCACGCGTGACGTATGGGTACAAAGGCATTTGTTGTTTAGCACAGGTTCTATCGAAGTTTTCAGTCACACTGATGGCCACAAGAAGATTGACAGGAAGGGGGCGTTTCTTGGTGTCAACTGACCGTTTTCAGGGAGTGTTTGCAAAAATGCAGGCCTGTCTGAAAAACGCAAGCGTGGCTGGGCGTTCGCTGGGCGGGTGTAAGACGTCAAATCCAAACCCGAATAGGCTGAAGTGATCTCAAGCGCTTAGTAGGTTCAGAGCTACTCAAAAAAGGCACAAACTGTTTTTGCAGATCTCGGCTTCACATGCGTTCGCACTTCTGCTAAGCTAAAATACACTCCCCAGTGGGCGGCGGCATAGCGTTTGCACGGCTGCTAAAACTAGCTAGCGAGCGATCAACTCGGAATGACCCCCTATGTTGACTCCCATCCTGCGCAGATGCAGCATCATCTCCGCCATGACTTTGGTGAAAATCCTCGGAGCTGTGGACAGGCCAAAGGGCAAGGCCTGAAACTGGAAATGGTCGTCCAAGATGGCAGACCTTAGGTAAGCCTGATGAGGGGGCCACATGGGAATGTGTAGGTAAGCATCCTTGACATCCAGGGATACTAAGAATTCCCCCTCCTCCAGACCGGACACCACTGCCCGCAGTAATTCCATCTTGAATTTGAACACCCGCAGATACGGGTTTAGAGACTGCAGGTTTAAGATGGGTCGCACAGAACCGTCCGGTTTTGGAACGACAAAAAGACTGGCGTAAAATCCCCTTTTGTGCGATGGAGGAGGTACTGGAACCACCACCCCTGTCCACAAAAGTTTTTGAATAGCCTCTTGCAAGGTAACTTTTGCAGCGGGCACAACTGGTAAGCCAGATTTGAAAAACCTGGGAGGAGGAAGTGTTTGAAATTCCAGCCGGTATTTCTAGGAAATGAGACCCCTCACCCAAGGATCCTGGCACACGTGGGCGAAGTGTTGAAGGCGAGCACCCACCTGAAAGTCGCCTTGCTGTTGGGGCCAACCGTCACACAGAAGGCTTAGCGGCAGGGGATCTGGTGGTCTGGTCCAGGGATGTAGCAGTTGCAGGTTTACGGGACTTACCACGATTTCCTCTCCAGTGGTGGAGACTCCCCAGCCCTTGCCTCTGAACCTCGCCACACAAAAGGACTGCCAGGAGGGTCCTGTGTAAGAATGTCTAGCAGGTGGCGCAGCCGACGGCAGATAGGTAGACTTACCCGCCATTGTCTGGGAAATCCATTCATTTAATTCATCCCCAAACAAGGCATCACCTGTAAAGGGAAGATTTTCTACACCCTTTTTGGAATCAGCATCCGCTAACCATTGTCGCAACCAGAGCCGGCCCTAACCAATATGATACCCTAGGCAAGATTTTGGATGTGGTGCCCCCTAGCACCACTGTTAGTTCAGTCTACGACCCTGCACCCCTTTCCCAGCACCATCACCCCTCACCCATAGAAGTCCTTATTTTGGTGTTCCTACTACCTATATTTTAAATAGGAACAGTGTGCCCAAAAGGGGTGTGTTTTTGCTGGCAAGGGGCATGGCCACGCAATAGTACCCCCAATTGAAATTATGCTACACAGTACTGCAACTTTATTATCACACTGAATTGCTCCTTATTTACATTACACCACACCATATTGCTCTTAATTCACATTAGACCACACAGTAGTGCCCTTTCTATACGTAACACCACACAGTAGAGCACCTTATACACATAATGCCACACATAAGTATGCCTTTATACATATAATACCACAGAGTAATGCCCCTTACACATATAACACACATTATTAATGTCCTTATAAACATAATGCACCTTACACATTATGCCAACCTTTATTAATGACCTTATACACATAATGTCCCTTACACATATACCGCACATTATTAATGCCCTTACACACATGACACACATAGTACCCCTTACACGTAGGCCACACATTATTAGTGCATTAATACATTTGACACGCATAATGCCCCTTACACATATGCCGAATACTATTGCACAACCAACCCACTCACACACAGCACTCACATGGCCTCATAACTCTTGCCTCAATACACCATGCAGCAGGAGATGCCTGGCGTGGGTCAGCTGTCAGCTCTGCTAACGTAGAGTGCTTTTATTTATGAAAATGCATCTTATTTGCATTGCTATCTGCCTAGGATACACAAGCAGCTTGTGCTGTTTAAAATGATATGCAGCATTCCTATATTCTATGTGCAACCGTGGCTGTATCTGCATACGAAATGCTACACACAGAATATAGGCATGCCGCATATCATTTTAGTCAGCGGAAACTGTTGGTGCCCCTAGGCATAGCAAATGCCATAGGCATCTGCCTAGTTTGCCTATGCCTAGGGCCGGCTCTGGTCGCAACCACAGAGCTCTGCATGCCGAAACTGCCATAGCAGTAGTGCAGCCATTGATCTTACACAATTCCTTTAAAGCCTCACTCATAACATTTGCAGCATCTTGCATGTGTTGCAGCAGAAAAATGACCTCATCTTGCGGCAGATAATCTAATCCATTAATAATATTATCGGACCACTTGACCACTGCTCTGGAAATCCACCCACAAACTATTGTGGGGTGCTGTGCTACGCCCGCTGCCATATAAACTGCCTTGAGAGTGGTCTCAATTTTATGGTAAGCCGGATCCTTTAGGGATATAGCCCCTGGCACCGGCAGTACCAACTTCTTAGACAGTCTGGACACAGACATATCCACTGACGGGGGTTATCCCATACCTTCCTGTCCTCAGCTGGGATGGGAAATGCAGCTAAAAACCTCTGAGGAATTTGAAATTTCTTATCAGGGTTTAACCATGCTTCCCTGGCCAGGGAGTTTAACTCTTTAGACACAGGAAAAGTTGCTGAGGTATTTGGTCTAACATTAAAGTACAACTCCTGATCCGGTGTGTGAAGAACCTCTCTTATCACAAAAATGAGGAACTCCACTCCTGGGGACAGAGAGCTGTCCTCATCCACATCATCATCATCCACATCAGGCTGATCAGAATCAGAATCAGACTGGAGCACCTGTGGCAGTGAGCGTTTATGTGAAACCAACAGAGGGGTCTGAGAAGCCTTTTTGGTATCTGCTGCTTTTGCATACAATCAATAGACTGTCTCTCCTTTTTTGCTGCAACTAATTCTCCAGCCAGTCAGGTGCCTTTGAACTGTGTCCCTGAGGAGGCAAGGAGCACTGTTCGCACATGAGAGACCCCGCTGATGAAGGGATAGCGTTATAAGCAGCACACATAACCATGTCCACAGACTTCCTGAAACAACTGTAATATAGCGCAGCTCACTGGAAAACACCCCCACACAGACCCTAGAGAGCCCCTGGAGTGACTGAGGAGCGGAGACCAGCACACAGAACACAGTGTGTGAAATAATGTGTATGACCTGATAAAAGTGCAGCAGCGCTACCGCTGTAGTGCTCCCCCCCTGCTATGACCCCCTGGTACCAGTACAGAGTCTGGAGTAGCAGCGTGCATGCAGCCTTGGTGATCCACAGCAGCAGGAAATGGCGCCTTCCCGCCTCTGGTCCCACTCCGGGAAGCCCCGCCAATTGCAATGGTGCGCGGTCTCTCACAGTATTATACTGGCCATGAGTAAATTTCCAACATATAACAGCACAGACAAGCCCTAAGGGGCAGTGAGCACTGCGGGGCATGAGCCCTGAGCCAGTTTTGCCCACAGCGAGCACCGCAGCTCGTGGCCTGTGACCGCCATGCTACCTGCCACCAAACTGCACCAGGGACCCACTGACCGGGACCCCGGTGTAACACTCACCGCACCGCGATCTTCAGCATCTGTTAGAGGGTGGCGGCTAGCTGCTGGCGTGGGCACACATACTAACGATGTGTGATCAGCACCTCAGGAGCTCAGTGTCCTGTCAGCTGGGATTACAGACCATTAACCCTCAGGAGGTTGGTTCGGTCCCCACTCTAAGTCCCACGAAGCAGGTGGCCTGGTTGCCAACCAGGACTACCTGAAAACAATAAACTAAAACAAAAATTAAAGGAAACTCTATGGAGCACCCGGCTCCATAGAGTCTGGTAGGACTCCAAACTGAGTCTGGTAGGAGGGGCATAGAGGGGAGGAGCCAGCACACACATACACACACTAAAGGTTTTAAAGTGCCAGGCTCCAGTGGACCTGATCTATACCCCATGGTACTAAAGTACTGATTCCCAGTATACACTAGGACGTAAGAAAAATGTGAAAAGAGTCAGTGGGTGACAGAGAGAGGATGACAGGAGAAAAAGGGTGAGGGGGAGAAGGTGACAAGAGAGAGTGGATGGGGACAGGGTAACGGCAGGAAGAGGTGGTGGAAGAAGGGCAGAGTGATGCTAGGGAGAGGCATTGGCAAGTGGATGACAATGAGTGGAGGAAGGTGACAATAAGAGGTACAGGTTGACAAGCAGAGGGTGAAAACAGGGGGTGATCTCACTGGGTGACAGGAGAGAGAGGTGATGAGGAAAGGGTGAGAATCAGTTGGTGACAGCGAGAGTGTAACAGGAGAGAGAGGTGACGGGCAGAGGGAGAGAGTTAGTGACTGACATGGAGAGAGAGAGAGGGTGAGAGTCAGTGGGTGACAGGAAGAGTGTAACAGGAGAGAGGTGACGGTGAGAGGATGACAGTTAGTGGGTGACAGAGAGGGTGACAGGAGAGAGGGGTGATGGCTGGGGAGATGCAGTGAGTGACAGGCAGTAGGAAACTGCATTAATATATATATATAAAAAAAAATTAACATGCCACTCCCCCCCCCCAGCTGTTATGAACTGTCACTGTACTTTGATCGCCATTGGTGCCCCTAGATGTGAAAAAGCTCTTTCTGCATGTTTTCATGATTAAATGGGGTTGTATCTGCACACACACTATTTATTGATACATGATTGGAACAAAAAGCTCCAAGAATAGCCCCTATTAATTTAGGTATGTACCATTAATGTTGGGGGTGCTACCAACTACAGCTAAGGTAAGTAGACAAGGAAAAAAGGAAGAAAAGGCTGTATTGTTGATGCACAAGAATAAGAGTGACCTGATTATCACCACGTTCTCAAGAATTCCTAAAATTTAACTTTTATTGTTGTCAAATTAAAATAGTGTGACAATAACAAACACACAAACTACGAGTATAGACGAAACATAGAGGTTAAAATCAAGACACATACAACATATACCACAAGTGCAATTGGAATAATAAATGTGATTAAAGATTTAAAAATGTGTCCGCGTATTGATTCTTATGTCCTATTATATGATATTGCTCTTAATCTTACACCAGTCTGATAATCGTTGTCAGCAATTGGTCACCATGTCTTTACATGACCATTTATTGATATATATATATATATATATAGTGTCAGAACTGTTTCACTCGTATTTTTATGTTGACAGCTGACAGTATCCTTCAGACAGCAAGTATAATATATTATATAGATATCAACGCTGTCTATTTGTTATTCTGTACGCAGAAGAGCCTTGTTAGGAAAGAGTATGATTTACTATATATGTGTCAGTAGTTCAGTATTTTAATATGTCCTTCTTAAGCCTTCCAAGGGGCGTTCATAAAGAGGGCAAATTAAATTCTTCTGCCTAAGAATTGGCACATTAACTACACCAATTAGTGCTTATGTGCTGATTATAGTTGTAGATAGTGCTAGTAGAATGCAATGTATTAGTATGTCTCAAAGATTGTATTTAATATACTTGTGGCTTTAGTGAGACTCTCTGTAATCACATGGGGCGACTGTAACAAAGATCATACTATTTCAGGTAATGAGAATGAATACCTTCCTCATTCCTCAGTGTCAATGTTATAAGTATATAGCTATTTATTATATTCATTTAGCTATACCAGATGCTGATGTCCCACTTGGGGAGAGCACCTTATTATGACAATAAATTCAATATATCTCAATTTAGGAGAAGATAGCTATGTCCCCTTTTAATTATGGATAACCAAACGGTTATAAATTGTAGTTTGTACTTTGCTGGCTTTATTATTGCCTCTAAAGATATAAACGTACTAAATTGTCTGGGCTAGTTATTCTCAAATAGCACAGGTTCAAATTGACACTGATACATTTAGTCTGTTAGCAATTGTTGAATTTGTATCATAAATGTCTCCTCATTGACTAACAGGTGGCCCTCAAGGATTAAATGTGAAACATTGTAACATTCCCATATGTTTGTTTAATCCACAACACTGTTTGTCATTGCTTGTTCACTAGCATAGGTATATAACATGAATCTGCTTAAATTAAGGCAGTAGATGTCCTTTCATTAAATTATATCAGCACATCTACTAATTACTTTGGCACTAATTACATTATCCATAAGCATTGGAAGGAATACAGATCTCTATCATTTAGTGTTCCATATACCTGTTATATAATGATAAATATACAGCACATATCTACTGTGTTCAGGCAGTTGGAGTCTTTTCATTGAATTGTATCAGAACGTCTATTAATTAATCAATCTTGCACTGATTGCATTATCCATAGGCATTGGAAGGAATACAGATCTCTGTCATTAACCAGTGTGTGAATGTGAATAAATAAATAAGTGACCAAAATCAAAGTGCATAAAAATGAAAAAAGGTGACATGGAAAAACAGTGAAGGAGAAGTGATGGAATAATTCTACTATCTGAGTGTCCCGTATAAATAAGTTCCAATAGTCGGAACCTTGTATCATATTTAATTAATTTTGATTTCATAAATATCTTGTAAATATCTAATTTACTGACTTTGGATTATCCCGAAGTGAATATAAACTGATTAGAGTTAATAACTTCAATATCAGATATGTTATGTACTCAAAGTATAAAGACCACATCAATGTTCCAAAATGTCAGATGGTCATGATCTTGCATTAGATCTTTTTCATAATGATATGAGTAAATAAGACCTAATATTCAGGTGATAATGAATTAACATAGGGTTAGAGATGAAGATAGACTGGCTAAAGAATGTCCCCAATCTCTAGTATAACGTGCCAAAAAATTGGGACCACATCTGGTAGGTATTTCAAAGAGCAAAAGGTAATACTAATAAGGGATGCCCCCAAACTCTGGTATAACATGTGCCAAAAAGTTGGGGACCACATATGGTAGGTATGTCAAAAAGCAAGAAGTAATAATAGTAAAGGATGAATCAGCATAGAGACAATGCGCATAGATAGTAATTCTTCTTAATTATATGATCTCAGATCACCACTAATGTGATAGCTGTTATCATGTGGAATTGTCTGCTAAGAAGGGTTATATAGCTGTTAGATTTATTTAAAGACCCAGTATTTAAATGGTTATAGATTACCATAGAGGTAAAGTTAAAGAATATGTCAGCTCAGGAACACCCTCAGTCTCTAGTGTAGCATGTGCCAAAAGTTGAAAACCACACATGGTAGATATTTCAAATAGCAAAAGATAATAATGGCAGAAAATAGATTAACATAGAGATAATGTACATAGACAATAATTCTGCCTATTAGCATGATTTCAGACCACCACAGATGTGATAGCTCTTATCAGAGGAATTCTTATCCCAAAAAGGGTATATAGCTGTTGGACTCATTTAGTCCATTAGGATGTAGACTATCAAGAAGGAAGATCATTTTGGTCTCAAACGGAGTAATTCTTGATCTAAGTCACCGCCACGTATCCCCAACTGTATGTGTCTCAGACCAAAGGCCTTGAGACCCTTTGGATCACTATTATGATAGTTGAGGAAGTGTCTCGCTACAGGTTGTAGGGTTTTGAAGTTGGAAGTATCTTTTTTGGCATTACGTATACTTCCAATATGCTCAAGAATTCTGACCTTCAGAGGTCTGATGGTTTTCCCTACATATTTTCTGTGACATGGACATTCTAGCTGGTAGACGGTTCCCACAGTTGTACAAGTAATCTTTGGAGAAATTGCCCATTTTTTACCAAACTTGTCAAAAAAGAATTCTGTGGGAACCATATGCATACAGGCTTTGCAGTTACCACATGGTGATGAGCCTGTGGATTTGGACTTCTTATCTGAAGGTTTGGTCAGATGACTATGAACCAGTCGATCTTTTATACTTCTGGACCTTCTCCAACTCGCTTGAGGTTTTGTTGGTAAGACTAAAGATAAGTCTTTGTCTGTTTGGAGGATGGGCCAGTGCTTTTGCAGACTATTCATAATCCCTTTCCATTGGACGTTGAAGGTGCCAACATATCTTATGGGTTCTTCTCGAAATGTTTTTTGTTTAAGTTTTAGTAAGGTGTCTCGTTCATAACTGCTCACCTCTCTAATCGTCCGATTGAGAAGTCTCTTACTGTACCCTCTTGTCTGGAGACGTTTACTAAGTTCATTTTGTCTGACATGAAAGGCCTCCTCAGTGGAGCAGTTCCTTTTTATCCTTAGTAGTTCTCCCTTTGGTATTGCTCGAATAGTAGCTGGAAGGTGAGAACTCTCTGAGTGAAGGACACTGTTTGTCGCTGTAGGTTTCCTAAACAAATCAGTCGAAATATTCCCTTCATCATTAATGTGTATAGAGATGTCGAGGAAATTAATGGAGGTTTGACTAGCCTCTAGGGTTAATTTAAGGTTGAGATCATTGATGTTCGAGATTGCAATGAATTCCTTCAATGTTCTCAGTGGCCCCTCCCACAGTATCAGTATATCGTCGATATATCTAAGATATATCAATATATTGTCTGTGTATTTTTCAAAGATTTCCTGGAATACCACCTCTCTTTCCCACCACCCCAGGTAGAGGTTGGCATACGTAGGGGCACAAGCCGTCCCCATAGCTGTGCCCCTCACCTGGAGGTAGTGGTACTCGTTGCAGGTGAAATAGTTTTTAAGGAGAATGAATTCCAGTAATTTAATGATGAAATCACTCAATTCACTTTGGGTCTCCATACTCAAAAAGTATTTTGTGGCGGCAATCCCCTTATCATGGATGATACTGGTGTAAAGGCTCTCTACATCGCATGTGGCTAGCCACACTCCTGGGTTGACACTGAGATTGTTCAATCGATTCAATACATCCATTGTGTCGCGTATATAGGAGGGTAATGCAATCACATGTTTGCGGAGATGGTAATCTACAAAGATACTCGCTTTTTCGGTTAGACTTCCAACTCCCGACAGAATGGGTCTACCAGGTGGTTTCTTTTCATCTTTGTGTACCTTAGGTAGTAAATACATGGTGGGAGTCTTGGGTTTGGCCACTGTTAAAAAATCAAAATCTTTTTTATCAATGATTCTTTTATCAGAGGCACCTTGAATCATGATATTGTATTGGCCCAGAAATTTAGTTGTAGGATTGAAGCTAAGTCGTTTATAACATCTAGCATCATTTAGTTGTTTATTCAACTCATCCAGATACATATTTCTTGGCCACAAGACTATGTTCCCCCCTTTATCAGAGGGTTTGACTATGGTGTCTTGCCATCTGGATATTTCATCTAAGGCAGATCGTTCCAGCAAACTTAGATTGTCATCATAACATTTGTGGTGGCTGAATAATAGATCCAAATCTTTGGAGACTAGTTTCTGGAACACTTCTACTTGGGGACAAAGACTGGTATCTGGAAAGAACTTAGACTTTGATCTGATTATTGATTTATTCCTGATGTCATCTTGGGATATTGCCACCGCAGCTGATTCGTTGGATAGCTCCTCCAAGATTTGTAAAGCTGTTAAATCATCTGTATCAACAAAATTTCTCCCAGATGTCTCTTTATGGAGTTCTTGATTAATGAAAAATTTCTTGAGGAGGATCTTTCTAAAAAATAGCTGCAGATCTTTTTCACATTCAAACCTATCCATGGTCTGTGTCGGTGAGAAGGATAAACCTTTGCTTAAGACAGAGATCTGTTCAGTTGTCAAATTTTTATCTGTTAGATTGATAATTCTAAGGTTATCCAATTCCTCACTTTCAGATAATCTGGAGTGAGTTATTTGTATCTCCTCCTCTCCCTGGGTTCTTCTCTCCAGTCCAAGGAATCTCTTTTTCTTCTTCCTCCCCGAGCTCCGCCTGGTCTTTCTCCTTCTATATCCGTATGTAACCGTGAGTATTTCTGGCCTCTTCCTAAAAAATCACGTCTAAAGGGCCTTCCACCATTGCCGCCTGTTGAATTCTCCCCTTCTGAGGATTCCGCTTCAGCTGTTGAATAGTTAAATGAATGTGTTGGCCTATTCCTTTGTGTTTGGGTATTCCATTTGTAAACCCTATTTGAGGCATAGTCTGTCTTATCATGTTGAAATTTGCAACGTTTCCTTTCTATGATCTCTTTCTCATGTTCCTCAATGTCCTTCTTAAACTTATCATACTTCTGTTGAAAAGCTTCCAATGATTCAAAGTTTTTGAGTCTTTCACTCAATGATGATATTTCACTATTTAATTGAGTGAGTATGAGTTCATCATGTCTCATCAGAATTTTAATTAATTCTTTAGAGCAGTTGGTAAGAACACCTTCCCATTCTCTTTTCAAACCCTCCGTCGCAAGTTCAAAAGCTGGGAATAGTTTAGGCCTAAGGCCACGTGGAATCAAATTGTGTTTAAGATAGTTTTCAAAAGTGCTCCTATTCCAGCTTGTTTTATTCTGTTTCATCAGAGCTATTTTTAAACTATATAAGTCATCTGACCAATTTGGGTCATTGGTAAACTGGGAATCAGGGTTCATATTGAATACCGAGTCCATGTCTTTTTTGAGTTTGTCTCTTCTGTTTTCTAGGTATGTCAACATTTTGACACAGGAGAGGTATTAGTTCCTTACAAGAAATTAATTCTATTACCAATTAATCCTAACGATGGGGGCTGCTAGATACTGTGGTAGGAAACTGGTGGTTTACCAGTGAGATACGAGAAAATGGGGTTGTATCTGCACACACACTATTTATTGATACATGATTGGAACAAAAAGCTCCAAGAATAGCCCCTATTAATTTAGGTATGTACCAGTAATGTTGGGGGTGCTACCAACTACAGCTAAGGTAAGTAGACAAGGAAAAAAGGAAGAAAAGGCTGTATTGTTGATGCACAAGAATAAGAGTGACCTGATTATCACCACGTTCTCAAGAATTCCTAAAATTTAACTTTTATTGTTCTCAAATCAAAATAGTGTGACAATAACAAACACACAAACTACGAGTATAGACGAAACATAGAGGTTAAAATCAAGACACATACAACATATACCACAAGTGCAATTGGAATAATAAATGTGATTAAAGATTAAAAAATGTGTCCGCGCATTGATTCTTATGTCCTATTATATGATATTGCTCTTAATCTTACACCAGTCTGATAATCATTGTCAGCAATTGGTCACCATGTCTTTACATGACCATTTATTGATATATATATATATATATATATATATATAGTGTCAGAACTGTTTCACTCGTATTTTTATGTTGACAGCTGACAGTATCCTTCAGACAGCAAGTATAATATATTATATAGATATCAACGCTGTCTATTTGTTATTCTGTACGCAGAAGAGCCTTGTTAGGAAAGAGTATGATTTACTATATATGTGTCAGTAGTTCAGTATTTTAATACATCCTTCTTAAGCCTTCCAAGGGGCGTTCATAAAGAGGGCAAATTAAATTCTTCTGCCTAAGAATTGGCACATTAACTACACCAATTAGTGCTTATGTGCTGATTATAGTTGTAGATAATGCTAGTAGAATGCAATGTATTAGTATATCTCAAAGATTGTATTTAATATACTTGTGGCTTTAGTGAGACTCTCTGTAATCACATGGGGCGACTGTAACAAAGATCATACTATTTCAGGTAATGAGAATGAATACCTTCCTCATTCCTCAGTGTCAATGTTATAAGTATATAGCTATTTATTATATTCATTTAGCTATACCAGATGCTGATGTCCCACTTGGGGAGAGCACCTTATTATGACAATAAATTCAATATATCTCAATTTAGGAGAAGATAGCTATGTCCCCTTTTAATTATGGATAACCAAACGGTTATAAATTATAGTTTGTACTTTGCTGGCTTTATTATTGCCTCTAAAGATATAAACGTACTAAATTGTCTGGGCTAGTTATTCTCAAATAGCACAGGTTCAAATTGACACTGATACATTTAGTCTGTTAGCAATTGTTGAATTTGTATCATAAATGTCTCCTCATGACTAACAGGTGGCCTCAAGGATTAAATGTGAAACATTGTAACATTCCCATATGTTTGTTTAATCCACAACACTGTTTGTCATTGCTTGTTCACTAGCATAGGTATATAACATGAATCTGCTTAAATTAAGGCAGTAGGTGTCCTTTCATTAAATTATATCAGCACATCTACTAATTACTTTGGCACTAATTACATTATCCATAAGTATTGGAAGAAATACAGATCTCTATCATTTAGTGTTCCATATACCTGTTATATAATGATAAATATACAGCACATATCTACTGTGTTCAGGCAGTTGGAGTCTTTTCATTGAATTGTATCAGAACGTCTATTAATTAATCTTGCACTGATTGCATTATCCATAGGCATTGGAAGGAATACAGATCTCTGTCATTAACTATTCCGTCTATCTGCTGTACAATACTATAGGTGCTATCAGGTTTTAACTCATCAGCTAGATCAGAACTGGTTATACATTTAAATTAGTATATGAGCAAGGGCATAGAACAAAAAAACGCGGACACACGCTGCCCACACGCGTGTTCCGCCGTTACTCTGACAGCTTCATCAGGGCTGAACCAGAATGCCTCTCCTGGCATAATATTTAAGCTCTCAGCGTTGTCCAATCGATGTAGTCTAACTAATCACATGTGCCTGCTAGCCAATCATTGTGCTGCATTGGCGGTCACATGATCCATGCAGCCAATCGCGGGATACTTTGATCTCCATGGTAACGGCTAGTAGCCGCGCCGCATTCACGGACGCTATTAATTAACAAAGCCCCTTCCTCTGTATGGCTGTAATCATACTAACGTATTTCATATATTATGTTGAAATAAAAGGATGTGTTTTTCAGTGTCCCTAAAATCGTTCATTCACCCGATTATATAGCATAGAATATTATTCGTCTCGCATGATGCATAGGTGATCCTGCTGATATTATTATTGTTGGCATACATATTCCGTGCCAGCATCGCCCTGTGCTATGTGTGATGTATAATCCTACATATACTGTTGATTTCAATCATAGATTTGACTTTGGCGGTCACATGATCCAGCAGCCAATCACGGGATACTTTGATCTCCATGGTGACGGCTAGTAACCGGGCCACATTCACGGACGCTATTAATTATCAAAACCCCTTCCTCTGTATAGCTGTAATCATACTGGAGTGTTTCATATACTATGTTGAAATAAAAGGATGTGTTTTTCAGTGTCCCTAAAATCGTTCATTCACCCGATTATATAGCATAGAATATTATTCGTCTCGCATGATGCATAGGTGATCCTACTGATAATATTATTGTTGGCATACAAATTCCGTGCCAGCATCGCCCTGTGATATGTGTGATGTATAATCCTACAAAGTAACAGCATATATATACTATTTATTTTCAATCATAGATTTGACTGATTATATGTGTCAAATTATTCCCAAAACATGAATTTTTTTCTCCTACTACATATTATCAGCTCTGTATATAAAGACTATAGTCGTATTATTACATAGATGTATATTTTAAAATACGTTATTAATATCAGTAAGTGTTAGTTAAACATGTGGTCCTTATTACATATAAGAAAAATGTTATTGGTTGTAAATAATCGATTCAGGAGGGACCAGGTCAGTATTCTAATTATAACGTGATTAATATGTTGTAAAGGGAAGATGGGGGGGGGAGGGGAGGGGGGGGGGGTGGAAACAGCAACCAGTGTGTGAATGTGAATAAATAAATAAGTGACCAAAATCAAAGTGCATAAAAACGAAAAAAGGTGACATGGAAAAACAGTGAAGGAGAAGTGATGGAATAATTCTACTATCTGAGTGTCCCGTATAAATAAGTTCCAATAGTAGGAACCTTGTATCATATTTAATTAATTTTGATTTCATAAATATCTTGTAAATATCTAATTTACTGACTTTGGATTATCCCGAAGTGAATATAAACTGATTAGAGTTAATAACTTCAATATCAGATATGTTATGTACTCAAAGTATAAAGACCACATCAATGTTCCAAAATGTCAGATGGTCATGATCTTGCATTAGATCTTTTTCATAATGATATGAGTAAATAAGACCTAATATTCAGGTGATAATGAATTAACATATGGTTAGAGATGAAGATAGACTGGCTAAAGAATGTCCCCAATCTCTAGTATAACATGTGCCAAAAAATTGGGACCACATCTGGTAGGTATTTCAAAGAGCAAAAGGTAATACTAATAAGGGATGCCCCCAAACTCTGGTATAACATGTGCCAAAAAGTTGGGGACCACATATGGTAGGTATGTCAAAAAGCAAGAAGTAATAATAGTAAAGGATGAATCAGCATAGAGACAATGCGCATAGATAGTAATTCTACTTAATTATATGATCTCAGATCACCACTAATGTGATAGCTGTTATCATGTGGATTTGTCTGCTAAGAAGGGTTAGATAGCTGTTAGATTTATTTAAAGACCCAGTATTTAAATGGTTATAGATTACCATAGAGGTAAAGTTAAAGAATAAGTCAGCTCAGGAACACCCTCAGTCTCTAGTGTAGCATGTGCCAAAAGTTGAAAACCACACATGGTAGATATTTCAAAGAGCAAAAGATAATAATGGCAGAAAATAGATTAACATAGAGATAATGTACATAGACAATAATTCTGCCTATTAGCATGATTTCAGACCACCACAGATGTGATAGCTGTTATCAGAGGAATTCTTATCCCAAAAAGGGTATATAGCTGTTGGACTCATTTAGTCCATTAGGATGTAGACTATCAAGAAGGAAGATCATTTTGGTCTCAAAACGGAGTAATTCTTGATCTAAGTCACCGCCACGTATCCCCAACTGTATGTGTCTCAGACCAAAGGCCTTGAGACCCTTTGGATCACTATTATGATAGTTGAGGAAGTGTCTCGCTACAGGTTGTAGGGTTTTGAAGTTGGAAGTATCTTTTTTGGTATTACGTATACTTCCAATATGCTCAAGAATTCTGACCTTCAGAGGTCTGATGGTTTTCCCTACATATTTTCTGTGACATGGACATTCTAGCTGGTAGACGGTTCCCACAGTTGTACAAGTAATCTTTGGAGAAATTGCCCATTTTTTACCAAACTTGTCAAAAAAGAATTCTGTGGGAACCATATGCATACAGGCTTTGCAGTTACCACATGGTGATGAGCCTGTGGATTTGGACTTCTTATCTGAAGGTTTGGTCAGATGACTATGAACCAGTCGATCTTTTATACTTCTGGACCTTCTCCAACTCGCTTGAGGTTTTGTTGGTAAGGCTAAAGATAAGTCTTTGTCTGTTTGGAGGATGGGCCAGTGCTTTTGCAGACTATTCATAATCCCTTTCCATTGGACGTTGAAGGTGCCAACAAATCTTATGGGTTCTCCTCGAAATGTTTTTTGTTTAGGTTTTAGTAAGGTGTCTTGTTCATAACTGCTCACCTCTCTAATCGTCCGATTGAGAAGTCTCTTACTGTACCCTCTTGTCTGGAGACGTTTACTAAGTTCATTTTGTCTGACATGAAAGGCCTCCTCAGTGGAGCAGTTCCTTTTTATCCTTAGTAGTTCTCCCTTTGGTATTGCTCGAATAGTAGCTGGAAGGTGAGAACTCTCTGAGTGAAGGACACTGTTTGTCGCTGTAGGTTTCCTAAATAAATCAGTCGAAATATTCCCTTCATCATTAATGTGTATAGAGATGTCGAGGAAATTAATGGAGGTTTGACTAGCCTCTAGGGTTAATTTAAGGTTGAGATCATTGATGTTCAAGATTGCAATGAATTCCTTCAATGTTCTCAGTGGCCCCTCCCACAGTATCAGTATATTGTCGATATATCTAAGATATATCAATATATTGTCTGTGTATTTTTCAAAGATTTCCTGGAATACCACCTCTCTTTCCCACCACCCCAGGTAGAGGTTGGCATACGTAGGGGCACAAGCCGTCCCCATAGCGGTGCCCCTCACCTGGAGGTAGTGGTACTCGTTGCAGGTGAAATAGTTTTTAAGGAGAATGAATTCCAGTAATTCAATGATGAAATCACTCAATTCACTTTGGGTCTCCATACTCAAAAAGTATTTTGTGGCAGCAATCCCCTTATCATGGATGATACTGGTGTAAAGGCTCTCTACATCGCATGTGGCTAGCCACACTCCTGGGTTGACACTGAGATTGTTTAATCGATTCAATGCATCCATTGTGTCGCGTATATAGGAGGGTAATGCAATCACATGTTTGCGGAGATGGCTCTTTCTGCATGTTTTCATGATTAGCCTGTTTTATAGGAAGGATTAAGGAAACCGACTGTGGTAAGTACCTAGCCCTTTTTATACTCAGTTTGTGACCTTCAAAGGACTGATGTTTTAAAGGCAACAAAAAAGGGAAAGTAATGAAATATCGAGTACAGGTTGAGTATCCCATATCCAAATATTCCAAAATACTGGCTGGAATTTCAAGCACTTCCTCCTCACAGATTTTTCAAATTGGGCTTACCAGTTTTACCCGATGCAAAAGTTGGGCGTGGATCATTAGATCGACAATGTCTAGGTCGACAATGTTTAGGTTGACCACTATAGGTTGACAGTCACTAGGTCGACAGGGTTTGCAGGTAGACTGGGTTTCTAGGTCGACATGTTCTAGGTCAGAGGTTCTCAAACTCGGTCCTCGAGGGCCCACACAGTGCATGTTTTGCAGGTAATCTAGCAGGTGCACAGGTGTATTAATTACTCACTGACACATTTTAAAAGGTCCACAGGTGGAGCTAATTATTTCACTTGCGATACTGTGAGGAGACCTGCAAAACATGCACTGTGTGGGCCCACGAGGACCGAGTTTGAGAACCTCTGTTCTAGGTCGACAGGTCAAAAGGTCGACATGTGTTTTTCATATTTTTTTGTGTCGTTTTCTCAGTACAGTTTTCTCTTGCTTCGCTCTCCATGCTTCGGGCAAGGTGCCTCACTCCGCTACTGCTGTGCTTGGCACAGGTTACCGTTCCCAATCGTAGTCCGCGTGGATCGTTAAGTAGGAAAAAGTAAAAACTTTTTTTTAAAAACTCATGTTGAACTTTTGACCTGTCAACCTAGATCATGTCGACCTAGAAACCCTGTCGACCTTGAAAACATGTCGACCTAGTGACTGTCGACCTACAGTGGTCGACCTAAACATTGTCAACCTAGGCACTGTCGTTCTTCAGACCGGATCCCGCAAAAGTTACCTTGCAAGAAGCAATTCAAAAATGTATGCGGACTGGGGTGGTAGTTCCAGTACCTCCTCCGTTACGCAAAAGGGGCTTTTACTCCAGTCTTTTTGTCGTTCCAAAACCAGACGGTTCAATGCGGCCCATCTTAAACCTGAAGTCTCTAAACCCGTATCTGCAGGTGTTCACATTCAAGATGGAATTACTGCGGGCAGTCGTGTCCAGTCTGGAGGTGAGGAATTGTCAAGGATGCTTACCTAAACATTCCCATGTGGCCCCCTCATCAAGCTTACCTCAGATTCGCCATCTTGGATGAGCACTTCCAGTTTCAGGCCTTGCCCTTTGGCCTGTCCACAGCTCTGAGGGTTTTCACCAAAGTCATGGCGGAGATGATGCTGCAGCTGCACAGGATGGGAGTCAACATAGTCCCCTACTTGGACGATCTCCTGATAAAGGCTATGTCCAGGGAACGTCTATTGCACAGCATCGATCTGACGACTGGCCTGCTTATGGATCATGGGTGGATCCTAAACTTCCGGAAATCTCACCTGGAAGCGATCCAACTTCTCCAATTCCTGGGAATGATACTGGATACAGTATCTCAAAAGGTATTTCTCCCATTGGACAAGGCCTTGGCCATCCAGGCTTTGGTTTGCTCAGTGCTCCGTCCTTGCAAGGTGAAAATACATCTTTGCATACAGTTGCTGGGCAAGATGGTTGCTGTTCACGAGGCTATCCAATACGGCAGATTTCATGTACAACTTTTTCAGGTGGATCTGCTGGACAAATGGTCGGGGTCTCACCTTCACATGCATAAGGAAGTGACCTTATATCCCAAATACTGGAATTCTCTGTTATGGTGGCTACAAGTTCCTCACCTGGTAGAAGGCAGGAATTTCAATATCCACTCTTGGATTCTACTGACAATGGATGCCAGCCTCCAGGGTTGGGGGGCTGTGATCCAAGGGGCGCAGTTTCAGGGGGATATGGTCGGTTCAGGAATCTACTCTGCCGATAAACGTCCTGGAACTCAGGGCAATTTACAATGCCCTTCTACAAGCTTTCCAATTCCTTAGGGATCGAGATCCAGGTTCAATCGGACAACGCCACGGCGGCGGCATACATAAGCCGACAAGGAGGAACAAGAAGCAGAGCAGCGATACGAGAAGTGTCAAAAATCCTCCTCTGAGCAGAGGCCAATGCAAGGGCCATCTCAGCCATATTCATTCCAGGAATGGACAACTGGGAAGCGGACTTCCTCAGCAGACACGACCTCCATCCGGGGGAATGGGGTCTACACCCCCAGGTGTTTCAACAATTAATTCACTGGCGGAGTTGTCCGCAGATAGACCTGATAGCTTCTCGTCTCAACAAGAAGCTATACCATTACTGTTCCAGAACGAGGGATCCATAGGCTGCAGCAGTGGACGTGCCGATGACGCCTTGGCAGTACCAGTTTGTGTACCTGTTCCCTCCTCTACAGCTAATCCCAAGAGTTCTGAAAAGAATACAAAGGAAAAGCGTTCTGGCAATTCTAATTGCCCTGGATTGGCCTCGACGGGCGTGGTACTCGGACCTCCTAGCCATGGCTCTGGAGGATCCCTGGCCTCTGCCTTTCCAAAACGATCTTCTTCAGCAATGTCCGTTCCTCTATCCAGACTTACAGTGGCTACGTTTGACGGCTTGGAAGTTGAGAGGTAGATTCTAGCGAGGAAAGGTCTTCCCTCAAAGGTTTATTTCCACCATGGTCCAAGCCAGGAAGATGGTGACGTCAAAACATTATCATTGTATCTGGAAAAATATAACCCACCCAAATCTAACTCTCTCTGCACGTTATATCCACGGGTGTAGCGAGGGTGGCTCCAGTGGAGCATGAGCTCCGGGTGCCAAAAAAGTTAAAGGGTGCACTGCCACCTTCCTCCCTTCCTGCGAGCCACTGTACTGGCAGCTGCAGAGCAGGAGAAGTAGATGTGGCACACACTGACTCGGACTCGGATACTGTGCGGCAGGGTTACTTCTGTCCTGCAACACATCTATCTGCCTCAGCTGCTGCAGCAACTCTCTTTCCGGAAAGCTGCAGCACATGTCTCTACTTCAGATGCCGCAGCACCTCTCTCTGTCCTAGCTGCTGCAGCACCATTCTCTGCCCCAACTTCTGCAGAACCACTCTCTGTCCCAGCTGCTGCAGCACCTCTCTCTGCAGCTGCTACAGCAGCAACTCTTTCTGCCCCGGCTGCTTCAGAGAGAGGCTTTCTGCCTCTCTCTGCCCCGGATGCTTCAGCACCAGAGGCGTATCTAGGGTAGGGCAAGTGGGGCACGGGCCCTGGGCGCCTTGGCAGGCCCAGGAGAGGGGGACGCCACCGGCGGCCAGGGCACCATGCCCCACTCGCCCCCGTCAACCCTAAATGTGAGGGGAGGAGAGCGCAGCGTCTCTCCCTCCCCTCACAGCCGCTGCCAGCACTAGCAGCGCTGCTGTGTCCGGTCTCCGGCGTTAGCCAATCAGAGCTTGCGGACCGGCTCCTGATTGTCTGCCGGTCCGCGAGCTCTGATTGGCTAGCGAACCGGCGCCAGACACAGCCGCCGGAGACGGGACGGGAGACCTGGACGGAGCGGTGAGGGGAAGGAAAGGCGGTGAGGGGAAGGAGAGGCGCTGCGCTCTCCTCCCCTCACATAAGCGGCCGGTGAGTGAACGGGTGGGGGGCACGGGCACAGGCACAGTGGGGCATGTATCTGGCAGCAAATGGGGCATGTAACTGGCACTGAGTGGGGCCTGGCACTGTGGGGCATGTATCTGGCACTGTGGGGCATGTAACTGGCACTGTGGGGCATGTAACTGGCACTGTGGGGCATTGTATCCGGCACTGTGGGGCAATGTAACTGGCACTGTGGGGCATGTATCTGGCACTGAGTGGGGCATGTATCTGGCACTGTGGGGCAATGTATCTGGCACTGTGGGGCATGTATCTGGCACAGTGGGGTAATGTAACTGGCACTGTGGGGCATGTATCTGACACAGTGGGGCAATGTAACTGGCACTGTGGGGCGTGTATCTGGCACAGTGGGGCAATGTAACTGGCACTGTGGGGCATGTATCTGGCACAGTGGGGCAATGTAACTGGCACTGTGGGGCATGTATCTGGCACAGTGGGGCAATGTAACTGGCACTGTGGGGCATGTATCCGGCACTGTGGGGCATGTATCTGGCACAGTGGGGCAATGTAACTGGCACTGTGGGGCATGTATCTGGCACAGTGGGGCAATGTAACTGGCACTGTGGGGCATGTATCTGGCACAGTGGGGCAATGTAACTGGCACTGTGGGGCATGTATCCGGCACTGTGGGGCATTGTATCTGGCACTGTGGGGCAATGTAACTGGCACTGTGGGGCAATGTAACTGGCACTGTGGGGCAATGTAATTGGCACTGTGGGGCATGCATCTTGCCCTGGGCTCCAAAAACCCTAGTTACGCCTCTGCTCAGCACTTCTCTCTACATTGATGCTGCAACACCTCTCTCTGCCCCTCAGGCAATTCTGGGACATTATTTTCATTGAAGCATAGTGGGATTGTCAGGTCTGGGATGGCAGTTTTAGGGTATATTTTCATTGAGGCTTTGGGGCATTATTAAGTCGGGGGGGGGGGGGCAGTTCTGGTGCATTATTTTCATTGGGAGTTTGGGGGGTTTCAGGTTTGTGGGGGATCAAATTTGGGGCTTTATTTTCAATGAGGAATTGGGGGTTGTGAGGTCAGTTGGGATAAATATATATATATATATATATATATATATTGTTTTTTATTTATTTGAAATAAACAAGTAAACAGTTAAATACAGCTACTTCCATAGCGACTCTACCATGGTGTAATGTGTATAAGGGGCTCAACCATAGTGTAATGTGTATTAGGGGCTCTACTGTGTGGTATAACATGAATAGCGGACACTACTGTGCGGTGTAATATGAATTGGTACTGTTCTATGGACACACACACACATTCCTAATGAATCAATACCCCTATATTGTTGTTTCAAGCCTTCAGCATGCACTGACCCTATTTTAAACATGGGGGCACCCAAAGGAAACTTTCGCCCTGAGCTCCACAAGGTCTAGAACCGGCCCTGTCCACAATTTAGGATTTTTAAATATTGTTTCTTTTCAAATGTAACATGCCACTATATGTTGGCTACGCCCCCAACCCCAATTCAGTACAGGGGCGGGGGGCGCCAAAACATACTCTTGCTCCAGGCACCATGGCGTCTAGCTACACCTCTGGTTATATCTGCAGTGCACATGGGTGGTCATTCCGAGTTATTCGCTCATTGACGATTTTCGCTATGCTGTGATTTGTTGCTAAATGCGCATGCGCATGGTACGCAGAGCGCATGCGCTAAGTTATTTTACACAAAACTTAGTAGATTTGCTGGTGTTCGTGCGGCGCTTTTCAGTCGCACTGCTGATCGGTGAATGATTGACAGGAAAGGGGCGTTTCTGGGTGGTAACTGAGCGTTTTCCGGGAGTGTGCTAAAAAACGCAGGCGTGTCAGGGAAAAACGCGGGAGTGTCTGGAGAAACGGGTGAGTGGCTGGCCGAACGCAAGGAGTGTTTGTGACGTCAAACCAGGAACTAAACGGACCGAGCTGATCGCAATCTAGGAGTAGGTCTGGAGCTACTCAGAAACTGCTAGAAAATATTTAGTAGCAGTTCTGCTAATCTTTCCTTCGCTATTCTGCTAAGCTAAGATACACTCCCAGAGGGTGGCGGCCTAGCGTTTGCAATGCTGCTAAAAGCAGATAGCGAGCGAACAACTCGGAATGAGGGCCATGGTTTTGCCCATTTGCTAGCAAATTTGCTGCTGCGATCAGATCTGAATTAGGCCTGTTATCGTAGCAAGTCTGTAAGCAAATGTAGTTATTTGTTTGTATCCCTAATCAGAGCCGGCCCTAACCAATATGATGCCCTTGGCAAGATTTTGGCTGGTGCCCCCTAGCACCGCCGCTAGTTCTGCAGGAGATGCCTGGCATGAGTCAGATGGCAGCTCTGCTAATGTTGGGTGCCTTTTGTTTAGGAAAATGCATCTTATTTGCATTACTTTGTGGCTAGGACGCACAAGCAGCTTCTGCTGATTAAAAGGATATGCAGCATGCCTATATTCTGTGTGTGACTGCGGCTGTATCTGCATATGAAATGCTACATTACAGTGATTTCCAGGAATACACTGCAACGTTGCATTTCGTATGCAGATACAGTCGCAGTCACACACAGAACATAGGCATGCCGCATATCATTTTAATCAGCAGAACCTGCTGATGCCCCTAAGCATACCAAATGCCCTAGGCATTTGCCTAGTTTGCCTATGCATAAGGCCGGCTCTGTCCCTAATGGCATTTTTTTGTCAGCTAGTTAGCTCATACTAGTGATGTGCACCGGAATTTTTTTGGGTTTTGTGTTTTGGTTTTGGAAACGGTTCCGCGGCCGTGTTTTTGGGATTCGGACGCGTTTTTTTGTCGGATTCGGGTGTGTTTTGGATTCGGGTGGTCTTTTTTTTCAAAAACCCTCAAAAACAGCTGAAATCATAGAATTTGGGGGTAATTTTGATCCTATAGTATTATTAACCTCAATAACCATAATTTCCACTCATTTCCAGTCTATTCTGAACACCTCACACCTCACAATATTATTTTTAGTCCTAAAATTTGCACAGAGGTCGCTGGATGACTAAGCTAAGCGACCCAAGTGGCCGGCACAAACACCTGGCCCATCTAGGAGTGGCACTGCAGTGCCAGACAGGATGGCAGTTCAAAAAAATAGTCCCAAACAGCACATGGGGGGTCATTCCGAGTTGTTCACTCGCAAGCTGCTTTTAGCAGCTTTGCACACGCTAAGCCGCCGCCTACTGGGAGTGAATCTTAGCTTATCAAAATTGCGAACGAAAGATTCGCAATATTGCGAAAATACTTCTCTGTGCAGTTTCTGAGTAGCTCGAGACTTACTCTGCCAGTGCGATCAGTTCAGTGCTTGTCGTTCCTGGTTTGACGTCACAAACACACCCAGCGTTCGCCCAGAAACTCCTCTGTTTCTCCAGCCACTCCCGCGTTTTTCCCAGAAACGGTAGCGTTTTTTCACACACACCCATAAAACGGCCAGTTTCCGCCCAGAAACACCCACTTCCTGTCAATCACATTACGATCACCAGAACGAAGAAAAAACCTTGTAATGCCGTGAGTAAAATACCTAACTGCATAGCAAATTTACTTGGCGCAGTCGCACTGCGGACATTGCGCATGCGCATTAGCGACTAATCGCTCCGTTGCGAGAAAAAAATAACGAGCGAACAACTCGG
Source organism: Pseudophryne corroboree (assembly GCF_028390025.1). Classification (NCBI taxonomy): domain Eukaryota; kingdom Metazoa; phylum Chordata; class Amphibia; order Anura; family Myobatrachidae; genus Pseudophryne; species Pseudophryne corroboree. The sequence goes on from NC_086444.1 coordinate 309,543,170, forward strand.
AATGACCCCCATGATGCAAAGAAAAGAGAAAAAGAGATGCACTGTGGTCGCTGGATGGCAGAGCTAAGCGACACAAACACCTCAATATCACAGGAATTCTTTTTGTTCTAATCAATGGTATTATTGGTCCAAATAACTGGAAGAAAATGACAAAATCACTAGAATTATTCGTTCTAATCAATGGTATTATTGGTCCAAATCACTGGAATAAAATGACAAAATCACTGGAATTAAATGGCAGTAATGTCGGGAATTATTTCAAATGGCAGTACCACTGGATATATACGGAAGTGTCAGACAGGATGGCACTTAAAAAAAATAGTCCCCAAACAGCACATGATGCAAAGAAAAGAGAAAAAGAGGTGCACTGTGGTCGCTGGATGGCTAAGCTAAGCAACACAAACACCTCGATATCACAGGAATTATTCGTTCTAATCAATGGTATTATTGGTCCAAATCACTGGAAGAAAATGACAAAATCACAGGAATTATTCATTCTAATCAATGGTATTATTGGTCCAAATCACTGGAAGAAAATGACAAAATCACAGGAATTATTTGTTCTAATCAATGGTATTATTGTTCCAAATCACTGGAAGAAAATAACAAAATTACTGGAATTATTTGGCAAGATCACTGTAATTAATAATTATAAATCACTGATGTTAATTGGTAAAATCTCGCTATCGCCTGCCTAGTGAAGTGGAATCTAGATGGGATTTTGTACCAGGGACACAATAACTTCATCAATTGTGTAAATCCCAATGCACTAATAGCGGAAAACGGGCGCACGTCTAACAGCACACTGATTATACGGAGAACTGATTATACTGATCACTGATGATACTACGGAGAACTGACACTGAGCAGCGAGAACAGCACTGGACTATTGTACTGTAGTATACTGGTCACCACAATGCAGCACTGACACTGAGCACCGATATTAAGCACTGATCAGGATACTAGAAGTGACATGGTGCAGCAAGATAACGCTATGGCCTACTGTACTGTACTACTATATACTGGTGGTCACCACAATGCAGCACTGTACTACTATATACTGGTCCCCACAATGCAGCACAGATATTGAGCACTGATCTGGAGAATAGAACTGAGTCTGACACGGAGCTGCAAGATACAGCAAAGGACACTGTACTGTACTACTATATACTGGTGGTCACCAACATGCAGCACTGTACTACTATATACTGGTCCCCATAATGCAGCACAGATATTGAGCACTGATCTGGAGAATAGAACTGAGTCTGACACGGAGCTGCAAGATACAGCAATGGCCTACTGTACTGTACTACTATATACTGGTGGTCACCACAATGCAGCACTGTACTACTATATACAGGTCCCCACAATGCAGCACAGATATTGAGCACTGATCTGGAGATTAGAACTGAGTCTGACATGGAGCTGCAAGATACAGCAATGGCCTACTGTACTGTACTACTATATACTGGTGGTCACCACAATGCAGCACTGTACTACTATATACAGGTCCCCACAATGCAGCACAGATATTGAGCACTGATCCAGAGAATAGATCTGAGTCTGACACGGTGCTGCAAGATACAGCAATGGACAACTGTACTGTACTACTATATAGTGGAGGTCACCACAATGCAGCACTGTACTACTACTGTACTGGTCCCCACAATGCAGCACAGATATTAAGCACTGATCCGGAGAATAGAACTGAGTCTGACACGGAGCTGCAAGATACAGCAATGGACAACTGTACTGTACTGCTATATACTGGTGGTCACCACAATGCAGCACTGTACTACTATATACTGGTCCCCACAATGCAGCAAAGATATTGAGCACTGATCCGGAGAATAGAACTGAGTCTGACACGGAGCTGCAAGATAAAGCAATGGCCTACTGTACTGTACTACTATGTACTGGTGGTCACCACAATGCAGCACTGTACTACTATATACTGGTAATGTTTTTTATTTGAATATTGCAACCTTCATATATCTTATTTACATATTTACAAATTTACAACATATAAATAAAGTAAAAAAATTGAACAATAACAGAAAATTTCCATTTATTTTTAACATTTTCCCCCATTTTACATATTCCCTTCACACTTTCCCTTAACTCTAACAATTTCCTTTAGAAACTTTCTTTTACCACAATTTGCCTCCTCTTCTTCCTCCATGCTTCCCCTTCACCTGTTCTTGAGCCCATACATTCCTCTCTCGCTCCTCCTTTCATTCCCCACCACCACCATTCACTCCACTCTTATTCCACCCATCCTCTCACCTTTTATACCATTTACTCTACTTTCATCCCGAACAAACCAACATTTAAACGAGAAGTCAATAATAATCTGGGCAGCACTTCCAGTGTATGCAACCATTTATAAAAGAAAACCAGTCTCAAAATTCTATTTCTTTTTTTTTATCATCAATGATTTTTATTCAGATTTTTTTGTTATGCAAAACAGGGGTACAGAAAGAAGAAAAGGGGGAGGAGGGGAGGGGGGAGCAGTAAATACATAGGAGAGACAATTTGTGTACTTATACTTATACATACTTTTCAAAATTGATCAGACGTGTATCAGAAGGAGTACAGTGGACGTAATGCAATGGGGCATACAGAATGAAGGCAAAAAGGAAAAGAAACATTGGATCCACAATAATGCAAGTTGCAAACAAGAGCCTCGAGCAATCCCAGGCTCAGGGAGGGGGGGTGTCTCCATCTAGGGGAGGGGTGTGGAGGTGAGTGTCCGGGGAGGAGGATCGCCTTACCAGGTTGGCTCCCTCACCCTCCGTGGTAAAGAGCAGCCAAGGCTTCCAACGCCCTAGAGGGGACTTGGCAGAAAGGGAGCAAGGCATATACTCAGTCTCCATCAAGGATTGCTTCTGGATTTTATGTACGACTTTCATTAAGGGGGGGGGGGGTATAGATTGTTTCCAATTCTGAGCCAAGGCAGCACGGGCTGCAAGGCAAATGTGGCCTAAAACGTATTGTAAATTAACACCCACGGAGCGCGGGTAGACATTTAGCAAAGCGATAAGGGGGGTGGGGGATAGAGTGAGTCCAAGTACTTTGTTAATTAGCCCAAACACCTCGACCCAATACAACTTGATAGAGGGGCAGGTCCAAAAAATGTGAAAAAGATGGCCCACCTCACCGCAGAGACGCCAGCAAAACTTCGAGCATGTAGGCCAAATCGTGTGCAGCCTATCAGGTGTGAGGTATAACCTGTGCAATAACTTGACGTGCATCTCGGAATGATTTAAGCATTTGGACATATTAAAGGATGACATAAAAATGTGTTGCCATTGAGGTTCGGTAAGTGTACAGCCAATATCTACCTCCCACCTGATTTGGGCTCTAGTTTTGAGAACGGGAACTAATGCTAGTAGTGTCTTGTACCAAAAGGAGATCTCACCTGCCGAGGTGTCCCCAGAAAGACGACCCAGGGCCTGAGACATAGTTGGGTGCATTGGGGAATGGGTAAGGTGTAGACTATTCCACCAATGTTGTATTTGATAGAATCTGAGCCTCTCAGATTCAGGCAAAGCAAAGCGTTCTTGTATGGTGGAGAAGGAGCTGAGCACGGGCCCATTGAACAGGTCTCCCAGTAGGCCGATCCCCCTAGAACTCCAACCTGACAAATTAAGATTAGGAATTAGGGCGGTTACTGTGCGTAGGGAAATTCGTGGGACTGTATGGAGGGGAGATGATAAGCCGATGGTCAGTTTATCCCAGACCTGTAGGGTGGCTCGAGTTGAGGGGAGGAGGCGGAGGTCCGTGGGTCGCATGGATTTGGGTAGCCAAAAGAGGTCTCTCAAGGGGAACCTGGGGCAAGCCAGTCCCTCCAGACACGTCCACTCCGAATGTGTATCACTGGTAATTGCTTTAATCTGAGCCAAGAGGCAAGCTTCTTGGTATAGAGAAAGGTTAGGCATGTCGAGGCCACCAACTCTCCTAGGTAATGACATCCTGGCGCGGGACAATTTAGGCGGTCGCAAGGCCCAGACATACTTGGTGAGGATAGTGGTAGCCTTGTCTAGATATTTCTTGGGGAAGACAAAGGGAATTGTACGAAACAGAAACATTAGTTTGGGAAGCAACGACATTTTAAAGGCGGCCAGGCAGCCCAGCCATGATATCTCATAATTGAGCCACGACTTGGTGGACAGTTGTAGCGCAGTCAGTAAAGGGGGGAGATTAACGTCAAATACCGAAGAGGAGGATGGGGGGATGTGAATACCCAAATACTTTATCGAGGTTGTTTGCCAATTGTAAGGGTATTTGGTGCGCAAAGAGGCCATGGAGTGGGCGAGATTTACAGGTAGGGCGTCAGTTTTAGTTGTATTTAATTTATAGTAGGACGCTGCAGAGTATTTATCTAAAATATTATGTAAGTGCGGGAGTGAGGAGCAAGGGTCAGTTACAAATAAAAGGACATCATCTGCAAATAAACATAGTTTATGGGGGACTGTGCCGAGGTGGAGTCCTGGAAATTGTGGGTCTGCCCGAATCTTAGCGGCCAAAGGCTCAATCGCCAGGACAAAAATGAGAGGGGAGAGGGGGCATCCCTGACGCGTGCCATTGTAAATTGGGAAGGGGGAAGAGAGGAAACCATTACTAAAGACCCGGGCCGAGGGCGAGCTATACAGGGCTAGTATGGATGACAGGATACTGTCGCGGAAGCCAAATTTCAATAATACTTCCCGTATGTAGGTCCAGTTTATGCGGTCGAAAGCTTTCTCCGCATCTAAGGACAACAGGAGGAGGCCCTGTTCACGAGTTATGGAGTCTACGAGGTTGAATACTCTACGGCAGGGGTGTCAAAGACAAGGCCCGCGGGCCAAATCCGGCCCGCCAGACCTCGTCTGATGGCCCGCGGTGCCGCCGCCATGAAACCCCCTTCTCCCGAGTGCCCAGCTCGGGGGGGGCGGGGTTTCGCGGAATGACGCGATTGCGTCGTGACGTCACGGCGCAAACGCGTCATTCAACGAAACCCCGTCGGAGGAGGGAGAAGGGAGCCGTGCAGACGAGGAGGGAGAGGCGGCTGAAGAGCGGCGAGAACCGCTTCAAATGTAAGTCAGCCCCTCTCCCTTCCTCTCTTTCTCTCTCTCTCCCTCCTTCCACCACCTGCCGCAATGTGTAAAATGGGGACCTGTACCTGCCGCTATGTGTAAAATGGGGACCTGTGCCTGCCACAATGTGTAAAATGGGGACCTGTGCCTGCCACAATGTGTAAAATGGGGACCTGTGCCTGCCACAATGTGTAAAATGGGGACCTGTGCCTGCCACAATGTGTAAAATGGGGACCTGTGCCTGCCACAATGTGTAAAATGGGGACCTGTACCTGCCGCTATGTGTAAAATGGGGACCTGTGCCTGCCACAATGTGTAAAATGGGGACCTGTGCCTGCCACAATGTGTAAAATGGGGACCTGTGCCTGCCACAATGTGTAAAATGGGGACCTGTGCCTGCCACAATGTGTAAAATGGGGACCTGTGCCTGCCACAATGTGTAAAATGGGGACCTGTACCTGCCGCTATGTGTAAAATGGGGACCTGTGCCTGCCACAATGTGTAAAATGGGGACCTGTGCCTGCCACAATGTGTAAAATGGGGACCTGTACCTGCCGCTATGTGTAAAATGGGGACCTGTGCCTGCCACAATGTGTAAAATGGGGACCTGTGCCTGCCACAATGTGTAAAATGGGGACCTGTACCTGCCGCTATGTGTAAAATGGGGACCTGTGCCTGCCACAATGTGTAAAATGGGGACCTGTGCCTGCCACAATGTGTAAAATGGGGACCTGTGCCTGCCACAATGTGTAAAATGGGGACCTGTGCCTGCCACAATGTGTAAAATGGGGACCTGTGCCTGCCACAATGTGTAAAATGGGGACCTGTGCCTGCCACAATGTGTAAAATGGGGACCTGTGCCTGCCACAATGTGTAAAATGGGGACCTGTGCCTGCCACAATGTGTAAAATGGGGACCTGTGCACTATAAAAGGGGGCACATGGCTGGGCACTATAAAAGGGGGCACATGGCTGGGCACTTTAAAAGGGGGCAGATGGCTGGGCACATATAAGGCAGGTGGAGCGGTAAATTTTGGATAGACCTACAGATACAACCGGCCCTTTGATGGGGACCAAACTGCTGATGCGGCCCCCGATGAATTTGAGTTTGACACCCCTGCTCTACGGGTATTATCAGACGCTTGTCGACCAGGGATAAATCCGACCTGGTCGGGGTGTATCAAGGAGGGGAGGAGGGTGTTCAGTCGGTAAGCTATTAATTTAGCATAGATTTTAATGTCTCCATTTAACAGCGCAATGGGGCGGTAGTTCTGACAAGAAGTCAAATCTTTACCTGGTTTAGGAATCGTGACAATGCGAGCCTCCAGCATCTCCGTTGGGAGCGTGCCCTGAGAAGTGATTTCATTATAAACTGTTACCAGGGATGGAGCCAGGAGGTCCTGGAGTGAAACATAAAAATCATTTAGAAAGCCATCAGGGCCCGGCGCTTTACCTTTTGGGAGGGATTTAATCGCCCTTAACGTGTCTGCTGTGGACCAGGGGGCATTCAGCACTTCTAATTGGTCGTCGGTAATGCAAGGGAGTTTCAAATCAGCGAGGAAGGTATTGATAGAGGGGAGAGTGGGCTGCGGGGTAGAAGGGTCAGACGCAAGGTTATAGAGTTGGGAATAGAAGTCAGCAAACTGATTGGATATCTCCAAAGGGTTAGATATTTTGGTGCCTGTTGGGGACATAATGAGCTTAATTCTATTCCTCGCTTGTTGCGCTCTAAGCTTACGAGCAAGCAGTTTTCCCGGTCTGTTCCCTGCCAGGTAAAATTTCTGCCGCATCCTGTTTAATGAGGCCTGGGTACGTACCATAAGCAATGTCTGAAGCTGGGACCTAATATCGGCTAACTCTTTCTGGAGAGATCTCGAAGGTCGAGCTTGGTTTTTCTCCTCCAGTTCCCTCAGTTTACGCTCCAAATCATTCACGCGTTGTTGATGTAGTTTCTTAATGTGGGCTCCTGCCTGTATCGCTGCGCCTCTAGCTACAGCCTTCAATGCGCACCAGAAATTGAGAGTGGACGTGTCCGAAGGGGAATTAAATTCCAAGTAGGACATGATACTGTCTACTATAATTTTTTTAGATACGGGGTTGGTCAGTAAGTGAGGTGGAAGTCTCCAAGGTCGGGGCGGGGCATGCTGACTATTAAGATCCCATGTAAGAACCAGCGGGGCATGGTCTGACCCGGTTATTGGAAGGATATCAGCAGATTTGGTGAATTGGAGGGTCCATTTATCGGAGAGTAGGAAGTCAATGCGGGAATAGGAGTTGTGAACGGGAGAATAGTATGTGTACTCACGTCCCGTTGGGTTTTGCACTCGCCAAATATCGTAGAGGTCGAATTCAGCCATGAGATTACGGAAGGCTAAACATGGGGCGTTAGAGGAGGCTAATGGAGAAGGGGCAGGCCTGGGAGACCTGTCCAATCTAGGGTCAAGGACCAGGTTGAAGTCCCCCATGAGAAGGAGCGAGCCTGTACGGTTCTTCTGGATAACCAAACATAGTTTACGTATAAAGGCCACTTGGTTTGAGTTAGGGGCATAAACTGAAACTAAGGTTACAGGTTTGTCATTTAAAAGGCCACTCAAGATGAGATAACGGCCATTTTTATCGGCCACTTGGGAGTGTAAAGTGAAGGAAACGGAGTTTTTAAACAATATAGCTACACCGTTCCTCTTAAAGGGGCCGTTTGCAAAATAACCAATAGGAAACCTGTGGTCTTTAAACGTAGGGGGCGCTAAGGACGAAAAGTGCGTCTCCTGCAGCGCAATAACATCTGTCTTGTGCCTAGCAAAATAGTCCAATGCTAACCTTCGCTTATTAGGGGAGTTTAACCCCTTAACGTTCATGGATAAAACCTGGATCATCAGGGCGATCTAAGGCACGCCATCGGTGGTGAGATATTTCGGTATACATATAAGAAATTATTTTGTCTCATACTATTAGTTAGAGTGTCGTGAGAGGGGGGGGGGAGGGGGGGAGGGAGTAACAGGGGAAAAAAGGGTAAGAACAAACTAAAACGACCCAGTACATCGGGTCGGCGTAACTACTGCAAGGAAAGCAAAAAAATGCAGTAGTACATTAACGAGGGGGAACATGTGGCCTAGCGCCACCACCACCTATGAACCTAGATGAGGGAAAAAAAGAAAAAGAGACATGTACAGATACACATATGCCTACCAACCATGTAAAGACAACAGGGGACATATACGCATGCTCTAATGAACTAAACCATGGGTATGGAGCCGGGGCTCCCGTATTACAACTATTAACAGGGTGACTCACGTGTCCGCGTCTAGGCGAAAGGCTAAGCCCTATCTGTTTGGACAGAACAGCATAACGTCCACATTCAAAGTCCAAGTTTACAGTGACGACTTCAGGCGACGATCCACTCCGTTTGAAGGGTTGACTGTTTCTTGGATCCAGGCGGCTGCGTGATGGAAATATCCCACTCCGATAGCAGCTTAACTCCAGCTTCCAATGAGGTAACCGTGTAGGATTTATTGTCATAGAAGATGATGAGCTTCACCGGAAAACCCCATCTATAATTGATCTCTTGGTCACGGAGCGCCAGGGTAACAGGAAGAAACGAACGCCTTTTAGCCAAAGTCAAAGCCGAGAAATCCGGAAAGAGCTGTAATCCACCAAGCGCATCAGCATTCGAATCCCTTGCCGCCTTTAGGATGCGTTCTTTCGTCGTGAAGAAGTGCACTCTCATGAGCGTATCCCGCGGAAGCGAGGGGAGAACAGAGCGTGGTTTAGGTAGCCTGTGGACCCTGTCTATAAGCAGCTCCCTGGGGTCAGCCCTGGGTAAGAGCTTCCTAAATAACGCGGTGACATAATCTTCCAGCTCGGAGTTTTGCACGGAGTCAGGAATGCCTCGGATCTTGATGTTATTGCGCCGAGATCTGTCCTCGATATCCGCCATCTTGAGTTTGAATGCCTCCAGGTCATTCTGCTGTTGATCATGAGCCGCTATGAGGTCATTGTGGGACGAGACCAATTCTTCGACTTTCCGTTCCAGATGGTCTGTACGTTCCCCTATAGCATGCAGTTCTGTCTTGACTTCTCGGACTGCCGCTGTGAGATCTTGAGTCAGCTCTGTTTTAAACGCTGATAGAGCCTGATACAGAGTTTTGACCGTGAGCGGGGCCTCAGAGTCCGGGTCGAACCCTGGAACAGAAGCAGCTCTGCAGGGAGGGTCTGTCGCAGAGGTGGCTATTGGGGACTTACGTGCAGTAGAGGGGTCAGAGGCTGCTTTCTGGGACGGCAAGGATACTCTAGGAGGGAGTACCGCTTTAACCTTTTTCGGCGCCATTCTGAAGCGATGGATCCCGGAGACTATGTGGTGGAGGTTAGGTAAGCAGAGGGTTCAAAGGTGGTGGTGTTTAATCGTTCTGAACTACATCAGAAGAACGGCCTCAACGTAGGACTGGCAACCGGTCATATCCCTCCATATAACGTCGCAGGCTCTGAGATATCGAGGTGGGACCATTTAGTATCTTTTATATAAGGTGAGATAATTTCCTTTCCACCAGTAAATTACTTCAGGTTAACCACTGGGGGGAGCCCTTGGTATGGGTTTTGTTGTGGAGCCAGTGGTTTAATGGACCCTGGTGCCTGCAATGTGTCCAAGGGGAGTCCCTGGATTCTGGATGAGGGCTAGGCCGTAGCCTGTAGGAGGAAGGTAGGGATCTCTTCCAACTCTGGAGTCCGACCGCGGAGGCAGAGGAGTGGAGAAACCCCTTTAGCAGCTAGACGTGGGTGAGATGGCAAGGGGAGAGTGTGTTGAGACGTGTCCTGCGAGGCAGCGATCCCCAGTCAGGGCTGGTATCTGGGGTTGCAGCGGGACCCGGGGTCCGTGTGACGTGCGGCAGGTGAGGGTGACGTGTCTCCCCCTGAAGATGATCCGGCGGCCGGGCGGTCAGGGCGGGCAAGGTCTCCGCGTCTCGGAGCTGCGGGCGGGAAGCAGCGGCTCTGTGTGGGCAGCCGGTGTGACGATCGCGGGGCTGGCTCCGGTCATGGAGCTGACTCACCGCTGCTGGTAGGGTCCGTCACTGGGTCTTATGTACTGGTCCCGATGGATGCAGGAGGGGAGGAAGGCCCGGTCTCAGCGTGGTGCCTGTGTGCGCCGGGCGGGTTCCGCCGGCTTCCGTTTCACTCCAGGCCCCGGCTTCCGTTTAGGGAGGTAGGCCGCAGTCCGCAGGAGCGTTTAAAAGCGCTCCCCGACTCCGCGGGCTCCCCAGATGTCGGCAGCAGGGTCAGGAAAGCTTATGGGGTGGTCTGTAGCTTGATAGGGGTGTTGGAGTAGGGGGTAAAAAGGTTTTATACGTGCCGTTTAGGGAGAGCTGTGGAGATGCACTTCTGCTCAGGTTGCCAGCCAAGCCACGCCCCCCGTCAAAATTCTATTTCAACTTAAAATTGAGATAGTTATAGAAAAGTTTTTCCCAGTACCTGGAGGCTAGAAATTTTCCGTCACCCACTAAGGGGGCTTCAGCTGGCGCCACAAGTGGGACCAACTGATGACATCCAATCTCTCTTCCTCCATTTCCATCATCCGCTTCACCTCATGTAGTATTAAGCCCTCCACCATTTCGCAGGGAAGGATTTTATTTCTCAATGAAACCTGACACCGTGCATTCCATAAGTGATACCTGACAGCTAGACTTATCATAAAAATTGTGCATAAATCAAAATCCTCATACCCTTTGAATGCCCCATATGCCCATCCCTGGTAATCTAAACCAGAAAGACAAGGTATTCCTAGAGCTCTTGACACTCTTTTGTAAATGTTTATATTAAAAGGACACTGAAGCAAGAAATGGTCCATACTCTCCTCCTGACCCTGACACTCCTCCCGTGGACAATCACGATCATTGGATCTTCTAAACTTCAGGTTCCCCTTAACATAGAGCTTCCCTTGGAATGAGAACCAGGCGATGTCCCTAAATTTCAACGGGATCCTCTGAGAATTTATCAGAGAAATCCCTTCTGAACATACAGTTTCTGGGCAATCCTTCAGGGCCAATGGGACATGGAAGTGAGTTTGCAAGACCCTCTTCCCCAACTCCTTCCTACTGAGATCTCTTAACTCCCCCACTCCCAAGCCCCATCGCCCAATCACTTTCAAGCACTGGATCACATAGATCGGGAGGTGGCCTCTTCTACGCCGAGAGTTTCTCAAGTGACCTCCTTCTATCCATACTGTGAGGAAGGGAGATATCCATTCTCTAAAACCGTCTGCCCACCGAGGGGGGGTTCTCTGAAAACAGACCCCCAAAATTCATTTTTAAAAAAGCTGTTATAAAAAACACCACCGGGTTGACCATATCCAGTCCCCCCTTGGTCCTCGGTTTGCATGCAATGCCTCTCTTGACCATATTCATTTTGTTTCCCCACAACAGCAAGAAAAACAAAGAGCCAATTTTAGACCACAGTGGTTCTGACAAAAAACATACATAACTGACATATAAAAACAATGGAATCAGATAGGTTTTACACAAATCAACCCTTTCCCTCAGGGAGGATTTCCATCCTCTCCAACTTTTTACTTTCCGGGTCGCCTCTTCCAGTATCCTTTCCCAATTTGCTGTGGCATAATCGCCCTGGTCGAATCTTATTCCTAGAATCTTAATTGGATGGCTGGCCACGGGGAGGCTGTCCGGAAGGTCAAATTCTCTACCTTCCTCCCCATCCAGAAAGCTTCACACTTGTCCTGATTTATCATGGAGCCCGAGGCTCCAGAGTATTCGCCTATCAGTTGGTCCACATCACAGGCCTCTGTATTTGAAGACAGAACCACTGTGACATCATCAGCATAGGCAATTACCCTTAGTGGTTCTCCCTGGCCCAGCTGCACCCCTCCCAGCATGCTGTCCTCAATCCTCCGAATAAAAGGATCGATCGCAAACACGTAAAGAAGAGGGCTCAGGGGGCAACCCTGACGGACACCAGAGTTCACCACAAAGGCAGGCCCTACCCAACCATTAACAAGCGGGAAGCTCTCGGCCTTGTTGTACAATATACGTAGCCAATTGACTAGTTTAACTGGAATGCCATACCTTTCCAGCAAAGTCCAGAGGTACTCATGGTTGACTCGGTCAAAAGCTTTGGACTGATCCAATGCCAGTAAGTATTTCCCCTACTTCTCAACCCTGCACCGCTCTATGGCCTCCCGGACACCAAGGACAGCACTAAATGTGCTTCGACCTTTCACAGTACAATGCTGAGAAGTCGAGAGCAACTGCCCGGAAAATTCCATCAGCCTATTAAATATGATTTTTGCCAACACCTTCCTATCCGTATTGAGAAGTGCTATGGGGCGCCAATTCTCAATGCGAGCCGGGTCCTTTCCCTTAGAGAGTAAAATAAGCGCAGAAAGCCTCATGGAGGGAGGGAGTTCTCCCTCTGCCAGGCCACTGTTAAAAACCTCCACGAGACGAGGTGCCAGGACGTCTGAGAATTCTTTATAGAATTCAGCTGTCAAACCATCTGGCCCAGGTGTCTTTTTTGATGTTAAATCGCCAATAACTTCTCTGACCTCCTCCACAGATATCTCACTCTCTAAGCAATCAATTGAGGCATCCGGTTCCACAAGCCCTGGTATCCTCCCCAGAAATTCCTCCATCCTCTCTCTGCTAAGTGCCTTCTCAGACAGCAGATCAGTGTAATAGGTTCTAATGACTTCCAGGATGCCCTCTCTTCCCTCCTGCACGACACCCTTTCCACCAATCAGACCTCTGATTTCCTTTAACTCGATCTTTCGCCTACAATTCTGGTAGGGATCCGGGGAGTGGTACTTGCCATAATCCCTCTCCTGAATCAAAGACGAAAGTCGACTATACTGCAACTGCTGCATCTGAGATTTCACCCGGGAGATTTCCCTATCATCTCCTCTTTCAGAGATCAGGAAATCTAATTTCCTCCTCAGAGCATAGTAGGCATTTTTTTTTACCAAGTTTTTCCTTACTACCAGCCACTTGAAAAACCTTTGGGTCCTCTCTTTGACCTCCTCCCACCACTCTGATCTACTCCATCCTGCCTCCAACAGTGTTTCCTGTGCTTGGAAGAATTCCCTAAAAGATTGTCTTACCTTCTCTTCCTTTAAGAGCTCTGAGTTCAGCCTTCATAGGCCCCTTCCTTTCGAGATCGACTGTGAGGCATTCAAAGAAAAAGTCAAGAACCCGTGATCCGAAAATTCTACCAACCTTACCTGTGAAGGCAAAGTCTTGGAAGTTTCTTTAACAAAAAATCTATCTATTCTAGTCCTACTCTGACCACTAAAATATGTGTAACCCGTGAGGTCTGGATGGTGCCGAATATGGACATCAACCAAACCAGCCTGTCTAACCATTGATACTAAATAATTTGAATCATAGCCCATGGCTTTTTTGGCTCCTCCCCTGTCTTTTGGCCTAACTACGGCGTTAAAATCGCCACCAAAAACAACCTGCTGGGCCGTAAAAAGAAATGGCTTGATCCTCTTGAAAAGGCATTTCCTATCCCAGGCTTTCTGGGGCCCATAAATATTATTCAGCCTCAGGTCATGCCCTCTCAAGGTGATATCTAAGATCCTACACCTTCCAATTTGTAACTCAATAACCTTGTGCACAGTTACTATGCCGGCAAAAAGTACCGCCACCCCACCATAAGGCTCAGCCGCAAGAGACCAATAGGAGGGCCCACCTCTCCACTCGTTTTTGGCTTTGTGGAGCGCCGCCAACCTGTTAACCCGGGTCTCCTGCAAAAACAAAATATCAAAATCCTGGTTGTTAAAAAAATCAAAAGCCATAAATCGAGCCTTATCGGAAAGAACGGAAGCCACATTACTCGTGGCACATCGTATAGGGTGGAGATCCATGTTTCTTTGGTGATTGAGTTTCACCCTTCCTCCCGCCAAACTCCACTCCGTCTTTCCTTCCCTCAGTTTCACTGACCCTCTTCGCACTTCTTTTCCCCTTTCTTCCACCACTCTTGCCTTATTCTTCGTCCCTAATTCTTCAATACTCTCCCTCCTACTTCTCCATTCCTTTGTTTTTTCCGCCTCCGGACACCTACTGTAAGGGTGCCCTTCACCACCACATAAATTACAACAAATATTATTGCATGACCTTGAGGTGTGGCCCAGTCCGCCGCATAAATTGCATTTGACCGCGTTGCATTCATGGCTCAAATGCCCAGGGCCACCACACTTGAAGCAAGTCTTCGGCTGGCCCTGGTAGAACACCTGAATGCGATCGCGGCCAATATACGCGGTGGACGGCAGATGTTTCACCCCCTCACAGCTTTTCGTCAAACACACATTTGCAGACCATGCTCCACCCCACACCCCCAACGTATAGTCCGACTTCTCAAGGCTTAGTATTTTCTCACAATGCCTGCTCAACCAATATTTTATATCGTTCTCTGGAATTGTCTCATTTCGCACAAGAATAGACACTCTTGTGCTATCCACCTTCCCCGTCATGAAGAAAGTAAAATTATTGAAAAAACTCCCCTCTTCCAGATCAGACAACTTTGAGAAACACTCCTGCATCACCCTGTTTGCCATAAAGGCCACATCAAACTCATTTGAGTTCACAGGGTGAATGCAGGAGTACAACTGCCATGCCACAAAACCCAAATCAAAAAATTTCCTTAAGAAATCTACTTTTGAAGGGGCGCCCCCTTCACCCACCCACTTAAAATGTATTATTTTTCTTCTACCGAACCCTCCCGCTTCTGCATTACCTCCCCCCGCATCTCCACCCTGCCCTGAAACAATTGGATTGCTCAGTACCTTGGCATAAGAAGTTTCCACTTCCCTCAATACACCATCAGTACCTGTAGCAGCACCAAAGACAGGGGTAGGGCCTGGGGGTGGAACAAGAATAGGTATCACATTTATTTTTTCTTTACCAGGCACCAAGTTCTTTCTTTTGTCTTTATGTTTTAGAGTTACTGCACTTATCAGTTTGCAGCGGCCAGCATCCTCTCAGGTGCCTGCAAATTTCCATACACAGTTTCCACAACTTCCCTTTCATGTTCTGAAAGTAGTCTTTTGTCCAGCCTTGGTTGACCTTGGACTTTGCTAGACTTCTCACTTTCATTTTTCTTAATTTTTATACTTTCTTTTAAGTTCTCTTTGCTTCCACCTTGGCCCCCCTCCCCCCTGAAAAGCCCAACTGGGCCCCCTCCACCCAAAAAAAATTCTGGTGCTCCCCCAGTTGCCTCCTTTCTTTCTTTGCTAAGGTCACTCACCTCCAGCTTACTGTCTCCAGTAAGCTCCTTTCCATTCTGCGCAGCTGTTTTGCCACTACTCATGCTGGTCGGGCCATCCTCTGACATCTTCTGCTTTACCACCGGGATCCCCGCACCACTCCTCTCTGATACCTTGGTCCTGGCACTTGCAGCTCTGTTCACCTTTCCACTCTTTCCTTTACCTGCCACATCTCCAGGATCCCCCTGCTGCCGCTGTGCTGGGCGCTCCATCTCATTTTTTTTTCCGCCAGCCGGAGTAGTTTCAACTTCTGCCACAGACTTCCCCTCTGCCTCCATAGAAACTGGACTCTCCTTTCCACTGGCCGCGTCATCAGGGTTCCCTCTACTCCCTTGGTACTGTGCTACTGCTGGCTCCTCCTCCACTTCCCCGTCACCCGGGACTCCGTTCTGGGGCCGCTCCCCCTTCTCCGCTGGACCTTGCATCGCTACAGGGGAATCCTTAGCAGCTGGCAATGCTGTTAACCCTTACCGTGCCGGAGGATTTTCTTCATTTCCCTTCTTGCTAAAATCCTCCTGGGCAGCCACCATTTTCTCCTTTATACGTGCCTGATACAGGGTAAGATCTTCTATTTGGTCCCTATACCGTTGTCTTTCCCATACCTGACACTTGTTCCTTTTCTTTCTTGCCTCTGTGATGTGGTTGGATTCATATATTAACTCTTGTAATGACATTCCTGCCAGGATCTCTTCTGTACTTGAATCTTCCTCCGATTCTGAGTTTAACCCCTCCGATGCCGAACTCTCCTCCATACTGCACTCCTCCTTTTCTTTAACCCCTAACCCCCCCCAGCATCTGCAGATCCCCCCATAGGAGCTAGCTTGCCCCCAAAGGTACTATCTGCCTGCTCAGGAGGCTCGGGGGAGGCTTCATACCAGGATACTTTTTCCATTTCTTTTTCTTTTATTTTTTCAACCAGCGGCACCAGCCGCTCTCCTCCGTCCTGCAGCTTCCCCCATCCCCCTTTACAGGGACTCCCGGCCACCACAGCATACCCCCAGAGGCTACACCACCTCCAGGAGTACCTGCTATTAGCACTGGAAGGGGGGCTACCACGGACAGGGACCCTTCTTGGGTTTTCTCCGCTCCTTGCGGCTCCGTTCGCCGCTCCCCTTCTTTAGACGGACCTGCAGGCACAATTTCCCCTTCAGCAAGAGGACCTTTTGCGGCTCTGACTTCGGGGATCTCCGCATTCAGTGCTGCTTGTTCCGAGGTACCCCCCCTTTGCATGGAGGGGTTATATAGCATACCTCTAGCCCCCTCAGGTCCTGGGCAATCCGATCTTGACTCCAGCTGCTTTCCCTTCTGCTCCTTTGCGGCAGCCGCCATTGCAGTCCTTACAGATGTTTTTTCATTTAGTTTCTTTTTAACTTTTACTGGGGAAGCCTGTAAAATCCTCCGGGACCTCCTCAAGGTAAAAGGGTACCTCCAGGCACCCCCTAATAATTAGAGACAGAGACCCCAGCCGGGCCCTTCCAGGCAGGGGAATCCCCTAGCACAGCTGCCTGCTCCCAAGTTCCCACAGCTGGGAGAGGGGGCGGGATCCCTCAGGTAACCAGATGGAGCCCAGGAGCTCCTGCAGACACGTCCAGACACGTCCAGAACTGAGTAGTATACTGGTCCCCACAATGCAGCACAGATATTGAGCACTGATCCGGAGAATAGAACTGAGTCTGACATGGAGCTGCAAGATAAAGCAGTGGACAACTCTACTGTACTACTATATACTGGTGGTCACCACAATGCAGCACTGTACTACTATATACAGGTCCCCACAATGCAGCACAGATATTGAGCACTGATCCAGAGAATAGAACTGAGCCTGACACGGTGCTGCAAGATACAGCAATGGACAACTGTACTGTACTACTATATAGTGGAGGTCACCACAATGCAGCACTGTACTACTACTGTACTGGTCCCCACAATGCAGCACAGATATTAAGCACTGATCCGGAGAATAGAACTGAGTCTGACACGGAGCTGCAAGATACAGCAATGGACAACTGTACTGTACTGCTATATACTGGTGGTCACCACAATGCAGCACTGTACTACTATATACTGATCCCCACAATGCAGCAAAGATATTGAGCACTGATCCGGAGAATAGAACTGAGTCTGACACGGAGCTGCAAGATAAAGCAGTGGACAACTCTACTGTACTACTATATACCGGTGATCACCACAATGCAGCACTGTACTACTATATACTGGTCCCCACAATGCAGCACAGATATTGAGCACTGATCCGGAGAATAGAACTGAGTCTGACACGGAGCTGCAAGATACAGCAATGGACAACTGTACTGTACTACTATATACTGGTGATCACCACAATGCAGCACTGTACTACTATATACTGGTCCCCACAATGCAGCACAGATATTGAGCACTGATCCGGAGAATAGAACTGAGTCTGACACGGAGCTGCAAGATACAGCAATGGACAACTGTACTGTACTACTATATATTGGTGGACACCACAATGCAGCACTGTACTACTATATACTTGTCCCCAAAATGCAGCAAAGATATTGAGCACTAATCTGGAGAATAGAACTGAGTCTGACACAGAGCTGCAAGATAAAGCAATGACCTACTGTACTGTACTACTATATACTGGTGGTCACCACAATGCAGCACTGTACTACTAGATACTGGTCCCCACAATGCAGCACAGATATTGAGCACTGATCCGGAGAATAGAACTGAGTCTGACACGGAGCTGCAAGATACAGCAATGGACAACTGTACTGTACTACTATATACTGGTGGTCACCACAATGCAGCACTGTACTACTATATACTTGTCCCCACAATGCAGCACAGATATTGAGCACTGATCCGGAGAATAGAACTGAGTCTGACACGGAGCTGCAAGATACAACAATGGACAACTGTACTGTACTACTATATATTGGTGGTCACCACAATGCAGCACTGTACTACTATATACTGGTCCCCACAATGCAGCACACTGAGCACAGATATTGAGCTTTTCAGGCAGAGAACGTAGCCACATCCTCTCCGCTCAATCGACTATGCACGAGTGAAAATGGCGGTGACACGCGGCTCTTTATATGGAATCCGAATCTCGCGAGAATCCGACAGCGGGATGATAACGTTTTCCTCCGTTCGGGTTTTGCGTATTATGTGGGAAGAACCGAGGCTGCCTCCGACCCGTGTAAACCACGTGAAGTTCGTGGGGGTTTGGATCTCGACGAACCGAACCCGCTCATCTCTAGTTATAAGACACAGTGCTCCCTATGGCTACATGCATTTTAAATAAAGTTTCTCGTGGCCACTTACAGTATATGGAACCTCTTGTAAAGCACAATACACAAACAAATTCTGCAAAATATAATAGTTTTTTCTTCAACAAGTAGATCTTACTAGCTTTGGGGCTCATTTACATTTGGATGTACTGTAAGTAATTTTTATGACACGCCTCTCAGATGGAGCAGTACATGTCCGCAATGATAGTTGTTACTTTCACATCTCCCTGAAATGCTTTTTCAAAAGTAGGCAAGTATGCTTTAAGTCGGGTTCTGTTGTATAACCTGGGCAGAGTCAAGGTCTGCAGAAGCATGACCGGAACACCAACTGTCAGTGCAGTGCTATACGCTGGAATTCCAACTGCACTAAGTGGGTGTAATAATTCCACTCATACTGTATAGTCATTTTGGACAGGTTGGTATTTGGTGACCGGTGGTTGGGAGACTGGCGGTCACCATACCGACGCTGGGATAAAATCTGTCAGATGGCCAGCAGGGGGGGTTTCGGCCAGCACAACAAAGACCCTTGCGGGCTCGTTGCGCTTGCCACAGGTTCTATCCCACTCTTTGGGAATAGTCCCTGTTGCTCGGCATGCCAACTGGCGGGCTAGTCAGTGTTCATGATGCCAGCGCTGGTATTGTAACCACATCCTTTTTGGACTTGAGGAGCCTGCACATTGCAAGCGTCTGGTTGTTCATTTATTGTTCCTCTCCCTGATGTTAGATCGAGACCATACATACCTCAGTCCTTTTCTAGGTCACTAAGCTATACAACAGTGAAAATGTGATATAAATTCATACAGTAGTTTTTGTGTGATGCCAGAATGTACAGACACAGTCTAAAGGCCCATACTCACAGAGAGATTTCTGCAAGAGATGTGTTCTGAGCAATTTATCACGGGAGATGTCCCTTGAACATCCCGGTGTCTAGATCTCCCATACACACGTGAGATCTGTGTTGAGCAATCTGTGCTGAGCAATCTGTGCTGAGCAATCTGTGCTAAACAAAAAAAAAACCTATTTAAATAGTGGGTTGGTATTATAGTGAGGGGGGTGGGGAGAGTGTGTCTTTTTCTAAACAAAAAAAAGACCTTTTTAAATAGTGGGTTGGTATTATAGGGGAGGGGAGGGTGTGTCTTTTTCTGTTGTGGTGTTGCAGTGGCCATTTTAAAATCAGTGCCTTCATTGCTCTGTGTATAGTTGGTTTGCCTTCTGCACTGTGCTTTGAGAGTTTGCTGTTTATTTAAAAGTGCTTCTTGCCTTTTATCATGGATGAGTACCAGCTGAAGATATTGTACTGCCAGGCTGTTGCAGTGAATGGTTTGGACAGAGAGAGAAGGATGAGGGAGAGGAGGGAGAGGAGACCTACTCGGTCTTGCTGGACCAAGCAATGGCTTTTGGAGAGGGACGCCATGTCTCATACACCGCTTCTACGTGAGCTTCGGGACAATAATCCTGAGGACTACAGGAATTACCTGCGTATGAATGATGATATGTTTCAGGAGCTGCTGCAACTGATGTGGACTCTGCCAGGCTGCTTGCTCAGGCCGACAACTCTGATGTGGACTCTGCTAGGTTGCCTGCTCAGGCCGACAACTCTGATGTGGACTCTGCTAGGTTGCCTGCTCAGGCCGACAACTCTGATGTGGACTCTGCTAGGTTGCCTGGACTTGAAAGGCCACAGTCCACACCTAATCCCACTTTAAAGGCTAGAAAGGTCAGGGACGACTACCTGACCTTTTTTAATGGAGTAGGTGCAGTGGATTGGCAAGACTCCTACATTTAACTGCTTTTATGTTTGATAGACATTACATATGCTTGATTGGTTTTATATTTTATTGTATTTTTTTATTTATTTATTTCCAAAATAAATAAAAATGTATCTTGTTTTAAACTTCTGTTGTCAGAGTATGTACCTGTGTGTGTTTTGCATGTATATTAAAAAACAACGTACCCATTAGGAACTCTGGGGTCAGGTATACCCAGGACACTTCACGACTGTGTCGTTTTTTGTGGGGGATAAGTGAGGACTAATGGGATCCAACAGTGTGAACCAAGTCAGGCATACCTGTGTGTGCCATCACCCCTGTGTTCCGTCCCAGTCACTGTATCACCTCTGTGTCTGAGGGGGCGCAAATTTACAGTTTGCAGGAGGGCGCCGGACACCATAGCACTGGCCCTGGGAATCAGTATGATATCCCGGCAGCAGGCATCCCGACAGTCATAATCCCAACGTCGGGATGGCGGCCACCGGAATGCCGGCAGCGGCTCGAGCGCAAAGAAGCCCCTTGTGGCTCGCTTTGCTTGCCAAATTTTTAGTCTCCCTCTATGGGTGTCATGGACACCCACAGGGGGAGAATATGTCAGGATTGTGGCTATTGGGAACCCGACGCAGAGATCTTAACCGCATCCCTCTGTAATAAATGTCCCCTATAACAGTACCTTGAAGGTAGGGTTGTCCTCACTTATCTCCCCTTAAAAAAAGAAAAAATTTTTTAAGGGGGGATAAGTGAGGACAAATTTGGTCCAACAGCATTCCAATCATAACTCCCCCAAAAATTAAAAATATAATGATAAACCATAAAAAATACACAACACTTCTTTTTTGTTTTGAAAATAATTTACTTATAAAAATATATTAATTTTTAACACTTATGCAACTGGATTCATCGATAAGAATGACCAATATCCCAACGTTCAAAAGTCCAGGACAAAAAACCGACACTATGGTAACTATGAACAACATAAAAGAGTCGAGGAAACATGGAACAATTTGTCCAACGGAAACTAAAAAACTAATTAAAAAATTTATAATTTAATAATTGAAAAAAGTACAATGTGACAGAAAAAAGATTTCTGTGATTTCCACAAGTTGGCGCAAAGGAAAATGCAGCCAGGTGGGAACCTATGACTCGGGAATGGATATAACCCCTTAATCCAACAGAATGAACATACACAAAAACAACAATTGAGTCAAAGGCTTCCTTCGGCGCATGGGAAAAATTGAGGAATGATTGAAACTTTCCTCAACCATGTAGTATAACGTATTAATAAGCGTACCCCCACTCACGCTGCAATGAGGTGGGTTAAACTCATCAAGGTATCTTTAATTTTCTAATGTCAAAAAGAGGGTCTCAGATGGCGTACCCCAACTCACACGATAATGGGAATCTGGACTCCTATCAAGGTTTCTTTAAGGTGTCTTCTAACGATAGTTTATGCAGGTGTGTCCTCCATACGTGATGACATCATTTACATGCGGAAAACGACAAGAAAATATCCAATGTATAGAATTTTCTATACCATACACTATAAACTGTGCAATTATATATTGTTATAGTAATTGTGATTCCTTCACCAGATTGTAAATGAGGCAGGCGTACCCCTCACTCACACAGAGATTAGATGTATAACTCGTATAAAGGTATCTTTGTGTTGAACGAGGGTAAAAATCTCATGGGCGTACCCCAACTCACACGTGAAGCAATGGATGGAATCTCATCAAGGTATCTTTATCTGGTCTTTATAACACACCCACACTCACACAGGGGTTTGATGTATGACTTCTAAGGTGTCTTTTTGTGCAGAGGGAAAGGATATGAATATCTCATGGGCGTACCCCAACTCACACGTCAAGAGGCAGATTGAATCCCATCAAAGGTATCTTTATCCTGTCCTTATATCAACACTTTATGCAAGGGAAATCCTCTGTACCAATCTTTGGCAGTATTAAACTCCAAGGCATAAATCCCAAAATTGAGAGAATTCAAAGAAAGAGAGTCTTTGTGTGACATATGGTTTCCAAAAACATCGGTAACATCAAAGTTCCAAAAATTTTTTTATTGAAAACCATAAGATATTTTATATTCCACAAAAATTGACATCTATAGCCTATTTGATATCAAAAAAATTTGATATCAAAAAAATTGTTGTCATCCAAAAACATAAATACAGGAATCATCATTTAGATCAACAAGTATGGGAAGATAATTTCTTCCTGGTGACTGCGGATGTAAGTTCGCTTTACACCATAATTGATCATACACAAGGTGTTGAAGCAGTAAAATATTTCCTAACACTTTCAGATTTAGATGAGAAGTTACAAGAATTAATTTTGAGTGGGATTAATTTTATATTAACCAATAACTTTTTTTTGTTCAAAAATAATTTTTATATACAAAAGACAGGAACAGCAATGGGCACTAGGTTCGCGCCAAGTTACGCCAACCTTTTCATGGGGGCGTGGGAACTGGACAATATATGGTCCAATAATCCCTATGGCGCGAACCTAGTGTCCTATGTTCGGTACATAGACGATATCTTTTTTGTTTGGAAAGGAGATCTTGATTCCTTGAATTTATTTTGTAATAAACTCAATAACAATAATAGAAATATTAACCTGAGTTTCGAAATAAGTCAACAAGAGGTCAACTTCCTAGACATTACAGTTTATGTAGAGGAAGGCAAATTAAATACCAAGACTTTTACAAAACCAACAGATTCCCAGTGTTACATTCCATCAGATAGCTGCCATCATCAAAATTGGCTCCAATCGATTCCAGTGGGTCAATTTAAACGCATCAAGAGAAATTGCACCGATGATGCGACATTCCAGTCCCAAGCTAATAGATTGGAGGAAAGATTCACCGCATGTGGCTATTCCAGAGATACTATAGAAAGAGCCAGAAATGAGACGAATGCAGTCCCACGCCATGAACTACTAAAGAAGAATACCAAAAAATCTAAACAAAATAACAAATTTGAATGGGCTTTTATTTCTGAATATGGCACCCATCATAAAAAGATAGAAAATATCTTTAAAAAACACTGGAATCTTTTGAAAAGAGATCCGTCCATCGGGTCATTAATACCTGACAAACCTATCCATATATACCGGAAGGCCCCCAATATCAAATCAGCATTGGTAGCGAGTCATTTACCATCTTCCACTTTAAATTCAAAAATAACATCAAAGGGGTTTTATAGATGCCTGAACTGCATGGGATGTAAAAACACTAAAGGAGCAAATAAGATCAATGAGATATGTATTAACAATCAAATTATTAAAATAGTGGATTTTGTCACATGCGATACAAAGAATGTGATATATGCCATAGGCTGCAGTTGTGGTCTTTATTATATAGGCCGCACATCCCGCCCCCTTAAGATTCGTGTAGGTGAACATCTCAGAAACATTCGAAAGGGATTATTAACGCACTCTCTATCCACACATTTTAAAGAACAACATAACTGTTGCCCGTCAGGAATAACGGGTATTTATGGGTTAAAAGTGATTAAACCAAATGTGAGAAACAAAGATTCATCTGCAGCGCTAGCAAAAGCAGAAATGAAACTAATTTATCAATGCAAAACTTTAATTCCCAGTGGTCTCAATTCAGATTTCGAATTGAAGTGGTTTCTATGAAAATTTTCCTGCCACATAGATGTTCATTTCACTTTATTCATCTTGTTTTTATGCATTCTTTTAGTAATTTTGAATGTCATTTTCAATTAGGATTAATGCTATCTATTACAAAACATCAGTTCAACAATATGGTTTAATTTTTCACTGTATATCAGTAATATATTTTTTACTGTACATTAGTAATAATCCATCTATATTTTTTCTCCTGTCATTGAAATATCACTGGCCATATGAAAATGTCAAAAGAAACCCGAATCATCTAAAAAGTATTGATGATGGAGGCGGCCGTGTATAATAAAAATGCTCTTGAACGCCAATGAAGGAGACAAATTGCAAAGACGCATGCGCAACACCCAAAGAGAGAGAGAAACTAAAGTTTTCAATATCACAGAAAACGGAGGAATACGATGTCCCGGAAAGAGAGGCAAGAACGCATGCGCAAAGGACAATCAAAGAACTACACTTCCCGTCATGCATAGAAGGGAAGTAGACACGTTGACAACTTCCGGTTCCAGCTTCACGACGCCACGGCAACCCACGATCCCATAAGACTACATTTCCCAAGATGCAAAGCGGCGAAATATCGGGTCTCTAATTTTCCCTATGAACTTTGTGAATATTGTTTGAATAACAAGATTATTATATGCACACGCTATCTGGAGACTATAAGATGTGAAAAATTCGATTTAGATTAATTTAGTAAACAAGGAGTAACGTTATCTTTGTGGGACTACATTTCCCATAATTCCGAGCGACATTTTGTCGTAGAATGGTAAAAGATAGATTCGCTCCTCTATCACAATATATTTATAATAATAAGGCACAACTTTGGTTTAATAATAGGGACCATATTTGCCTCTTTATGTATATGTAATTTTTAACGAAAATTTTTAATGAAAATGTAAATTACCAGCAATGAGGTCACTTCCGGTTTTTTGACTTCCGGTTAGGAGACAATTGGCTACAGGCATCATAAATAGCTGGCTTCTCACACAGAAGGTCATGTCTTGAAAAAGGTCCAGGAGACCGAAACGCGTCGACAGATCCCTGTGTGAGTAGCCATTTCATTCAATCGGAATTTTTTTTATTGAATTTTTAATTTTTTGAGTTTTTATTTTTTATTGAATTTTCAGTGGACATACATTTTTTAACTCCATTCCTGTATTTATGTTTTTGGATGACAACAATTTTTTTGATATCAAATTTTTTTGATATCAAATAGGCTATAGATGTCAATTTTTGTGGAATATAAAATATCTTATGGTTTTCAATAAAAAAATTTTTGGAACTTTGATGTTACCGATGTTTTTGGAAACCATATGTCACACAAAGACTCTCTTTCTTTGAATTCTCTCAATTTTGGGATTTATGCCTTGGAGTTTAATACTGCCAAAGATTGGTACAGAGGATTTCCCTTGCATAAAGTGTTGATATAAGGACAGGATAAAGATACCTTTGATGGGATTCAATCTGCCTCTTGACGTGTGAGTTGGGGTACGCCCATGAGATATTCATATCCTTTCCCTCTGCACAAAAAGACACCTTAGAAGTCATACATCAAACCCCTGTGTGAGTGTGGGTGTGTTATAAAGACCAGATAAAGATACCTTGATGAGATTCCATCCATTGCTTCACGTGTGAGTTGGGGTACGCCCATGAGATTTTTACCCTCGTTCAACACAAAGATACCTTTATACGAGTTATACATCTAATCTCTGTGTGAGTGAGGGGTACGCCTGCCTCATTTACAATCTGGTGAAGGAATCACAATTACTATAACAATATATAATTGCACAGTTTATAGTGTATGGTATAGAAAATTCTATACATTGGATATTTTCTTGTCGTTTTCCGCATGTAAATGATGTCATCACGTATGGAGGACACACCTGCATAAACTATCGTTAGAAGACACCTTAAAGAAACCTTGATAGGAGTCCAGATTCCCATTATCGTGTGAGTTGGGGTACGCCATCTGAGACCCTCTTTTTGACATTAGAAAATTAAAGATACCTTGATGAGTTTAACCCACCTCATTGCAGCGTGAGTGGGGGTACGCTTATTAATACGTTATACTACATGGTTGAGGAAAGTTTCAATCATTCCTCAATTTTTCCCATGCGCCGAAGGAAGCCTTTGACTCAATTGTTGTTTTTGTAATTGAAAAAAGTAGCCTCGTCCTCTGGGGGGAGCTGTGTACTCAGCATTGCTGAGTACAATCCAGTGGACAAAGTGCTGGTGGGAGGAGTGGGCAGAGTGGGTGTTGGTGGGGGTCCCGGCGAAAAAAAAGGGCGCTGTGGCGGAAGATTACCCGGCGGATAATAGAATGGTTGGGGATAAGGATACTGGGACTGTGGGGCATTTCGTGCGCGCCGCACAGGATTTGACATTAGATCCAGGTCATCGGATAGGTCATTATCCTCGGCCCTTCTCAATACATCAAATACTATGCGCCTGAAAGTTCTAAAAACAGTTTCGGGCATTACACGTATCTGAGATTCTATCGTGTTTGAAAATTGACGATAGAAGTCTGGTGGCCTATTAAGCATTTCCTCTGCCCGCTGGATAAATTGAACCGTGCTGGAGGATGCAGAATCGGAACTCAATGATGAATTCTTTTGTCTCCGCCTTGGTGGTGCTGTCGACCGAGATGGTGCTGTCTCCTCACCACTGAGCTCCAGTTCTGTTGCCTCTGTTGCGGAAGTGTTCATTACCTCCGGGGTAGATTCCTGTAAAAAAAAACAAAAAAAAAACATTAGGGCGTTGATTAAACAATGATAAAGTTGAACATTTTAAAGTGTTTTAACTTACCGGATTAAGGGTCCCCTCTTCCTCTGGCGTCTTAGGAGACTCTTTATCCAGGCTACCCTGTCCATGTAATTTCGCCTCTCTCTCCAAAAGGAATTTCATCTGTTCATAATACCATAGCGTCGGCTGGTAAACATCATCAGTTCCGGCTCCTGAACGTTGAGACTCGATCACGCGTGTGTGTTCCTTCTTGAACACCGTCCGCAAGTTTGCTATCTTCTTCTTCGCCCAAAGTAGATCAGCATCACTGTTATGGGCTTTGCTGTACTCCACCAATTGTCTGTAGGCCTGATCCTTCTTCTGTCTGTTTGAAAAATCCTTGCTACGGACCTTCCACAGACATTCGCTGGCCCGATACACATCAATGAATCCAGTTGTGAACTCCCGGTCCATGTAAGAAGCCATTGCTGTGAGAAAAATAAAACAACACTATTTAAATAACAAGCAAGCAAAAACTTTAATAAAATATGTTGACCCTTGCATTAAAAAAACCATGCCGCTTATACACGTGTTGCGCCAGGAAATGGTGCTTATACACACGCTGCGCCAGGTAAAGCCGCTTCTACACACATTGCAACCAGGTAAAGCCACTTAAGCACCACAAACATATAGTAACACCCCCTATCCCCCGCCTGCTAATACAGCTCCAAAGCACATTAAGCAGCCTGTGTAATCATACGGATACATCCATCTTCTCCTAGACCGCTATCACCAGCCGCATCACACTCCCCCATATATGTATCGCTCGATACACAGGACAGCCTCATAAAAACATAATTAATAACAACCCCCCCCCCCACCCGGCTGTTAATACAGCCCACACTCCAGTGGCGTGTGGCGAGGTCAGTGGCTGGTGAGGCACTACAGCCATAATGTTCGCCGAATCCTGCCGATGACCCCCTACTGCCGCCGAGCCAATGCCCGCTACAGCCCCTGTGTTGATGCCCGCTGCCACCGCCAATGGCTTACAAACTCGCCCACCATCAACTTACCCAGCCCTCCACCCAGGGCCGGTGCTAGGGTGTTCGGTGCCCCCCCTGCAAACTATAAATTTGCGCCCTCCCATATTCCTTTGGCGCGCACCGGGAAAAGGGGTGTGGTCTCACAAGTAAGGGGCATAGCCACACAATAGTACCCCCATTCCAAATTACGCCACAATGTAGCACAATCTTATTCATCATATACGTAATGCCCCACAAGTAGTAGTAGCATCCTTATACATAGTGCACCCCCAGTAGTAGTAGCGTCCTTATACGTAAGTCCCCCCAAGTAGTAGTATTATTGTTATATCTAATGCCCCCCAAGTAAAATTAGCATCCTATACATAATGCTCCCCCCAAGTAGTAGTATCTTCCTTATACGTAATGACCCCCCTAGTAGTAGCATTGTTACACGTAATGGCCCCCCCATTAGTAGCGTTGTTACACGTAATGGCCCCCCCATTAGTGGACATTCCCCATTAATGGAGAAGAGTCGGAATGGGTTAAAAAATAAAAAAAAATTGCGTGAGGTCCCCCCTCCTAAGTATAACCAGCCTCGGGCTCTTTGAGCCGGTCCTGGTTGTTTAAATACTGGGGAAAAAATTGGACAGGGGTTCCCCGTATTTAGACAACCAGCACCGGGCTCTTAGTCCGGTCCTGGTTCCAAAAATACGGGAGACAAAAGATGTAGGGGTCCCCCGTATTTTTAAAACCAGCACCGGGCTCCACTAGCCGGGGACATAATGCCACAGCCGGGGGACACATTTATGTAGGTCCCTGCGGCCGTGGCATTACCCCCCCAACTAGTCACACCTGGCCGGGGTTCCCTGGAGGAGTGGGGGCCCCTTAAATCAAGGGGTCCCCCCCTTCAGGCACCCAAGGGCCAGGGGTGAAGCCCGAGGCTGTCCCCAGCACCCCTGGGCGGTGGGTGCCGGGCTGATAGCCATGAGTATGTAAAAAAAAGAGAATATTGTTTTTTGTTGTGGAACTACAAGGCCCAGCAAGCCTCCCCCGCTTGCTGGTACTTGGAGAACCTCAAGTACCAGCATGCGAGGAAATAACGGGCCCGCTGGTACCTGTAGTTCTACAACAAAAAAAATACCCAAATAAAAACACAACACACACACCGTGAAAGTAAAAATTTATTAAATACACACTTACACACTCACACATACTTACCTACATCCCACGCCGGTCACGTCCACTTGTCCAGTAGAATCCAATAGGGGCACCTGTAAAAATTAAAATTACACTGACACACGAAGTAATCCACAGGAGGAGAGAGATAGAGAGAGAGAAATAAAGAGAAATTAATGAATACTATGCAATCACTGATGTGGGAGGACGTTCGCACAGACAGGGGGGAGTGCTGCTACTCTGGCTGGGAGGACGGAGCCGGGGGAGGAACGAGGGGGAAGGGGAAATTCCTACCCAGCCTCCGCACACATGCACCGCGCCAGAAGAAGCAGCAGCCCCCCCCCCCCCCCGTTCATACATAAATAATAAGGCCCCCGCCCTGTTAATACATAAATAATAATGGTGTCACCCTCCCTCCCCGGCTGTTAATACATTAATAATAATGGTTTCACCCCCCCTCCCCCCCGGCTGTTAATACATAAATGATAATGGTGTCACCCCCCCGCCCCCCCCCCCCCCCCGGCTGTAAATACATATATGAAAATGGTGTCACCCCCCCCCTCCGCCCCACACGGGTGGTCTTCAGTATGCCGGCGGTCTGGCTCCCGGCGACCAGCATATCGGCGCTGGGAGCCCGACAGCCGGCATACCGACACTTATTCGACCCCCCTGGAGGGAGAATAAAGTAGTGTGGTGCGCCACCGTGCCCGTAGCATGGTGAGCGCAGCGTAGCGTGGTCTCTTCCCCCCCCCCCCCCCACCGGCTAGTAGTACATTAATAATAATGGTGTCACCCCACCCCCCGGCTGTAAATACATACAGCCCAGTTAACATCAATAACGGTGCCCCCCCCCCTCCCCCCTCCCCCCTTCCCCTCTCCTCCCCTCCCCTCCCCCCTGGTAGTATATTAATAATAACAGTGTCACACCCAACCCCCACCCCCCCCCCCCCCACCCCGCCAGTACATTAATAATAACAGTGTCACCCCCCCCCCCCCCACCCCGGCAGTACATTAATAATAACAGTGTCACACACACACACACACAGCCCCCCCTGTAAATACATGCATGAAAATGGTGTGTGTGTGTGTCCTCCCCTCACGGCTGTTAATACAGCCCGGGCGATAGCAAGTGGCTCAGCGCACCCCCCCCCCCCCCTCCCCCGGCACCCATCAAGGCCTTTTATGCTGCCCACAGCGCACCCGTTGGCACTTACCGTTCTGCTGCTGCTGCTGACGTGCTGGCTGTAGCTGGTGTGACTCTACTCTGGCGGAGAAGCAGGAGACGGAGACGGAGGCGGGACCAGAGGAAGAACACGAAGGCGGGACCAGGAGAGGCAGGAGGCGGAGGTTGGACCCGGCAGAGGACGGAGTGGCAGAGGAGAGTGACGTACATCGCTGTAGCACGTCGCTCATTCTGTACACACGAGCGATGTGCTAAGCGACTGTACTAGATTTTGCCTGCATGCAGGCCAATCTACAATCAGCGATAGCGATGCGCGGGGCTGCGCATCGCTATCGCTTTATGGCATACACACTGAGATATGTATGCTTAATTTCTAAGCAATCTAGTCAGATTGCTTAGATTTTAAGCACAGATCTCTCCGTGTGTACCCCCCTTTAATTTCACAGTCCCTAGAAGTATAATTCTCAATAAAACAATGTCTATGTACAGACACAACCCTTACAGTTTTATTATATGTATAGATTTTTATTGTAGGGTGTCCCTATTTATCTTTGGCTATGTAAGGCTTTGTGTGAACCCAATTTCCACTGTTGTTATGTTGTTTATTACTGTTCCAGTGTTTCAATGATAATCTCATTTAAGGACAAACAATGAAAAAATAGGAGTAAATCTGTGAAAAGCACAAACATAATCCGATTGGTCTGATTCTGCATATGCTACAGCAGTGCTTTCCAACCACTGTGCCATGGAGCAGTCTCCAGGTGTGTCGCCATAGAAGCACAGCCAGGCCCATCAGTGTTTTGCCGCTACTGAGGCCCTGGAACGATCAATACTGTTGGGTTTAGTGGTTGCAGAGCCAGTTCTTATTTTGGACCCGGGCAGTGTTGGGCTCTTCTGGCTTTCTCAGATGTGGCTCAGGCGTTACCTATGGAGAAGCTGCAACATGACATCACAGGACATGCAACTGCACCATGCATCACCATTATATTTGAGTGTGCCTTGGCAATACTTAAATCTTGTTCAGTGTGCCGCGAGTTGTAAAGGGTTGAAAATCTCTGTGCTACAGTGTCGTCACCATGTTGTTATAAAAATGACAAAAGACGAGCATTGGTAGAGGGGCTGCTGGAGGGGCCTGGCAGAAGCCCCAGTTTGCTACCCCTCCCCAGTATGCCTGTGCTGTAGCCAGTGGCAGTGGCGCTGTCTTCATGGTGATCTCTTCGGGAAGATGGCACTGCACATAGAAAGCAAAGACTCTGGCACTGCTCCTGATTGGCTTCTGGTCCGTGAACACGGACCGGCACCTGATTTAAGATACCCGTGCCATCGCCGGAGACCGGACTGGGGAGCAAGAGAGGTGTGCGCTGTGCTCTCCTGCCCTCGCTGCAAGCAAGGTGGTTGGGCCGCAAAGGACCCCTGCCCGCGGGCCACAAATGGATGCGGTAGGAGCTGCGAGTTTGACACCCCTGCCCTAGAGCTTCAGAATTTCTGTCAGGGCACCCTAAGACCATAGTTTCTTAGTGAGAAATTTAGAAAAAAAATATAAAATGAAGTAAATTGTGTTTATAATATGTCATCCTTAGGTTCAGTTATGAGGGGAAGGACTGGTTTTGCCAATTAAATTCAGTATAAGCAATTTGAATTGTTCATGGACCACCAAACTACGGCACCACTGCAAGGCCTCCCTTATCCCCCACCACCCACCCCACCCCCCACCTTTCCCGAGGAACCCCAGGGTCTCACGGCCCCCTGTTTGGAAACTACTGCCATAAAATAAACATTTTTATAACTACATGTAATACACCTTAGATCTAAGGGGGTAATTCCAAGTTGATCGCAGCAGGAAATTTTTTAGCAGTTGGGCAAAACCATGTGCACTGCAGGGGAGGCAGATATAACATGTGCAGAAAGAGTTAGATTTGGGTGGGTTATTTTGTTTCTGTGCAGGGTAAATACTGGCTGCTTTATTTTTACACTGCAAATTAGATTGCAGATTGAACACACCCCACCCAAATCTAACTCTCTCTGCACATGTTATATCTGCCTCCCCTGCAGTGCATATGGTTTTGCCCAACTGCTAAAAAATGTCTTGCTGCGATCAACTTGGAATTACCCCCTAAGTTCCTTTAAGGTTTTATATCCTTGTATACAGTAAACTACACATATTTGAAAATCCTACATCAGGCACAAGTAATAATTCAGATGCGTTGTTGACCGGCGGCCGGGATCCTGGCGGTCAGCATACCGACGACGGGATCCTGACTGCCAGCATGCCGGGAGAGGGGCAAGCGAAACAAAGCCCCTTGCTGCGGGCTTGGTGGCTTGCTGCGCTCACCACAGGTTCTATTCCCGCTCTATGGGTGTCATGGACACCAACTAGTGGGAATAGTCCCTGGCCCCACTGACGGCATTCGGTGGCCGGGATCCCGGTGGTGGTATGCTGACCGCCGGGATGGTGACTACATCCCATTTAGATGACTATGTGGGAGTTTTATCATTATTATCCTATTTGTATGTAAAAAGTGTTGAAAGGGGAGAGCGCTACTGTGCAGATTCCATACTGTTCCTTCAGGAAGGCTTCACTCCCTGTACCAAGATGGCTGCTGACCTAAATCCTGCACATAAATGCGGCGGCATCTTGTCAATGTCTTAGAGCATCACAGTGGGAGACAGTAGTTTTTCACTTAACTCCTCAGAGACCTGAGATTATCAGAGTTCCACAACACTTCCAGTGATCCTGCCGAATAACACGCCTCTCATCTCAATCTCCGCTCAGTGAGAACCAGTGTGTAACAGTGATTAAGTGGGGTTCATAGAAATATTTTATGCAATTCACAGTCTGAGCTTACCATCTTCGGAGTGTTGGAGAATTATTAATTAGTGATGTGCACCGGAAATTTTTCAGGTTTTGTGTTTTGGTTTTGGATTCGGTTCCGCAGCCGTGTTTTGGATTCGGACACGTTTTGGCAAAACCTCCCTGAAAATTTTTTGTTGGATTCGGGTGTGTTTTGGATTTGGTTTTTTTTTTACAAAAAAAACTAAAAAAACAGCTTAAATCATAGAATTTGGGGGTCATTTTGATCCCATAGTATTATTAACCTCAATAACCATAATTTCCACTCATTCCCAGTCTATTCTGAACACCTCACACCTCACAATATTATTTTTAGTCCTAAAATGTGCGCCAAGGTCGCTGGATGACTAAGCTAAGTGACCCAAGTGGCCGACACAAACACCTGGCCCATCTAGGAGTGGCACTGCAGTGTCAGACAGGATGGGCGATTTAAAAAATAGTCCCCAAACAGCACATGATGCAAAGAAAAAAACAGGTGCACCAAGGTCGCTGGATGGCTAAGCTAAGCAACCCAAGTGGCCGACACAAACACCTGGCCCATCTTGGAGTGGCACTGCAGTGTCAGACAGGATGGCACTTCAAAAAATAGTCCCCAAACAGCACATGATGCAAAGATAAATGAAAGAAAAAAGAGGTGCAAGATGGAATTGTCCTTGGGCCCTCCTACCCACCCTTATGTTGTATAAACAGGACATGCACACTTTATCAAACCCATCATTTCAGCGACAGGGTCTGCCACACGACTGTGACTGAAATGACTGGTTGGTTTGGGCCCCCACCAAAAAAGAAGCAATCAATCTCTCCTTGCACAAACTGGCACTACAGAGGCAAGATGTCCACCTCCTCCTCATCCTCCGATTCCTCACCTATTTCACTGTGAACATCCCCCTCCTCACAGATTATTAATTCGTCCCCACTGGAATCCACCATCTCAGGTCCCTGTGTACTTTCTGGAGGCAATTGCTGGTGAATGTCTCGACGGATGAATTGATTATAATTCATTTTGATGAACATCATCTTCTCCACATTTTCTGGAAGTAACCTCGTACGCCGATTGCTGACAAGGTGAGCGGCTGCACTAAACACTCTTCCGGAGTACACACTGGAGGGGGGGGGAGGGGGCAACTTAGGTAAAATAAAGCCAGTTTGTGCAAGGGCCTCCAAATTGCCTCTTTTTCCTGCCAGTATACGTACGGACTGTCTGACGTGCCTACTTGGATGCGGTCACTCATATAATCCTCCACCATTCTTTCAATGGTGACAGAATCATATGCAGTGACAGTAGACGACATGTCAGTAATCGTTGGCAGGTCCTTCAGTCCGGACCAGATGTCAGCACTCGCTCCAGACTGCCCTGCATCACCGCCAGTTGGTGGGCTCAGAATTCTTAGTCTTTTCCTCGCAGCCCCAGTTGCGGGAGAATGTGAAGGAGGAGCTGTTCACGGGTCACGTTCCGCTTGACTTGACAAGTGTCTCACCAGCAGGTCTTTGCACCTCTGCAGACTTGTGTCTGCCGGAAAGAGAGATACAACGTAGGCTGTAAACCTAGGATCGAGCACGGTGGCTAAAATGTAGTGCTCTGATTTCAACAGATTGACCACCCGTGAATCCTGGTTAAGCGAATTAAGGGCTCTATCCACAAGTCCCAAATGCCTAGCGGAATCGCTCTGTTTTAGCTCCTCCTTCAATCTCTCCAGCTTCTTCTGCAAAAGCCTGATGAGGGGAATGACCTGACTCAGTCTGGCAGTGTCTGAACTGACTTCACGTGTGGCAAGTTCAAAGGGTTGCAGAACCTTGCACAACGTTGAAATCATTCTCCACTGCGCTTGAGTCAGGTGCATTCCCCCTCCTTTGCCTATATCGTAGGTAGCTGTATAGGCTTGAATGGCCTTTTGCTGCTCCTCCATCCTCTGAAGCATATAGAGGGTTGAATTCCACCTCGTTACCACCTCTTGCTTCAGATGATGGCGGGGCAGGTTCAGGAGTGTTTGCTGGTGCTCCAGTTTTCGGCACGCGGTGGCTGAATGCCGAATGTGGCCCGCAATTCTTTGGGCCACCGACAGCATCTCTTGCACGCCCCTGTCGTTTTTTAAATAATTCTGCACCACCAAATTCAATGTATGTGCAAAACATGGGACGTGCTGGAATTTGCCCACATGTAATGCACGCACAATATTGGTGGCGTTGTCCGATGTTACAAATCCCCAGGAGAGTCCAATTGGGGTAAGCCATTCTGCGATGATGTTCCTCAGTTTCCGTAAGAGGTTGTCAGCTGTGTGCCTCTTATGGAAAGCGGCGATACAAAGCGTAGCCTGCCTAGGAACGAGTTGGCATTTGCGAGATGCTGCTACTGGTGCCGCCGCTGCTGTTCTTGCTGCGGGAGGCAATACATCTACCCAGTGGGCTGTCACAGTCATATAGTCCTGAGTCTGCCCTGCTCCACTTGTCCACATGTCCGCAGTTAAGTGGACATTGGGTACAATTGCATTTTTTAGGACACTGGTGACTCTTTTTCTGAGGTATGTGTACATTCTCGGTATCGCCTGCCTAGAGAAGTGGAACCTAGATGGTATTTGAAACCGGGGACACACTAACTCAATAAATTCTCTAATTCCCTGTGAATTAACGGTGGATACCGGACACGCGTTTAACACCACCCAGGCTGCCAAGGCCTGAGTTAACTGCTTTGCAGCAGGATGACTGCTGTGATATTTCATCTTCCTTGCAAAGGACTGTTGGACAGTCAATTGCTTACTGGAAGTAGTACAAGTGGTCTTCTGACTTCCCCTCTGGGATGACGATTGACTCCCAGCAGCAACAACAGCAGCGCCAGCAGCAGTAGGCATTACACTCAAGGATGCATCGGAGGAATCCCAGGCAGGAGAGGACTCATCAGACTTGACAGTGACATGGCCTGCAGGACTATTGGCTTTCCTGTCTAAGGAGGAAATTGACACTGAGGGACTTGGTGGTGTGATTTGCAGGAGCTTGGTTACAAGAGGAAGGGATTTAGTTGTCAGTGAACTGCTTCCGCTGTCACCCAAAGTTTTTGAACTTGTCAATGACTTCTGATGAATGCGCTCCAGGTGACGTATAAGGGAGGATGTTCCTAGGTGGTTAACGTCCTTACCCCTACTTATTACAGCTTGACAAAGACAACACACGGCTTGACAAATGTTGTCTGCATTTCTGTTAAAATAATTCCACACCTACGAGGTGATTTTTTTGTAATTTGACCATGCATGTCAATGGCCATATTCGTCCCACGGACAACAGGTGTCTCCCCGGGTGCCTGACTTAAACAAACCACCTCACCATCAGAATCCTCCTTGTCAATTTCCTCCTCAGCGCTAGCAACACCCATATCCTCATCCTGGTGTACTTCAACAGTGACATCTTCAATTTGACTATCAGGAACTGGACTGCGGGTGCTCCTTCCAGCACTTGCAGGGGGCGTGCAAATGGTGGAAGGCACCACCTCTTCCCGTCTAGTGTTGGGAAGGTCAGGCATCGCAACCGACACAATTGGACTCTCCTTGGGGATTTGTGATTTAGAAGAATGCACAGTTCTTTGCTTTGCTTTTGCCAGCTTAAGTCTTTTCATTTTTCTAGCGAGAGGATGAGTGCTTCCATCCTCATGTGAATCTGAACCACTAGCCATGAACATAGGCCAGGGCCTCAGCCGTTCCTTGCCACTCTGTGTCGTAAATGGCATATTGGCAAGTTTACGCTTCTCATCAGATGCTTTTAATTTAGATTTTTGGGTCATTTTACTGAACTTTTGTTTTTTGGATTTTACATGCTCTCTACTATGACATTGGGCATCGGCCTTGGCAGACGACGTTGATGGCATTTCATCATCTCGGCCATGACTAGTGGGAGCAGCTTCAGCACGAGGTGGAAGTGGATCTTGATCTTTCTCTATTTTACCCTCCACATTTTTGTTCTCCATTTTTTAATGTGTGGAATTTTATGCCAGTAATATATCAATAGCAATGGCCTACTGTACCGTACTGCTATATATTATATACTGGTGGTCAGCAAAATTCTGCACTGTCCTCCTACTATATATACTGTGCACAACTAAAATGCACCACAGGTATGGATGGATAGTATACTTGACGACACAGAGGTAGGTAGAGCAGTGGACTACTGTACTGTACTGCTATATATTATATACTGGTGGTCAGCAAAATTCTGCACTGTCCTCCTACTATATATACTGTGCACAAATAAAATGCACCACAGGTATGGATGGATAGTATACTTGACGACACAGAGGTAGGTAGAGCAGTGGCCTACTGTACCGTACTGCTATATATTATATACTGGTGGTCAGCAAAATTCTGCACTGTCCTCCTACTATATAATACTGCACACATCTAAAATGCACCACAGGTATGGATGGATAGTATACTTGACGACACAGAGGTAGGTAGAGCAGTGGCCTTCTGTACCATACTGCTATATATTATATACTGGTGGTCAGCAAAATTCTGCACTGTCCGCCTACTATATAATACTGCGCACAACTAAAATGCACCACAGGTATGGATGGATAGTATACTTGACGACACAGAGGTAGGTAGAGCAGTGGCCTACTGTACCGTACTGCTATATATTATATACTGGTGGTCAGCAAAATTCTGCACTGTCCTCCTACTATATATACTGCGCACAACTAAAATGCACCACAGGTATGGATGGATAGTATACTTGACGACACAGAGGTAGGTAGAGCAGTGGACTACTGTACCGTACTGCTATATATTATATACTGGTGGTCAGCAAAATTCTGCACTGTCCTCCTACTATATAATACTGCGCACAACTAAAATGCACCACAGGTATGGATGGATAGTATACTTGACGACACAGAGGTAGGTAGAGCAGTGGCCTACTGTACCGTACTGCTATATATTATATACTGGTGGTCAGCAAAATTCTGCACTGTCCGCCTACTATATAATACTGCGCACAACTAAAATGCACCACAGGTATGGATGGATAGTATACTTGACGACACAGAGGTAGGTAGAGCAGTGGACTACTGTACCGTACTGCTATATATTATATACTGGTGGTCAGCAAAATTCTGCACTGTCCTCCTACTATATATACTGCGCACAACTAAAATGCACCACAGGTATGGATGCATAGTATACTTGACAACACAGAGGTAGGTAGAGCAGTGGACTACTGTACCGTACTGCTATATAATACTGGTGGTCACTGGTCAGCAAAATTCTGCAATGTCCTCCTATACTACAATGCAGCACTGATATGGAGCGTTTTTCAGGCAGAGACCCAGGGGTGTATCTTCCTATTGGCCAGGATGGCACTTGCCAGGGGCGCCGGCCAAGAAGGGGGCGCCGCCTGGCAGTGCCACCTGCGCCAGGGGGTAGAATGACATAGTAGTTCTCATCGAGTACATCCCTTAGCAGTGCTCATCCACTGCCGGACTCTTAGAAGCGTATTGCACTCTGACACTCTCTGTGACTACAGTCACAATGATGGTGAATAATAGCCGGGGAGCGGGGCACTTCCAGGTATGGGGAGGGGTGAGGCACTTCCTCTTCCTCATCCGCTCCCCTTCTCATTGCTCCCACGTGGTCTGTAACTAAACACCAGCCACTACAATCAGCACCAGTCAGCAGTGCAGCATGAGCATACCTGTACATTTTCTGCGGTACCGTAGCTGCACTGCATGGTCTATCCTGGCATTCTGGATCACAGCTTACAAAGAGCCCTGTATGGAGAGGTATCTAAACCAGTGACTGCCTGTCCAGCTGTGTTGAGACTACAAGTCCCAGCACACCTTGTCAGGTGGATTTGCTGGTACATGTATTGCAATCACACCTAGAGAGGGGTTTTTAACTGTATGTATGTGTGCATATATCCCCTCGGTGCCCCTGTCCACACCCTCCTTGTAATTCCCCCTTGGTGTCACTGCCCGCACCATCCCTGTAACTGCCGCCTCAGTGACCCTGCTCATACACTCCTGCAATTCCCTCTCAGTGTCCCTGCCCGCACCCTTCCCATAATTCCCCCTCAGTATCCCTGCTCACACCCTCCCAGTAATTCCCTCTCAGTGTCCCTACCAGCACCCTGACCATAATTCCCCCTCAGTGTCCCTGCCTGCACACTCCTCGTAATTCCCCCTCAGTCTCCCTGCCTGCATACTCCTCGTAATTCCCCCTCAGTCTCCCTGCCTGCACCCTCCCCGTAATTCCTCCTCAGTGTCCCTACTGGCACCCTCCTCATAATTCCTCCTCAGCAGGGCCGTAACCAGGTGTGTGCCAGCGGTGCCTGGCACACAGTGCACATGCACTATGGGCACAGTACCGCTGGTAACACCCATAGTTCCGCAATGCACTGTGAGCCTGCGGTAGTTAAAGCCCTGCCCCCACCCTCGAAAACATGAGCTTACAGTACAGCCAGACCACTCGCCCCCCCTCCACCAGAGGTTATAATGAGCCGCGGCAATACTGCCTGATCCCCTCCGCCGCCACCACCGAAGGTTAAAGTGAGCTGCGGGTTGTTGTAGTGCCCGATCCTCCCCTCACCTCGCACCCGCTCCTGCCAGAGTTACAATGCAGTGCATACAACGGCAACCCGGCAGTCATGTCCTCCTCCTCCTGCCTGGAGGTTACAGTGACAATCTTCTGCACTCCTGTAGACCTGTACTCCCAGGGGTCATGCCAGCTGAAAATCTCTAGTACTACAACTACACACAGCGGCAGTGAGCGGCCAGAGAGCTCCTGGACTGCACCTAAGCAGCCCCTCTGCCCCAGCCTGTGCTTGTCAGTGAGCGGCCTGGTCTCCGGTCAATGGATAGACAGTGTCCCATGAGATCAGGATCATGCAGCAGCCACACAACTACTACTGGGTGAGCAGAACAGCAGCAAGTGGTAGGGACTCTTCATGCCAGCCCTTAGAAAGGTGAGAGGAGAGAAGTGCCTGAGTCCTGATGCTGTGGAACCACAAGTCCCATTATGCCCTGACAGACATTACATGATAGAGCATGCTTGGACTTGTGGTTCCACGATAGCTGGAGAACAGACATTGCCTACCTCCGAGTTCTCATGATTTTTGTACAGGGTCATAGCTAGGTGTGTGCCGAGTGTTCTCGGCCCACAGTACATAGGCACTGGGGACAGAGAACCGCATGTAATGTGTAAAAGGGAGCTCTGCCTGCTGTAACGTGTAAAAGGGAGCTCTGCCTGCCGTAACGTGTAAAAGGGAGCTCTGCCTGCCGTAATGTGTAATAGGGGCTCTACCTGGAGTAATGTGTAAAATGGGGCTCTACCTGGCGTAATGTGTGTAAGTTACGTCATTTAATTAATGGAGACCACTGTGCAGCGTAATATGAATTGGTATTATTTTGTTGCCACGCACCTAATACATAAAGCCACACCCCTATAGTTTTGGTGCACACCTACAGCGCGCACTGAACCTATTTTAAATATGGTGGGGGGTGCACTGAGGCTGTTTTTTGCACACAGCGCTAAAATGTCTAGTTACGGCACTGCTCCTCAGTGTCACTGCCCGCACCCTCCTCGTAATTCCTCCTCAGTGTCCCTTCCCGCACTCTCTCTGTAATTGCCCCTCAGTGTCCCTGACCTCAGCCTCCCTGTAGTCCCTCCCTCTCATTTTCCCTACCCCGAACCCACCCTGTAATTCCCCCTTCGTGTCCCTGACCTCCGTCTTCCTGTGACTCCCCGCTCAGCGTCCCTGCCCACACCCACCTGTAATTCCACCTCAGTGTCATTGCCCGTACGCTCCCCGTAATTCCCCCTCAGTGTCCCTGCCCGCACACTCCTGTAATTCCCCCTCAGTGTCCCTGCCTGCACACTCCTGTAATTCCCCCTCAGT
Organism: Pseudophryne corroboree; assembly: GCF_028390025.1. Lineage (NCBI taxonomy): Eukaryota > Metazoa > Chordata > Amphibia > Anura > Myobatrachidae > Pseudophryne > Pseudophryne corroboree. The sequence continues at coordinate 309,584,048 of NC_086444.1, forward strand.
GTCCCTGCCCGCACACTCCTGTAATTCCCCCTCAGTGTCCCTGCCCACACCCTCCCTGTAATTGCTCCTCAGTGTCCCTGACCTCAGCCTCCCTGTAAGCCCTCCACCTCATTGTCCCTACCCGCACCCTCCCTGTAATTCTCCCTCACTGTCCCTGACCTCAGCCTCTCTGTAACTCCCCCCTCTGTGTCCCTTAGTGGGGGAGGTGGGGGGCGCCAGTTCCTTACTTTGCCAGGTTTGCTCAGACCCCTAGATACACTCCTGCAGAGAACGTAGATATTTTCAGCACACTGAGCACAGATATTTGGAAGCACACTGAGCACAGATATTTGCAGCACACTGAGCACAGATATTTGCAGCACACTGAGCACAGAAACTGAGAGAACGCTGCACGTCCTCTCCCTATAATCTCCAATGCATGAGTGAAAATGGCGGTGATGCGCGGCTCCTTATATAGAATACGAATCTCGCAAGAATCCGACAGCGGGATGATGATGTTCGGGCGCGCTCGGGTTAACCGAGCAAGGCGGGAGGATCCGAGTCTGCCTCGGAATCGTGTAAAATGGTTGAAGTTCGTGGGGGGGGGGGTATTGGGTTCGGATTCCGAGAAACCGAACCCGCTCATCACTAATTATTATACATTTGTACTATAAATAAAACTTAATTGCGCTAGAATGGAAATATGATAGCAGCTCTATTAAAAATATATAATGTAAAACTGAAAAAAAGAGCGCTTGTATATAATAATAAAAAACTTTATATGTGTATGCGCAAAACCTGTGGAAAAAAAAAATATTATTAGTACATAATGTTTACAGCCCTTTTAGGGCTATGTAAGGACCGGATTTTAAACTGAGCAAAAAGCATTTTCTCCCTCATGGAGAGGGTCAAATGAAGGGCTTATGCCTGAAACGCGTTGGATAGTACTTTTAAGGACCGAATGCTCTTTAAAATAGACGGGGAAACAAGCCGGCTGTTAATAGCATATTACAGCCGCCAACCGTCACAGCAATCAACGATCAGAAGTTGCAGCCTTTGCAGTAATACTGCACTTCCTATCTAAAGAAGGAATCGCGGCATTCAGCCGTCAACAGCGAGACGGGAAACCAGCCGCCTATCACCCGTCAATCATACCAACAAGCCGCCAGCCGCTAATTCCAGCTAACAGCAGCCGCTAATACGATCAAGCAGTGGAGAATGGACACCACAGAAGGATTCCATCACACCTGACGTGGAAGCTCTTCACTTATTCAAACAGGCTCTAAAGGTATTTAGACAGGGTGAGTTAGGAATGAAAGTAATCTTTTTTTGCTCAGTTTAAAATCCGGTCCTTACATAGCCCTAAAAGGGCTGTAAACATTATTTACTAATAATAATTTTTTTTTCCACAGGTTTTGCGCATACACATATAAAGTTTTTTATTATTTTATACAAGCGCTCTTTTTTTCAGTTTTATATTATACATTTGTATTGTTTATTTTTTGGTCAGAGAATTTTTTTATATTATTTTATAATGTAACTGGACCCTGTATTGTTATTTTTCCCTCAGCTCACTTTAAAATAGTTATAAAGGAGAAAGATATCTAAAAGCAATTATAGAGTAAGACCATTTTCGTTACTGTGTAAGCTGCAAACTAGGTGTCCTGTTAGTTGCTTTTCATTTTACCTTTGTATGCCTTACTGCCATGTTTTAATTATTGCACAGTGTAATCTATGTAGTGGACCCAAAATGGCTGCCTCACAGGGGCGGATCCAGAAAAAAATTACAGGGGGGGCACCATTAGGGACGTGGCTTCGTTGGAATGGGCGTGGCTTCGTTGGAATGGGCGTGGTATTGCAGGAAAAGACTACCTTATACCCCAGTTTTGCAACCTGCACGCCCAGACGTTGGCCACCACAGGAAAGAAAAATAATCCTGATTCATGCCCCTTACATTATTTGTCATTTTTCCTCCTTATAGTAATGCCCAGTATACATTATTCCACATACTGCAATGGCCCTTAGACATTATTCCACACACAATAATGCACATGACACAATATGCACACACTGTAATGCCCCAGACACATTATGCCACACACCGTAATGCCTGTGACACATTATGTCAGGAATCGCAATGCCCGTTATACATTATGCTACACACTGCACTGCCCCTGATACATTATAGCACATACAATGTCTGTGACACATTATGCCACACACTGCAATGACCTTGAGACATTATACCACAATGCCCGTGATATAGTATACCATACACCGTAATGCCTGTGACACATACCGCAATGCCCGTTATACCCTATGCCACACACCGTAATGCCCGTTATATATTATGCCACACTGCAATGACCCTGAGACATTATACCACATACCACAATGCCCGTGATATAGTATACCACACACCGTAATGCCTGACACATTATGACACACACCGCAATGTCCGTGATACATTATGCCACACACTGCAATGACCCTGAGACATTATACCACATATCACAATGCCAGCGATATAGTATACCATACACCGTAATGCCTGTGACACATTATGACACACACCACAATGTCCGTGATACATTATGCCACACACCGTAATGCCCATTACACATTAAGTCCTACAGTAAGGCTTCTAATTACTTTTCAAATACCTGCTCGTTGTCAGGGGTTTCATGCACTGGGTGTCATGCTCGTTGCCAGGGGTTTCATGCTCTTGGTTCCATGCACGGTGCCAGGGGTTTTCATGCTCAGGGTGTCATGCTCGTTGCCAGGGGTTTCATGCACTGGGTGTCATGCTCGTTGCCAGGGGTTTCATGCACTGGGTGTCATGCTCGTTGCCAGGGGTTTCATGCACTGGGTGTCATGCTCGTTGCTAGGAGGTAGTCCTTGTTGCTAGGGCTGTGCTCCCAGTGCCACATATGTCCCCAGTGCCAGATATTCCCCCACGGTGCCAGGTACTCACATGCCCCCAGTGCCAAATATAGCCCCCCCCCCATGTGCCAGGTACACATATACCCCCAGTGCCAGATATTCCCAGACAGTGCCACATATGCCCCCAGTGCCAGATATCTCCCCCCCCAGTGCTTTATATGCCCCCAGTGCCACATATGCCCCAGTGCCACATATGCCCCAGTGCCAGATATCCCCCCCCCCCAGTGCCACATATGCCCCCAGTGCCAGATATCCCTCCCCTGCCAGTTATTCCCCCCAGTGCCACATATCCCCCCCCCCAGTGCCACATATGCCCCCAGTGCCAGATATCCCCCCCCCCCCGTGCCAGATATGCCCCCAGTGCCAGATATTCCCCCCAGTGCCATATATGTCCACAGTGCCAGATATTCCCCCCCCCCTCCCTGCCAAATATGCCCCCAGTGCCAGATATCCCCCCCCCCAGTGCCAGATATGCCCCCAGTGCCAGATATTCCCCCCAGTGCCATATATGTCCCCAGTGCCAGATGTTCTCCCACCCCCCCCCCTTCCCCCTCCCTGCCAAATATGCCCCCAGTGCCAGATATAACCCCCCAGTGCGTCCCTTCCTCCGCCGCCGCCGCCGATGCTCCCCCCGCTCCCCTGCTGTTAGGAGGGACACGGAGGGCACAGTGCGCGCCTCTCCTGTGTCCCTCCTGTGTCTCCGGCGGCCGCGGGTCACTGTAATAAAGGAAGTGCTCACGAACGGCACTTCCTTTATGAGACCAGCGGCCGCCGGAGACACAGGAGGGACACAGGAGAGGCGCGCACTGTGCCCTCCGTGTCCCTCCTAACAGCAGGGGACGAAACGAGACCGCAGACTGACATGCGGACGCTAGTCCGCATGTCAGTCTGCACTAAAAATGACAGGGGGGGCACGTGCCTTGGTGCCCCCCCCCTAAATCCGCCACTGCTGCCTCACATGGTACTCTCTTGTGTAGAATAAACAATGCATGGTTCTAAACTCTCCTAATATATTTGTCTCCCTAAATATGTGTCATTTCTTCACCTTTTGAGAGAATTTATTTATTAAGACAACTTCAAGCAAAATATATTTAAAAAATAAATGTCTATTTTTATTTTAAGCAAAATGTAGCCTATTTTTGTTCTACTGCTTCTTCTTCTTCTTCTTCTTCTTCTTCTTTGTCTTCATCTTCTTCTTTAAAAACACCACACCGTCTTTAAGAAAAAAGTTTATTAGTCGGGGTCTTCACCTGGGGGCGGCGGCCTTTAAGCTCTTTTGCATGGCTGCCGCCTTCCCAGGGCTTCCAGCTTCTTCACCTGGTGGGCGGTGGCTGTTAAGCTCTTTTGCATAGCACTTGGAGAACCGCAATTGCCAGCATGTCCGGACATAGAGGGCCCACTGGCACCTGTAAAGAAAATATTAAAATAAAAACACCACACCGTCTTTAAAAAAAAGTTTATTAGTCAGGGTCTTCACCTGGGGATGGCGGCATTTAAGCACTTTTGCATGGCCACCGCCTCTCCAGGGCTTCCGCCGTCTTCACCTGGGGGGGCCGCCTCCACCCCAGGTCTTCCGTCGTCTTTCTCCGGCGTCTTCACCTGGGAGGCAGCGGCCTTTAAGCTCTTTTGCATGGCTGCCGCCTTCCCAGGGCTTCCAGCGTCTTCACCTGGTGGACGGTGGCTGTTAAGCTTTTTTGCATAGCATTTGGAGAACCACAAGTGCCAGCATGTCCGGACATAAAGGGCCCACTGGCACCTGTAGTCCACCTGTTAAGAAAATATTAAAATAAAAACACCACTCCGTCTTTAAAAAAAAGTTTATTAGTCAGGATCTTCACCTGGGGGCGGCGGCCTTTAAGCTTTTTTGCATGGCCGCCGCCTCTCCAGGGCTTCACCTGGGAGGCTGCCGCCTCCCCAGGGCTTCCGGCGCCTTCACCTGAGAGTCAGCAGCCTTTAAGCTTTTTTGCATGGCTGCCGCCTTCCCAGGGCTTCCAGCGTCTTCACCTGGTGGGCGGCGGCCATTAAGCTCTTTTGCATAGCACTTGGAGAACCACAAGTGCCAGCATATCCGGACATAAAGGGCCCGCTGGCACCTGTAGTCCACCTGTAAAGAAAATATTAAAATAAAAACACCACACCGTCTTTAAAAAAAAGTTTATTATTCAGGGTCTTCACCTGGGGGCGGCGGCCTTTAAGCTCGTTTGCATGGCTGCCGCCCATCCAGGACTTCCAGCGTCTTCTTTCTTCAGGAGCTCTTCCGTCGTCGGACTGACGCCGATGCCTCGCGCTGACTTATATAAGTCAGCCGGAGGGGCCGGGGTGGTTGCCATCTTGAATTTCAAAAATTACGCTGAGGTGACATTTTTGAAATTGGTACCGCTCCACTGCCAAACTCTGCAGAATGGCAGTGCCACTAATACTCGCACTGCCACCGATGCCCGCACCTCCGCGCACCCATACAGTGATGGCAGCAGATTCAGTGACGGATCCTCTGGCCAATCACTGTGGCCTCACTGACGGGCGCGCTTTCATGGGTTGAAAGCACGTCCCTGTATGAAAGCAGCACCTCTAATGGTGCCGCTTTCCCATGCATTTCCAATGGATTTTTAATGCACCGCCCACCCCCGCCCCCCGCTCCCACACCCTTCCCCATTCACAATGGGAGGCACCACGATCGGTGCCTCCCAAACACATTTAAACAGGGATAATGATTAGATTAATATAAAGGAGATACTTATGACACAGAATACAGTATGTGTCATAAGTATCTTCTTTATATTATTTTATATTATTTTAATCATTAATGACAGGGGAGACACTGCCTCCCTTGCCTTCCCTGACTGCACGTCCCTGGTTTGCCCAGACCACCCGCCCACCAACTAACCTTGCCTAACCCAGTCTTCCCATCTGATATTTTGACCTATTTACCCGGCAGGAGAAAAACACACCTATACGTCAATGGTGAGAGTGAAAAAAGAGAGCAAGAAATGAGTGGGGAATGGAGAGCCCATCGGGGGAATGCAGAGGTAAAGGCCCATGCTTAGGGGTGTGGCCTGCTGCCACAGAGGCTTAGGCTTGGCTAACATGGTATAGGGCCCATGATAAATATGTATAGTAAATACTGCTAGTGCATGCATGATAATGTACCAGATTAATAACTGCAATGCACTGTAGATAATATGTATAATGTACAATTCAAGTGCACAGACGGGACCTGATCCATAGACGAGGAGGTGGGCCCCCAGGCAGTAGGGCCCACCGGTGGTTTCCCCTGTACCCCTATGGGCCAGTCCAACCCTGAGTGGGAGTGAGGGGGGGAGGGGGACAGTCATAACCACCATAGCATTCATTTCTGATGCTAACAGGAATTACAACTGTACAAATGTAGCCATTCTCGTTGTGGCTACATCTTAAGGCGATTGCGCCTTGTTAGTCGCGACCGCACAGCGTACGTCTGGACGTCTAAGACATGTGTGTGCCCCATTCAAATGGATGGGGGCGGCAAATGCCGCAACTCGACATGGCTAGGCACAGGTGCGCATAGCTGCGTCGAGGGTGCACGTTTCCCTCAGATGTAGCCATGATCAGCATGGCTACATCTGTATATAGTATTGGATAAAAACAAAATTAATGATTAAAGCACAATTTAATTCTCTTACATCTCTACATATTAATAAAAATGGATCAGCGTGCAACACTGGCACACTGGGATTTAGGCAGGCAGAGAGAGAGAGAGTAAAGCACCCTTCATATATCTCCAATGGACCATTTGCAGCCGCTTGTGGATGTTAAGTAATGGCACTGTCCCAGTAGGTGTGAGATTTTGTTTTTATCCAATACTATGCTATCCCCAAGGCATAAGTCATATATTATAATAGTCATGCTAAACGTCTGCCGACGATTCAAATAAGCTGCTCTTATCTTTGTCCAGTCACTAACCTTCTACCAGTGTGCTATGCCGTGCCAGGCCTCTGAAAGCATATGCAAGAGACAGCAACAGCATAGCCCTGACATAGGCAGTTTCCATTATGACATCACAGCATGACCTCACACACCCCACCAGACTGGCTAAGACTGGTTATTTCTGGTTTGAGGCCCTTGTCTTTTACATGACTGACCTAAGGGAAATGTGATTTCACTTATTATTTAAAATTATTACATGAGAAAAATGTTATTACTGCCATTTGCCGGCAGTTTTGCTCACTTAGTGGCATCTAATATTGTGATGTATATTTTATATTTTACAAATAGAGCCTGATTCAGGTTGGATTACAATCGCAATAAGCGATCCAACGGTAAAAATTGCTAAGAGGATGCGGGATCCTGCGCAGGGCCCATCCTTCGCATGCGCCTGCATTTTCTACGGCGCCCCACAGAAAATGCGATTGCTTCTGCCTGTCTATGAGGCAGAGATGGTCGCGGGGGTGGGGGGGGAGGCAACGCTCCTTTTCAAAGACGGAGATGGAGTATTGCGGGGACGAGACTTCAAAACAGGGGCGGCAACGGAGAAACAGGGGGCGTAGTCGGGGCAGCTGCATGACATCACACGCAGCCGATGCTATCACAAAAAAGGCTGCCGGTCTCATGCGGGCGCCTAACATGTGGGGCATAGTAGCCCTGTGCTGGGCGTCCCCCCGCATGTCAGAGAATCTGATCATAAATGTGCTAAATTTAGCACATTTAGGATCAGGTCTGAATCGCCCCCATGGAACAAAAAAATGGCCCAAATGATGTGATTTTAGTTTTGTTTGTCAATTTTTGAAAACAAAAAAACAAAACCAGTCACGGCAGTTTGGCAAAAACCAAATACAAAGCCGGATGACGAATCAGGGCCAATTCCAAATCCAGCAAAAATGGTCCTGTGCACATCTCTAGTAATATTTTAATATCACATTGAGTTTGCTAGCATTGTATGCCTAGGGATGTGCTGATATGAGACATTCCCTTTAACTCCTGTTTTATTGAGTTTAATAAATTATTCCTGTAGTTTAGCTGGTCATTCAAAACTTGGGATCAGTGCTACCATATGGTCCCTACTGGTCTACACATGTGCACTGATGTTGCTTGCTAACTGGTACCTGCATTAGAAGTTGTTGCATTCCACAGGAGGAGCTAGCTGCTTATATCCAGTTTTGCGTTCCACATGGCACAGTTCGGGAGCATCAGCAGAGGCATAGGGCAAAATGAAAAACGCCCCCCCCCCAAAAAAAAAATAAAAAAATCAAAACCATGACCTCAGTGCTGTGAGCCAGTAATGCTAACCATTACATCAACACAATTATTTATGTCCTGACGAAGGAGGATTAAAGAGGTCCTCTGAAACGTTGACCATTCAGTACTATTTGTTTAGACTGGTTTTTAAAGTCTCCGTTGAGTGCCAGTTGCTATTGTGTATGGATATTTTGTCAGTTGGGTTGGTCACCGGAAGCAGACTGCTGCAGAGTGCTGGGCTGGTTGAAAACTGGTATATACTGTATATATCTGGGAATTATAGTTTTAGCTTTGCGACGTCCCTTGCTATGTGGCCTGCTTTGCTCTGGCTGGCTACGGCAGGATGGCTTTTCACTGCAGCTGCTCATGCCTCCAGTCCAGTTCACACAATGACAGCGGACAGCTTCCTTCTCGTCCATCCTCCACAGTCCAGCATCCAGAGTCTCTGCATTCAGTGCGCGCTCAGGCTCTTGTGCAGATGCAGAGTAAAGACAACCCAGGTGCTGACTTGAAGGGCTAATATACATCTCCCTTCATTTGAAATGAAAACACTGCTGCCGTGGATCCCTGCCGCCTTCCATCACCTGATGCAGGGACATTGCAAAAACTTTGTGCGCTCATAGCAAATAATTTAAGGGCACAACTAGCACCTCTGCCCTCCCCTTGTCATACAGACTCAGCACACCAGCACCCCTCCCCTACTGGGCTCACCTAGCACATGTTCCCCCTCATGCCACCCCCGCCCCCTTACTGGGCTCACCTAATACCTGTCCCCCGTCTTGCCACCCCCCCTTCCCTTACTGGACTCACCTAATACCCATTCCCCCTCGTCACCCCCACCTCCTTAATGGGCTCACCTAATACCTGTCCCCCGTCTTGCCACCCACCCCCTCCCTTTCTGGGCTGGGTTCTCCTAATACCTACATGCCTCCCAACATGACCCTCTCCAGGAGGGACAGAATGCTCTGCTTCTGGATTTCCCTCTTAATCTGATTGCCCTCACCTGTGCTGAAACACCTTTCCTGTCCATTAACCTGTTCAGCACAGGTGCCGGCAACCATAAATGAAGAGAAAAGTCCAGGAGCAAAGCATTGTGTCCCTACTGGAGAGTGTCATGTTGGGAGGTATGTACCTATACTATATTGGTTATAGGTCGCATGGACTTTTTTAGGTTTATATCTCTAACTGAACCCCCATTATGGTTATTTGCCAAGGTTTCTTCTGTATTCAAATTAGGGGGGTGCTACCACAAGCAAGTATATATCAATTTTAAGTCAATCAGAATAAGAGAGAGAAGAGAAGGGAAAAATCGATTGCCTTAAAGTGGTGCACAATATTAAACACTAATAAAACATAACTTTTAATATATTTTACATGTGATAAAAACTAGCGAAATACAAGGATAAAATCAAGGTAAGTGAAAAGAAAAAGAATGTGTGATTAAAATAAGATGCTGGACATTGAGAGCCTCTGTATTATGCACTCATTTAATTACTTTATATGGACCTGTGTCTGTGTCTATTTGCTGATTATCTCTGAATATACACTATTATACTGGCTATTCAGCTTAAATTGATTCACTCGATATAATATAGTAACAAAGAAAAAAGATCATTGGTGGTCCATTAATGCTCAGGTAGGACTCGGAGCGCAGTACCGCTGATATACCTCTCAGCGTCTCCTGTACATATGATCTTTTTTTTTTCTATATATATATGAGATATGTACATTCACCAAATAAAGATTAAACTGAATGTGCATTAATAATCCTGCATGAAACTTACGCAATACACATGCATAAAATGATAATCGTTTACGTTACTGTAATATATCACCACAATCTGTGATCTGGAATTGAAGGCTTTCACCAATGTTATTGACATCATTGGTGGTGACTATTAATGATATGTATGTGGAATGCTCCACTGTATGGATATAAACACACATAAAAGGTATAAAATATTGTCACAGTGTGACAGTATTTATATTCAGAGATTATAGTTATTTATTATAGAATAACATCATTGGTGAAAAATATATCTCAGAGAAGATTATCCATGATATCTAGGATTCCTCCTATCTATAAATAGATTTCTTAAGATCCATGGATAATAACTGCATGAATTAAAGGACAACAGAGACCAATTATAAATCCAACAAGGTAGACACGATATTAATTTAGTGCAACTGTAAATGACTAACAGTCGGATTCATATGTAACAACCGGGTACATGCATAGTGTTACTGTTACTATATTATATCGAGTGAATCAATTTAAGCTGAATAGCCGCCAGTATAATAGTGTATATTCAGAGATAATCAGCAAATAGACACAGGTCCATATAAAGTAATTAAATGAGTGCATAATACAGAGGCTCTCAATGTGCAGCATCTTATTTTAATCACACATTCTTTTTCTTCTCACTTACTGTACCTTGATTTTATCATTGTATTTCGCTAGTTTTCATCACATGTAAAATATATTAAAAGTTATGTTTTATTAGTGTTGAATATTGTGCACCACTTTAAGGCAATCGATTTTCTCTCTTCTCTCTCTTATTCTGATTTGCTTAAAATTCTCCTAATGCCTGTTACCCCTCTTGCCACCCCCACCCCCCTCCCTGGGATCTCCTAATGCCTGATACCCCTCTTGCCACCCCCACCCCCCTCCCTGGGCTCTCCTAATACCTGTCCCCCTCTTGCCACCCCCACCCCCCTCCCTTACTGGGCTCACCTAATACCTGTTCCCCCTCTTGCCACCCCACCCCCACCCCCTCCCTTACTGGGCTCACCTAATACCTGTTACCCCTCTTGCCACCACCCCCCACCCCCTCCCTTACTGGGCTCACTTAATACTTGTCCCCCCTCTTGCCACCCCACCCCCTTCCTGGGCTCTCCTAATACCTGCTCCCCCTCTTGCCACCCCCTCCCCTCCCTTACTGGGCTCACCTAATACCTGTTTCCCTTCTTGCCACCACCCCCACCCCCTCCCTTACTGGGCTCACCTAATACTTGTCCCCCCTCTTGCCACCCCACCCCCTCCCTGGGCTCTCCTAATACCTGCTTCCCCCTCTTGTCACCCCCCCCCCTCTCCCTTACTGGGCTCACCTAATAGCTGCCCCCCCTCTTGCCACCCCACCCCCTCCTTGGGCTCACCTAATACCTGCTTCCCCTCTTGTCCTGCCCCCTCCCTTACTGAGCTGGGCTCTCCTAATACCCGTTACCCCTCTTGCCACCCCCCCTCCCTGGGCCCCCCTAATATATACTCCCCTTTTTTCCACCCCCTGCTTTAAAAGGTGCACATAACACCTGTTCCCCCTCCAGTCCTGCCCCACCTCCTCTCTTACTGGGCTCACTTAACACCACTGACCCCACCTCGCCAGGCAGACTACACCAGCGCAGCTGCCTACCTTTCCGGGCACTGTAGATGACTGGGGCAGGGGATGGTGATGACCAGGAACTGGGCGGCAGGGAGAAGGAGAGGCCCCGCTGGATGCAGTGAGAAGTCAGCCGGCTGAAGGGTTGCTGGGAGGAGGTATGACACCATCGCTCCTCGCAGCAGGCTGAAAGGCTGGTGTACGGGCGGCGCTGGAAGCTGGGAGACACGGCCGGAGGCGGGGCAGGAAACTCCGAATCTGATAAGTATGGCGCGTGCAGGTGAGGCGGGTGCCCGCGGTAGGGGTGTATTGATTTGGCTGGGTCCCTGTATCCTCTGGACTGACGGCAGCTGGCACCAGCGCAATCTACTACGTGATGCCGGCGGCCCGACTCTATATATACAGTAACATGAGATTTAAAAATACCGCATTTTTGCCTGGCCCGCCCTCCGAATGCCAATGCCTTAGCTGCTCTTTCACACCCCCTCTTCTCCTATTGGCCCAGAGGTGGCTACCTTCCCACATCATTGTGGGCGCAACTAAACAACTACCCACCCGCTCCTGGACGGTCCGGAGCAGAGGTGGGGACGGGATGATCAGCAGCCGACATTGCACCATTTAAACTGCCCTGACCAGTGGCACCCCCTTCTGGCAGCCCTGTCACGGCGCCCAGGGCATGTGCTCTGCTTGCCATACCCTAGATATGCCTCTAAGCACCAGTGCCACATTTTACACATGGTACCCTGAGGTTACCGGCAGAGAGGTGCATCTCTGCCTGACCGATTACGTGACTTAAGTGTTGAACAGTGTAATGCTTTTTTGTTGCGCTTTGACCTTTGGGACCTTGTGTTAATATTGTTGCTATAGGATGTGATACCACTACCAGGCAGGTCATGTGGTCCAAATTAAACTACTGTACATGTAGTTTGTTGTCTTTTTGTACACTATTCTGTTGGTATAAACATACTTGCCTACGCTCCCTCATTCTACAGGAGACTCCCTGAAATAGAAGCAATCTCCCTAACTCCCTGAATAGTCCAGCAATCTCACTGATTGCACCTTAACCCCTGATGGGGGGTAAGGTAGAGAATAGAATAACAGTCGGTAAGAGTAATTCTAGAGAGGCACTTGTAAATAATGGTAAGTTACCATTAAAGCAAAAGGGCAAAAGAAATATTAACATAAAATGTATGCTTGCGAAAGCAAGAAGCCTATCAGGTAAAATGAGGGAATTGGAATGGCATGTATAAAAAAATCAGTATGATATTATAGGTATTACGAAAACATGGTGGGACGACTCTTACGACTGGGTTACTAATTTGGAGGGATATTCACTTTTCAGGAGGGACAGGGCTACCAAAAGGGGAGGAGGGGTATGTCTCTATGTAAAACCATCTCTAAAACCAAACTTAATATATGTTATTTACGAGGGGACTGGTGATAATGTGGAATCACTATGGGTTGAGATCACTAGTGGGGGCACTGAAATAAAGAAACTAGTCATTGGCACGTGCTACAAGCAACCAGATATTAGCATACATGACGAGGAACTACTCTCACAGCAAATTGAAAAAGCTGCGGGAATGGGGGACATCCTAGTGTTAGGGGATTTTTAACTATCCGGGTATAAACTAGAGATGAGCGGGTTCGGTTTCTCTGAATCCGAACCCGCCAGAACTTCATGTTTTTTTTCACGGGTCCGAGCGACTCGGATCTTCCCGCCTTGCTCGGTTAACCCGAGCGCGCCCGAACGTCATCATGACGCTGTCGGATTCTCGCGAGGCTCGGATTCTATCGCGAGACTCGGATTCTATATAAGGAGCCGCGCGTCGCCGCCATTTTCACACGTGCATTGAGATTGATAGGGAGAGGACGTGGCTGGCGTCCTCTCCGTTTAGAATAGATTAGAGAGACACTTGATTTACTAATTTTGGGGAGCATTAGGAGTACTCAGTACAGTGCAGAGTTTTGCTGATAGTGACCACCAGTTTTATTTATAATCCGTTCTCTGCCTGAAAAAAGCGATACACAGCACACAGTGACTCAGTCACATACCATATCTGTGTGCACTGCTCAGGCTCAGGCCAGTGTGCTGCATCATCTATTATCTATATATAATATTATATATATCTGTCTGACTGCTCAGCTCACACAGCTTATAATTGTGGGGGAGACTGGGGAGCACTACTGCAGTGCCAGTTATAGGTTATAGCAGGAGCCAGGAGTACATAATATATTATATAGTGAGTGACCACCAGACACACAGTGCAGTTTATTTAATATATCCGTTCTCTGCCTGAAAAAAGCGATACACACAGTGACTCAGTCAGTCACATACCATATCTGTGTGCACTGCTCAGGCTCAGGCCAGTGTGCTGCATCATCTATATATATTATATATCTGTCTGACTGCTCAGCTCACACAGCTTATAATTGTGGGGGAGACTGGGGAGCACTACTGCAGTGCCAGTTATAGGTTATAGCAGGAGCCAGGAGTACATAATATTATATTAAAACAGTGCACACTTTTGCTGCAGGAGTGCCACTGCCAGTGTGACTAGTGACCAGTGACCTGACCACCAGTATATATAATATTAGTAGTAGTATACTATCTCTTTATCAATCAGTCTATATTAGCAGCAGACACAGTACAGTGCGGTAGTTCACGGCTGTGGCTACCTCTGTGTCGGCACTCGGCAGCCCGTCCATAATTGTATATACCACCTAACCGTGTTTTTTTTTTCTTTCTTTATACATACATACTAGTTACGAGTATACTATCTCTTTATCAACCAGTCTATATATTAGCAGCAGACACAGTACAGTGCGGTAGTTCACGGCTGTGGCTACCTCTGTGTCGGCACTCGGCAGCCCGTCCATAATTGTATATACCACCTAACCGTGGTTTTTTTTTCTTTCTTTATACATACATACTAGTTACGAGTATACTATCTCTTTATCAACCAGTCTATATATTAGCAGCAGACACAGTACAGTGCGGTAGTTCACGGCTGTGGCTACCTCTGTGTCGGCACTCGGCAGCCCGTCCATAATTGTATATACCACCTAACCGTGGTTTTTTTTTCTTTCTTTATACATACATACTAGTTACGAGTATACTATCTCTTTATCAACCAGTCTATATATTAGCAGCAGACACAGTACAGTGCGGTAGTTCACGGCTGTGGCTACCTCTGTGTCGGCACTCGGCAGCCCGTCCATAATTGTATATACCACCTAACCGTGGTTTTTTTTTCTTTCTTTATACATACATACTAGTTACGAGTATACTATCTCTTTATCAACCAGTCTATATATTAGCAGCAGACACAGTACAGTGCGGTAGTTCACGGCTGTGGCTACCTCTGTGTCGGCACTCGGCAGCCCGTCCATAATTGTATATACCACCTAACCGTGGTTTTTTTTTCTTTCTTTATACATACATACTAGTTACGAGTATACTATCTCTTTATCAACCAGTCTATATATTAGCAGCAGACACAGTACAGTGCGGTAGTTCACGGCTGTGGCTACCTCTGTGTCGGCACTCGGCAGCCCGTCCATAATTGTATATACCACCTAACCGTGGTTTTTTTTTTCTTTCTTTATACATACATACTAGTTACGAGTATACTATCTCTTTATCAACCAGTCTATATATTAGCAGCAGACACAGTACAGTGCGGTAGTTCACGGCTGTGGCTACCTCTGTGTCGGCACTCGGCAGCCCGTCCATAATTGTATACTAGTATCCAATCCATCCATCTCCATTGTTTACCTGAGGTGCCTTTTAGTTGTGCCTATTAAAATATGGAGAACAAAAATGTTGAGGTTCCAAAATTAGGGAAAGATCAAGATCCACTTCCACCTCGTGCTGAAGCTGCTGCCACTAGTCATGGCCGAGACGATGAAATGCCAGCAACGTCGTCTGCCAAGGCCGATGCCCAATGGCATAGTACAGAGCATGTCAAAACCAAAACACCAAATATCAGTAAAAAAAGGACTCCAAAACCTAAAATAAAATTGTCGGAGGAGAAGCGTAAACTTGCCAATATGCCATTTACCACACGGAGTGGCAAGGAACGGCTGAGGCCCTGGCCTATGTTCATGGCTAGTGGTTCAGCTTCACATGAGGATGGAAGCACTCAGCCTCTCGCTAGAAAACTGAAAAGACTCAAGCTGGCAAAAGCACCGCAAAGAACTGTGCGTTCTTTGAAATCCCAAATCCACAAGGAGAGTCCAATTGTGTCGGTTGCGATGCCTGACCTTCCCAACACTGGACGTGAAGAGCATGCGCCTTCCACCATTTGCACGCCCCCTGCAAGTGCTGGAAGGAGCACCCGCAGTCCAGTTCCTGATAGTCAGATTGAAGATGTCAGTGTTGAAGTACACCAGGATGAGGAGGATATGGGTGTTGCTGGCGCTGGGGAGGAAATTGACCAGGAGGATTCTGATGGTGAGGTGGTTTGTTTAAGTCAGGCACCCGGGGAGACACCTGTTGTCCGTGGGAGGAATATGGCCGTTGACATGCCAGGTGAAAATACCAAAAAAATCAGCTCTTCGGTGTGGAGGTATTTCACCAGAAATGCGGACAACAGGTGTCAAGCCGTGTGTTCCCTTTGTCAAGCTGTAATAAGTAGGGGTAAGGACGTTAACCACCTCGGAACATCCTCCCTTATACGTCACCTGCAGCGCATTCATAATAAGTCAGTGACAAGTTCAAAAACTTTGGGTGACAGCGGAAGCAGTCCACTGACCAGTAAATCCCTTCCTCTTGTAACCAAGCTCACGCAAACCACCCCACCAACTCCCTCAGTGTCAATTTCCTCCTTCCCCAGGAATGCCAATAGTCCTGCAGGCCATGTCACTGGCAATTCTGACGAGTCCTCTCCTGCCTGGGATTCCTCCGATGCATCCTTGCGTGTAACGCCTACTGCTGCTGGCGCTGCTGTTGTTGCCGCTGGGAGTCGATGGTCATCCCAGAGGGGAAGTCGTAAGCCCACTTGTACTACTTCCAGTAAGCAATTGACTGTTCAACAGTCCTTTGCGAGGAAGATGAAATATCACAGCAGTCATCCTACTGCAAAGTGGATAACTGAGTCCTTGACAACTATGTTGGTGTTAGACGTGCGTCCGGTATCCGCCGTTAGTTCACAGGGAACTAGACAATTTATTGAGGCAGTGTGCCCCCGTTACCAAATACCATCTAGGTTCCACTTCTCTAGGCAGGCGATACCGAGAATGTACACGGACGTCAGAAAAAGACTCACCAGTGTCCTAAAAAATGCAGTTGTACCCAATGTCCACTTAACCACGGACATGTGGACAAGTGGAGCAGGGCAGGGTCAGGACTATATGACTGTGACAGCCCACTGGGTAGATGTATGGACTCCCGCCGCAAGAACAGCAGCGGCGGCACCAGTAGCAGCATCTCGCAAACGCCAACTCTTTCCTAGGCAGGCTACGCTTTGTATCACCGCTTTCCAGAATACGCACACAGCTGAAAACCTCTTACGGCAACTGAGGAAGATCATCGCGGAATGGCTTACCCCAATTGGACTCTCCTGTGGATTTGTGGCATCGGACAACGCCAGCAATATTGTGTGTGCATTAAATATGGGCAAATTCCAGCACGTCCCATGTTTTGCACATACCTTGAATTTGGTGGTGCAGAATTTTTTAAAAAACGACAGGGGCGTGCAAGAGATGCTGTCGGTGGCCAGAAAAATTGCGGGACACTTTCGGCGTACAGGCACCACGTACAGAAGACTGGAGCACCACCAAAAACTACTGAACCTGCCCTGCCATCATCTGAAGCAAGAAGTGGTAACGAGGTGGAATTCAACCCTCTATATGCTTCAGAGGTTGGAGGAGCAGCAAAAGGCCATTCAAGCCTATACAATTGAGCACGATATAGTAGGTGGAATGCACCTGTCTCAAGTGCAGTGGAGAATGATTTCAACGTTGTGCAAGGTTCTGATGCCCTTTGAACTTGCCACACGTGAAGTCAGTTCAGACACTGCCAGCCTGAGTCAGGTCATTCCCCTCATCAGGCTTTTGCAGAAGAAGCTGGAGGCATTGAAGAAGGAGCTAAAAGGGAGCGATTCCGCTAGGCATGTGGGACTTGTGGATGCAGCCCTTAATTCGCTTAACAAGGATTCACGGGTGGTCAATCTGTTGAAATCAGAGCACTACATTTTGGCCACCGTGCTCGATCCTAGATTTAAAGCCTACCTTGGATCTCTCTTTCCGGCAGACACAGGTCTGCTGGGGTTGAAAGACCTGCTGGTGACAAAATTGTCAAGTCAAGCGGAACGCGACCTGTCAACATCTCCTCCTTCACATTCTCCCGCAACTGTGGGTGCGAGGAAAAGGCTCAGAATTCCGAGCCCACCCGCTGGCGGTGATGCAGGGCAGTCTGGAGCGACTGCTGATGCTGACATCTGGTCCGGACTGAAGGACCTGACAACGATTACGGACATGTCGTCTACTGTCACTGCATATGATTCTCTCAACATTGATAGAATGGTGGAGGATTATATGAGTGACCGCATCCAAGTAGGCACGTCACACAGTCCGTACTTATACTGGCAGGAAAAAAAGGCAATTTGGAGGCCCTTGCACAAACTGGCTTTATTCTACCTAAGTTGCCCTCCCACAAGTGTGTACTCCGAAAGAGTGTTTAGTGCCGCCGCTCACCTTGTCAGCAATCGGCGTACGAGGTTACATCCAGAAAATGTGGAGAAGATGATGTTCATTAAAATGAATTATAATCAATTCCTCCGCGGAGACATTGACCAGCAGCAATTGCCTCCACAAAGTACACAGGGAGCTGAGATGGTGGATTCCAGTGGGGACGAATTGATAATCTGTGAGGAGGGGGATGTACACGGTGATATATCGGAGGGTGAAGATGAGGTGGACATCTTGCCTCTGTAGAGCCAGTTTGTGCAAGGAGAGATTAATTGCTTCTTTTTGGGGGGGGGTCCAAACCAACCCGTCATATCAGTCACAGTCGTGTGGCAGACCCTGTCACTGAAATGATGGGTTGGTTAAAGTGTGCATGTCCTGTTTTGTTTATACAACATAAGGGTGGGTGGGAGGGCCCAAGGACAATTCCATCTTGCACCTCTTTTTTCTTTTCTTTTTCTTTGCATCATGTGCTGATTGGGGAGGGTTTTTTGGAAGGGACATCCTGCGTGACACTGCAGTGCCACTCCTAGATGGGCCCGGTGTTTGTGTCGGCCACTAGGGTCGCTAATCTTACTCACACAGTCAGCTACCTCATTGCGCCTCTTTTTTTCTTTGCGTCATGTGCTGTTTGGGGAGGGTTTTTTGGAAGGGACATCCTGCGTGACACTGCAGTGCCACTCCTAGATGGGCCCGGTGTTTGTGTCGGCCACTAGGGTCGCTAATCTTACTCACACAGCTACCTCATTGCGCCTCTTTTTTTCTTTGCGTCATGTGCTGTTTGGGGAGGGTTTTTTGGAAGGGACATCCTGCGTGACACTGCAGTGCCACTCCTAGATGGGCCCGGTGTTTGTGTCGGCCACTAGGGTCGCTTATCTTACTCACACAGCGACCTCGGTGCAAATTTTAGGACTAAAAATAATATTGTGAGGTGTGAGGTATTCAGAATAGACTGAAAATGAGTGTAAATTATGGTTTTTGAGGTTAATAATACTTTGGGATCAAAATGACCCCCAAATTCTATGATTTAAGCTGTTTTTTAGTGTTTTTTGAAAAAAACACCCGAATCCAAAACACACCCAAATCCGACAAAAAAAATTCGGTGAGGTTTTGCCAAAACGCGTTCGAACCCAAAACACGGCCGTGGAACCGAACCCAAAACCAAAACACAAAACCCGAAAAATTTCAGGCGCTCATCTCTAGTATAAACTGGAGTAACGATTCATGTGTAAAAATTAGGAGCAGCAGGATTCTAAACACATTAAAAGATCAATACTTGTTTCAATTAGTCGAGGACCCAATCAGAGGTAATAATGTTCTGGACCAAGTTATTACCAATAATGTGGACATTATATCAAACATTACAGTTGGGGAGACCTTGGGAAACAGTGATCACTATATGATCACATTCAGCATCAGTTTCAAGAAACATAGCTATAAGGAATCAACAAAAACATTCAACTTTAGAAAAGCTAACTTCAATATGCTGAGACAGGCACTAAACGACATTGACTGGAAAGTTTTGTTTCATGGTAAAGACACATCGGAAATGTGGGATGCTTTAAAAGGGTTGCTTGATAGCAATATTCACAAATTCATACCCTTGGGCAGTAAACGCAGGAGTACTAGACTGAAATCAATGTGGCTTAATAAGGATGTCAAAGAAGCAATGGCTAAAAAGAGGTGTTCTTTTAAAGCATTTAAAACTAATGGAGGGGAGGAGTCATTCCAGTATTACAAAGAATGCAATAAAAGAGGCAAAAAAGTAATAAGAGCAGCTACAATTGTAAACGAAAAACAAATCGCTATAGAGAGTAAAGCTAATCCCAAAGAGTTTTATAAATACATAAACATTAAAGGGTTAAAAAATGAGAACATAGGCCCATTAAAAGATGAACTGTGAGCCTTGGAAACGATGACAAAATAAAAACGGATATACTGAACAGCTTTTTTTCACCAGGGAGGATCAGACGGTGTTAGTGGTGCATAACGACAGTGATGGTAATGATTCTTGGCTAGATGCTTGTTTAAGTGAGGAAATAGTCCTGGAGAGACTAAGCAACATAAAGATTAATAAATCACCGGGACCAAATGGTTTTCATCCGAGGGTTATTATGGAGCTTAAGGCACAGCTTGCAAGACCCTTGTACTTAATTTTCTATAGTTCCATTAAATCGGGTATGGTACCGATGGATTGGCGTATAGCTGAGGTAGTGCCATTATTTAAAAAGGATTCTAAAAATCATCCTGGGAACTATAGACTAGTTAGTTTAACCTCTATAGTGGGTAAAATATTGGAAGGAATTTTGAGGGATAGCATAGAGGATTATCTGCGGAATACTAAGTTTATTAGCAGGAGTTAGCATGGGTTTGTGAGGGACAGATCATGTCAAACTAACTTAATTAGCTTCTACGATGAAGTGAGCGATAATCTTAACCAGGGAAAAGCAGTGGATGTGGTCTATTTAGATTTTGCAAAAGCCTCACAAGAGACTGATCATCAAATTAAGGGAACTTGGCCTAGGATACACTGTTTGTTCATGGATAGGTAATTGGCTGAGTAGTGGTCAATGAGATGTTCTCCAGCTGGGCACTGGAAGTCAGCGGTATACCACAAGGGTCCATATTTGGTCCGCTACTGTTCAATATATGTGTTAATGACCTAGGAATATGCCTGGGAAGCATAGTATCAATCTTTGCAGATGATACTAAACTGTGTAAGGTAATTAATTTGGAAATAGATGTAAAGTCTCTACAGAATGACTTATTTAAACTTGAATTCTGGGTGTCTAAATGGGGAATGAGGTTCAATATTGAAAAATGCAAAGCTATGCATTTTGGGATTAAAAACAAACTTGCATCCTATTCACTTAATGGGGAAAATATAGGGGTATCAGTAGTGGAAAAAGATTTGGGGGTCCTCATAGATAATACACTCAATAACTGTACACAGTGTCAAAATGCAGTAAAGAAGACAAGTAAAGTCCTTGCTTGCATAAAACGGGGTATTGAGACCAGGGACGAGGATGTAATCATGCCGCTGTACAAATCATTGGTACGTCCGCACCTGGAATATTGGCCCTCATTCCGAGTTGGTCGGTCGCAAGGCGAATTTAGCAGAGTTGCTCACGCTAAGCCGCCGCCTACTGGGAGTGAATCTTAGCTTCTTAAAATTGCGACCGATGTATTCGCAATATTGCTATTACAAACTACTTCGCAGTTTCAGAGTAGCTCCAGACTTACTCTGCCTGTGCGATCAGTTCAGTGCTTGTCGTTCCTGGTTGACGTCACAAACACACCCAGCGTTCGCCCAGGCACTCCCACCGTTTCTCCAGCCACTCCTGCGTTTTTTCCGGAAACGGTAGCGTTTTCAGCCACACGCCCCTAAAACGCCGTGTTTCCGCCCAGTAACACCCATTTCCTGTCAATCACATTACGTTCGCCGGAGCGAAGAAAAAGCCGTGAGTAAAAATACTTTCTTCATAGTAAAGTTACTTGGCGCAGTCGCAGTGCGAACTTTGCGCATGCGTACTAAGCGGATTTTCACTGCGATGCGATGAAAAAGAACGAGCGAACAACTCGGAATGAGGGCCATTGTGTTCAATTTTTGGCACCATATTATAAAAAAGATATTGCGGAACTCGAAAGAGTTCAAAGGCGTGCTACTAAACTGATTAAAGGGTTAGAGACACTGGAGTACGAGGAAAGGCTAACTATGTTAAATATGTATACTCTAGAAAAGAGGCGTCTAAGAGGAGATATTATTAATATCTTCAAATATGTAAAGGGTCATTACAAGGAGTTAGCAGGGGATTTGTTTATTAATAGAACTCTGTATAGGACACGTGGACACTCACTGAGGTTAGAGGAGAGAAAATTCCGTACAAAACGTAGGAAGGGGTTCTTCACGGTAAGGGCAATAAAGATTTGGAACTCCCTGCCGGAGAAGGTAATAATGGCGGACTCTGTAAATGCATTCAAAATCAGATTGGACAGCTTTCTAGCTGAAAAAAGTATCCAAGGCTACAGCATTTAATATATTGGCATTAGAATCTGGGAGTTGTACGAAATATA
This sequence comes from Pseudophryne corroboree, assembly GCF_028390025.1. NCBI lineage: Eukaryota > Metazoa > Chordata > Amphibia > Anura > Myobatrachidae > Pseudophryne > Pseudophryne corroboree. Next base: position 309,606,322 of record NC_086444.1, read on the forward strand.
GTTGACAATTGGTACGAAACCATTATTTCAACTGGTGCATTATAATGTGCACAGCTAAACACAGAATACAGGTTGAACCCGATAGGTATTTCACCTCTTTTCAACCTCAACAACTATTTTACTATGTTAACCCCATTGTGCAGCTGTTACATTCTTGGGGGGAGGGAAGAAATCACAGATACATACATTCAAATGGTAACATCAGTGCCATTTCCCTGTAATGGTTATAAGTAGTGATGTGCACTGGAAATTTTTGGGGTTTTGTGTTTTGTGTTTGGATTCGGATCCGCGGCTGTGTTTTGGATTCGGACGCGTTTTGACAAAACCTCCCTTAAATTTTTTTGTCGGATTCGGGTGTGTTTTGGATTCGGGTGGGTTTTTTTTTCAAAAAACCCTCAAAAACAGCTTAAATCATAGAATTTGGGGGTCATTTTGATCCTATAGTATTATTAACCTCAATAACCATAATTTCCACTCATTTCCAGTCTATTCTGAACACCTCACACCTCACAATATTATTTTTAGTCCTAAAATTTGCACCGAGGTCGCTGGATGACTAAGCTAAGCGACCCAAGTGGCCGGCACAAACACCTGGCCCATTTAGAAGTGGCACTGCAGTGTCAGACAGGATGGCACTTAAAAAAATTGGCCCCAAACAGCACATGATGCAAAGAAAAGAGAAAAAGAGGTGCACTGTGGTCGCTGGATGGCAGAGCTAAGCGACACAAACACCTCAATATCACAGGAATTGTTTTTGTTCTAATCAATGGTATTATTGGTCCAAATCACTGGAAGAAAATGACAAAATCACTGGAATTATTCGTTCTAATCAATGGTATTATTGTTCCAAATCACTGGAATAAAATGACAAAATCACTGGAATTAAATGGCAGTAATGTCGGGAATTATTTCAAATGGCAGTACCACTGGACATATACGGAAGTGTCAGACAGGATGGCACTTAAAAAAATAGTCCCCAAACAGCACATGATGCAAAGAAAAGAGAAAAAGAGATGCACTGTGATCGCTGGATGGCTAAGCTAAGCAACACAAACACCTCAATATCACAGGAATTATTCGTTCTAATCAATGGTATTATTGGTCCAAATCACTGGAAGAAAATTACAAAATCACAGGAATTATTCGTTCTAATCAATGGTATTATTGGTCCAAATCACTGGAAGAAAATGACAAAATCACAGGAATTATTCGTTCTAATCAATGGTATTATTGGTCCAAATCACTTGAAGAAAATGACAAAATTACTGTAATTATTTGGCAAGATCACTGTAATTAATAATTATAAATCACTGATGTTAATTGGTAAAATTTCGCTATCGCCTGCCTAGTGAAGTGGAATCTAGATGGGATTTTGTACCAGGGACACAATAACTTCATCAATTGTCTAAATCCTAATGCACTAATAGCGGAAAACGGGCGCACGTCTAACAGCACACTGATTATACTGAGAACTGATTATACTGATCACTGATGATACTACGGAGAACTGACACTGAGCAGCGAGAACATCACTGGACTATTGTACTTTAGTATACTGGTCACCACAATGCAGCACTGTACTACTATATACTGGTCCCCACAATGCAGCACAGATATTGAGCACTGATCTGGAGATTAGAACTGAGTCTGACACGGAGCTGCAAGATAAAGCAATGGCCTACTGTACTGTACTACTATATGCTGGTGGTCACCACAATACAGCACTGTACTACTATATACTGGTCCCCACAATGCAGCACAGATATTGAGCACTGATCCGGAGAATAGAACTGAGTCTGACACGGAGCTGCAAGATACAGCAATGGACAACTGTACTGTACTGCTATATACTGGTGGTCACCACAATGCAGCATTGTACTACTATAGACTGGTCCCCACAATGCAGCACACTGAGCACAGATAGTGAGCTTTTCAGGCAGAGAACGTAGCCACATCCTCTTCGCTCAATCGACAATGCACGAGTGAAAATGGCGGCGACACGCGGCTCTTTATATAGAATCCGAATCTCGCGAGAATCCGACAGCAGGATGATGACGTTTTCCTCCGTTCGGGTTTTGCATGTTAGGCGGCAAGAACCGAGACTGCCTCCGACCCGTGTAAACCACGTGAAGTTCTGGGGGGTTCGGATCTCGACGAACCGAACCCGCTCATCTCTAGTTATAAGACACAGTGCTCCCTATGGCTACATGCATTTTAAATAAAGTTTCGTGTGGCCACTTACAGTATATGGAACCTCTTGTAAAGCACAATACACAAACAAATTCTGCAAAATATAAGAGTTTTTTCTTCAACAAGCAGATCTTACTAACTTTGGGGCTCATTTACATTTGGATGTAAGTCATTTTTATCACACGCCTCTCAGATGGAGCAGTACACGTCCGCAATGATAGTTGTTACTTTCACATCTCCCTGAAATGCTTTTTCAAAAGTAGGCAAGTATGCTTTAAGTCGGGTTCTGTTGTATAACCTGGGCAGAGTCAAGGTCTGCAGAAGCATTTACTCAAGGTGGGGTGTACCAGCGCACTAGGTTTTAATGAGGTCGGCGAGCTGCTTACAAAGTAGGGTGACTGACCTACGGAGAGCAGTGAACAATTGGTAATTTGCAGCGCTCAACCTATATGAGTATATAAATGATGATGCTATGAAACAAAGTGGGGGACAGTCATAACCACCATAGCATTCATTTCTGACGCTAACAGGAATTACAACTGCACAAATGTAGCCATTCTCATTGTGGCTACATCTTAAGGCGATTGCGCCTTGTTAGTCGCGACCGAACCGCGTACGTCTGGACGTCTAAGACATGTGTGTGCCTTATTCAAATGGATTGGGGCGGCAAATGCCGCAACTCGACATGGCTAGGCACAGGTGCGCATAGCTGCGTCGAGGGTGCACGTTTCCCTCAGATGTAGCCATGATCAGCATGGCTACATCTGTATATAGTATTGGATAAAAACAAAATTAATGATTAAAGCACAATTTAATTCTCTTACATCTCTACATATTAATAAAAATGGATCAGCGTGCAACACTGGCACACTGGGATTTAGGCAGGCAGAGAGAGAGAGAGAGTAAAGCACCCTTCATATATCTCCAATGGCCCATTTACAGCCGCTTGTGGATGTTAAGTAATGGCACTGTCCCAGTAGGTGTGAGATTTTGTTTTTATCCAATACTATGCTATCCCCAAGGTCATAAGTCATATATTATAATAGTCATGCTAAACGTCTGCCGACGATTCAAAATAAGTTGCTCTTATCTTTGTCCAGTCACTAACCTTCTACCAGTGTGCTATGCCGTGCCAGGCCTCTGAAAGCATATGCAAGAGACAGCAACAGCATAGCCCTGACATAGGCAGTTTCCATTATGACATCACAGCATGACCTCACACACCCCACCAGACCGGCTAAGACTGGTTATTTCTGGTTTGAGGCCCTTGTCTTTTACATGACTGACCTAAGGGAAATATGATTTCACTTATTATTTAAAATTATTACATGAGAAAAATGTTATTACTGCCATTTGCCGGCAGTTTTGCTCACTTAGTGGCATCTAATATTGCGATGTATATTTTATATTTTACAAATAGAGCCTGATTCAGGTTGGATTGCAATCGCAATAAGCGATCCAATGGTAAAAATTGCTAAGAGGATGCGGGATCCTGCGCAGGGCCCATTCTGCGCATGCGCCTGCATTTTCTACGGCGCCCCACAGAAAATGCGATTGCTTCTGCCTGTCTATGAGGCAGAGATGGTCGCGGGGGTGGGGGGGAGGCAACGCTCCATTTCAAAGACGGAGATGGAGTATTGCGGGGACGAGACTTCAAAACAGGGGCGGCAACGGAGAAACAGGGGGCGTAGTCGGGGCAGCTGCATGACATCACACGCAGCCGATGCTATCACAAAAAAGGCTGCGGGTCTCATGCAGGCGCCTAACATGTGGGGCATACTAGCCCTGTGCTGGGCGTCCCCCCGCATGTCAGAGAATCTGATCATAAATGTGCTAAATTTAGCACATCTAGGATCAGGTCTGAATCACCCCCATGGAACAATAAAAAGGCCCAAATGATGTGATTTTAGTTTTGTTTGTCAATTTTTGAAAACAAAAAAACAAAACCAGTCACGGCAGTTTGGCAAAAACCAAATACAAAGCCGGATGACGAATCAGGGCCAATTCCAAATCCAGCAAAAATGGTCCTGTGCACATCTCTAGTAATATTTTAATATCACATTGAGTTTGCTAGCATTGTATGCCTAGGGATGTGCTGATATGAGACATTCCCTTTAACTCCTGTTTCTCTAACGTCCTAGTGGATGCTGGGGACTCCGTCAGGACCATGGGGATTAGCGGCTCCGCAGGAGACAGGGCACAAAAATAAAGCTTTAGGATCAGGTGGTGTGCACTGGCTCCTCCCCCTATGACCCTCCTCCAAGCCTCAGTTAGGTTTTTGTGCCCGTCCGAGCAGGGTGCAATCTAGGTGGCTCTCCTAAAGAGCTGCTTAGAAAAAGTTTTTAGGTTTTTTATTTTCAGTGAGTCCTGCTGGCAACAGGCTCACTGCATCGAGGGACTTAGGGGAGAGAAGTGAACTCACCTGCGTGCAGGATGGATTGGCTTCTTAGGCTACTGGACACCATTAGCTCCAGAGGGATCGAACACAGGCCCAGCCATGGAGTCCGGTCCCGGAGCCGCGCCGCCGACCCCCCTTGCAGATGCCGAAGATTGAAGAGGTCCAGAAACAGGCGGCAGAAGACTTTTCAGTCTTCATGAGGTAGCGCACAGCACTGCAGCTGTGCGCCATTGTTGTCAGCACACTTCACACAGCGGTCACTGAGGGTGCAGGGCGCTGGGGGGGGGGGCGCCCTGGGCAGCAATGTATAATACCTTTTTTATGGCTAAAAATACATCACATATAGCCCTTGAGGCTATATGGATGTATTTAACCCCTGCCAGATCTCACAAACTCCGGGAGAAGAGCCCGCCGAAATAGGGGGCGGGGCTTATTCTCCTCAGCACACAGCGCCATTTTCCTGCTCAGCTCCGCTGTGAGGAAGGCTCCCAGGACTCTCCCCTGCACTGCACTACAGAAACAGGGTAAAACAGAGAGGGGGGGCACTTTTTTTGGCGATATTACTATATTTAAGCTGCTATAAGGATACAACACTTATATAGGGTTGTTCCCATATATATTATAGAGCTTGGGTGTGTGCTGGCAAACTCTCCCTCTGTCTCCCCAAAGGGCTAGTGGGGTCCTGTCTTCAATAGAGCATTCCCTGTGTGTCTGCTGTGTGTCGGTACGCGTGTGTCGACATGTATGAGGACGATGTTGGTGTGGAGGCAGAGCAATTGCCGGTAATGGTGATGTCACCCCCCAGGGAGTCGACACCGGAATGGATGGCTTTGTTTATGGAATTACGTGATAATGTCAGCACATTACAAAAATCAGTTGACGACATGAGACGGCCGGCAAACCAGTTAGTACCTGCCCAGGCGTCTCAGACACCGTCAGGGGCTGTAAAACGCCCTTTACCTCAGTCGGTCGACACAGACCCAGACACGGACACTGAATCTAGTGTCGACGGTGAAGAAACAAACGTATTTATGATCACGGCAATGAAGGAGACTTTACATATCTCTGATACTGCAAGTACCACAAAAAGGGGTATTATGTGGGGTGTGAAAAAACTACCTGTAGTTTTTCCTGAATCAGAGGAATTAAATGATGTATGTGATGAAGCGTGGGTTAACCCAGATAGAAAAGTGCTAATTTCAAAAAAGTTATTGGCATTATACCCTTTCCCGCCAGAGGTTAGGGCGCGCTGGGAAACACCCCCTAGGGTGGATAAGGCGCTCACACGCTTATCAAAACAAGTGGCGTTACCGTCTCCTGATACGGCCGCCCTCAAGGATCCAGCTGATAGGAGGCTGGAAACTACCTTAAAAAGTATATACACACTGTCACGATCCGGGTATCTGGACGCCATTTCTTACCCATCAGATGCCTCCTAAGGCTGGCTCAGCGCTCCAGGACCGGATCCCATCTGTTATCCTAATGTTCACATTCCTGCATCCTCTCCTGTCTCTCTGAGACGCTGTCACAGTAACGCCTTATTACATCTGGCATGGCGTCTCCCGCGGCCTCCGCCGCCGTCCCTGAGCTTCTGCATGCAGAGTGTCAGAGTGGCGATTACGTCAGCCGCGGCCTCCGCTGTGTCCGCGTGGTTGGATGTGCACTTGTCAGCCTGGCGTCTCCTGTCTCCAGTGGCCGGCGCCGCCATTACTGTTTTCATTACCACATGGATTACAAACCAAACTTCCCTCCAAGTGTCTGCATGGGCGCAGCCATCTTGGATTCTGTCAGCTGATCATTTCCTCCAATCTGTTGTCAGTATTGTTAATCTGCATAATTGCCTAGCCAATCCCTTCCTTGCTGCAGGTATAAATACACTGTGCCTGAGCAAGGAAGGCGTCAGTGCTTTGGTTGTCAAACCTAGTTCCTGTTTGTCTCTCTCCTGTGATTGTCTTCCAGGTTCCAGCTCCTGTCTCAAGACTTTCACCATAGAGACCCGCACCAGCATTCCACCTGCGGTGTAGCCTGACTCTCCAATCCATTGTGGATTCATCTGTTTCCAGCTACAACATTACCTGCTTCCAGCTCAGCTTCCAGCAGAGTACAGCTTCCCTTAAAGGGCCGGTGTCCTTTCTACACTTTACCACTCTCCACCGGTATTATTATTTCTCCGCTCTCAAGTTCTACATTTCAGTTCATATTTCATCGCTCCCAAGTTCATTTATTATTTAACTGGTTCCAGCCAGTATCCACTCCGTGCTAACAACAGTCTGGTTCCAGCCAGTATCCACAGCAGCTGTTTTACCTTCAGCAACCCAGCTTTTCCTGGAACACCAGCTGGCACAATCCTGGGTTATCTCCATTGCTACAGTCGGGCCTGGTAAGGACTTTCCATCTAGAAGATCATAAGAACTATCTCACACTACCAGTGCCCTGTGGCTCCTGCCATCCTGTAGTACCCAGGAACTGTATTTATTATTTGCTGACTTTTACGTTTTCTTTTACTGCTGCTGTGTTGCGGAGTTGTCATAATAAACATCATTGACTTTTATCTAAGTTGTCGTGGTCACGCCTTCGGGCAGTTATTATTCATGTTACTTACATGTCCAGGGGTCTGATACAACCTCCCAGGTTCCGGTACATCTCAGCCCCTACAACTGAGGCTGCCTCCCGTCAGCTCAGGCCCTCAGTTGTGACACACACATACTGGTGTTATACTGCGACCAGCCATCGCCTCAGCCTGGATGTGCAGTGCTGGGGTGGTCTGGTCGGATTCCCTGACTGAAAATATTGATACCCTGGATAGGGACAGTATTTTATTGACTTTAGAGCAATTAAAGGATGCTTTTCTTTATATGCGAGATGCTCAGAGGGATATTTGCACTCTGGCATCGAGAGTAAGTTCGACGTCCATATCTGCCAGAAGAAGTTTATGGACGCGACAGTGGTCAGGTGATGCGGATTCCAAACGGCATATGGAAGTATTGCCGTATAAAGGGGAGGAATTATTTGGCGTCGGTCTATCGGATCTGGTGGCCACGGCAACTGCCGGAAAATCCACCTTTTTACCTCAGACCCCCTCCCAACAGAAAAAGACACCGTCTTTTCAGCCGCAGTCCTTTTGGTCCTATAAGAACAAGCGGGCAAAAGGACAGTCATATCTGCCCCGAGGCAGAGGAAAGGGTAAGAGAGGGCAGCAAGCAGCTCCTTCCCAGGAACAGAAGCCCGCCCCGGGTTCTGCAAAGCCCTCAGCATGACGCTGGGGCTTTACAAGCGGACTCAGGAGCGGTGGGGGGTCGACTCAAGAATTTCAGCGCGCAGTGGGCTTGCTCACAGGTGGACCCCTGGATCCTGCAGGTAGTATCTCAGGGTTACAGGTTGGAATTCGAGAAGTCTCCCCCTCGCCGGTTCCTAAAGTCTGCTTTGCCAACGTCTCCCTCAGACAGGACGACGGTATTGGAAGCCAATCACAAGCTGTTTTCTCAGCAGGTGATAGTCAAGGTACCCCTCCTACAACAGGAAAAGGGGTATTACTCCACACTATTGTGGTACCGAAGCCGGACGGCTCGGTAAGACCTATTCTAAATCTGAAATCTTTGAACCTGTACATACAAAAATTCAAGTTCAAGATGGAGTCACTCAGAGCAGTGATAGCGAATCTGGAAGAAGGGGACTTTATGGTGTCCCTGGACATAAAAGATGCTTATCTGCATGTCCCAATTTGCCCTTCACATCAAGGGTACCTCAGGTTCGTGGTGCAAAACTGTCATTATCAGTTTCAGACGCTGCCGTTTGGATTGTCCACGGCACCACGGGTCTTTACCAAGGTAATGGCCGAAATGATGATTCTTCTGCGAAGAAGAGGCGTATTAATTATCCCTTACTTGGACGATCTCCTGATAAGGGCAAGGTCCAGAGAACAGCTGGAGGACGGAGTAGCACTAACCCAAGTAGTGCTGCAACAACACGGGTGGATTCTGAATTTCCAAAATCTCAGTTGACCCCGACAACACGTCTGCTGTTCCTGGGAATGATTCTGGACACGGTTCAGAAAAAGGTGTTTCTTCCGGAGGAGAAAGCCAAGGAGTTATCCGAACTTGTCAGGAACCTCCTAAAACCAGGAAAAGTGTCTGTGCATCAATGCACAAGAGTCCTGGGAAAGATGGTGGCTTCTTACGAAGCGATTCCATTCGGCAGATTCCACGCACGAACTTTTCAGTGGGATCTGCTGGACAAATGGTCCGGATCGCATCTGCAGATGCATCAGCGGATAACCTTATCGCCACGGACAAGGGTGTCTCTTCTGTGGTGGTTGCAGAGTGCTCATCTGTTAGAGGGCCGCAGATTCGGCATACAGGACTGGGTCCTGGTGACCACGGATGCCAGTCTGAGAGGCTGGGGAGCGGTCACACAGGGAAGAAACTTCCAGGGAGTATGGTCAAACCTGGAGATATCTCTTCACATAAATATACTGGAGCTAAGAGCGATTTACAATGCTCTAAGCCTGGCAAAACCCCTGCTTCAGGGTCAGCCGGTGTTGATCCAGTCGGACAACATCACGGCAGTCGCCCACGTAAACAGACAGGGCGGCACAAGAAGCAGGAGAGCAATGGCAGAAACTGCAAGGATTCTTCGCTGGGCGGAAGATCATGTGATAGCACTGTCAGCAGTGTTCATTCCGGGAGTGGACAACTGGGAAGCAGACTTCCTCAGCAGACACGATCTACACCCGGGAGAGTGGGGACTTCATCCAGAAGTCTTCCACATGATTGTGAACCGTTGGGAAAAACCAAAGGTGGACATGATGGCGTCTCGCCTCAACAAAAAACTGGACAGGTATTGCGCCAGGTCAAGAGACCCTCAGGCAATAGCTGTGGACGCTCTGGTAACGCCGTGGGTGTTCCAGTCAGTGTATGCGTTTCCTCCTCTGCCTCTCATACCAAAAGTACTGAGAATCATACGGCAAAGGGGAGTAAGAACGATACTCGTGGCTCCGGATTGGCCAAGAAGAACTTGGTACCCGGAACTTCAGGAGATGCTCACGGAAGATCCGTGGCCTCTACCTCTAAGACGGGACCTGCTTCAGCAGGGACCGTGTCTATTCCAAGACTTACCGCGGCTACGTTTGACGGCATGGCGGTTGAACGCCAAATTCTAAGGGAAAAAGGCATTCCGGAAGAGGTCATTCCTACACTGGTAAAAGCCAGGAAGGAGGTGACTGCACAACATTATCACCGCATTTGGAGAAAATATGTTGCGTGGTGTGAGGCCAGGAAGGCCCCCACGGAGGAATTTCAATTGGGTCGATTCCTACATTTCCTGCAAACAGGATTGTCTATGGGCCTCAAGTTGGGGTCCATTAAGGTTCAAATTTCGGCCCTGTCGATTTTCTTCCAAAAAGAATTGGCTTCAGTTCCTGAAGTCCAGACTTTTGTAAAAGGAGTACTACATATACAGCCCCCGGTTGTGCCCCCAGTGGCTCCGTGGGACCTTAATGTAGTTTTGGATTTTCTCAAATCCCATTGGTTTGAGCCACTCAAATCGGCGGATTTGAAATATCTTACATGGAAGGTAACCATGCTACTGGCCCTGGCTTCAGCCAGGAGAGTGTCAGAATTGGCGGCTTTATCGTATAAAAGCCCATATCTGATTTTCCATTCAGACAGGGCAGAACTGCGGACGCGTCCTCATTTTCTGCCTAAGGTGGTGTCAGCGTTTCACCTGAACCAGCCTATTGTAGTGCCTGCGGCTACTAGCGATTTGGAGGATTCCAAGTTGCTGGACGTTGTCAGGGCATTGAAAATATATATTTCAAGGACGGCTGGAGTCAGAAAATCTGACTCGCTGTTTATACTGTATGCACCCAACAAGCTGGGTGCTCCTGCTTCTAAGCAGACGATTGCTCGTTGGATTTGTAGCACAATTCAACTTGCACATTCTGTGGCAGGCCTGCCACAGCCTAAATCTGTCAAGGCCCATTCCACAAGGAAGGTGGGCTCATCCTGGGCGGCTGCCCGAGGGGTCTCGGCATTACAACTCTGCCGAGCAGCTACGTGGTCGGGGGAGAACACGTTTGTAAAATTCTACAAATTTGATACCCTGGCTAAAGAGGACCTGGAGTTCTCTCATTCGGTGCTGCAGAGTCATCCGCACTCTCCCGCCCGTTTGGGAGCTTTGGTATAATCCCCATGGTCCTGACGGAGTCCCCAGCATCCACTAGGACGTTAGAGAAAATAAGATTTTACTTACCGATAAATCTATTTCTCGTAGTCCGTAGTGGATGCTGGGCGCCCATCCCAAGTGCGGATTGTCTGCAATACTTGTACATAGTTATTGTTACAAAAAATCGGGTTGTTCTTGTTGTGAGCCGTCTGTTCAGAGGCTCCTACGTTGTCATACTGTTAACTGGGTTCAGATCACAAGTTGTATGGTGTGATTGGTGTGGCTGGTATGAGTCTTACCCGGGATTCAATATCCTTCCTTATTGTGTACGCTCGTCCGGGCACAGTATCCTAACTGAGGCTTGGAGGAGGGTCATAGGGGGAGGAGCCAGTGCACACCACCTGATCCTAAAGCTTTATTTTTGTGCCCTGTCTCCTGCGGAGCCGCTAATCCCCATGGTCCTGACGGAGTCCCCAGCATCCACTACGGACTACGAGAAATAGATTTATCGGTAAGTAAAATCTTATTTTTATTGAGTTTAATAAATTATTCCTGTAGTTTAGCTGGTCATTCAAAACTTGGGATCAGTGCTACCATATGGTCCCTACTGGTCTGCACATGTGCACTGATGTTGCTTGCTAACTGGTACCTGCATTAGAAGTTGTTGTAAACTTGTATTTCGCTAGTTTTTATCACATGTAAAATATATTAAAAGTTATGTTTTATTAGTGTTGAATATTGTGCACCACTTTAAGGCAATCGATTTTCTCTCTTCTCTCTCTTATTCTGATTTGCTTAAAATTCTCCTAATACCTGTTACCCCTCTTGCCACCCCCACTCCCCTCCTTGGGCCACAAAAGGATGCGAGTTTGACACCCCTGCCCTAGAGTTTCAGAATTACTGTCACGGCACCCAAAGACCATAGTTTCTTAGTGAGAAAGTTAGAAAAAAATATAAAATGAAGTAAATTGTGTTTATAATATGTCATCCTTAGGTTCAGTTATGTGGTGAAGGACTGGTTTTGCCAATTAAATTCAGTATAAGTAATTTGAATTGTTCATGGACCACCAAACTACGGCACCACTGCAAGGCCTCCCTTATCCCCCACCACCCACCCCACCCCCCACCTTTCCAGAGGAACCCCAGGGTCTCACGGCCCCCTGTTTGGAAACTACTGCCATAAAATAAACTTATTTTTATAACTACATGTAAATTTAATACACCTTAGATCTCAGTTCCTTTAAGGTTTTATATCCTTGTATACAGTAAACTCAGGCCGGCTCAGGGTGTTTGAGTGCCCCGGGTGGCCATAGGGGGCGTGGCTTCATACGGGGGCGTGGTCAGTTACGCCCCCTGTACAGTAGTAGCACCGCTGAAACGATGTGCAGTGCGCGATGACGTCATCGCGCACCGCACAGCAAAGGTCCTCTCCACGGAGGGAAACTAGACGCTACGCGTCTAGTTTCCCTTCACAGCGGGCAGCCCACGAAGGGAAACTAGATGCTACGCGTCTAGATTCCCTTCACAGCGGGACAGCGGGCAGCGGCAGCAGGGGGTACAGCAGCAGCGGATCTTGCCGTGGTGCGGCGCCCTCCGGATGGTGCCGGCGCCCTCCGGAAAGGTGGCGCCCCGGGCAAAAGTCCTGCTTGCCCGTGGCAAGATCCGCTACTGAGTAAACTACACATATTTGAAAATCCTACACCAGGCACAAGTAATAATTCAGATGCGTTGTTGACCGGCGGCCAGGATCCTGGCGGTCAGCATACCGATGACGGGATCCTAACTGCCAGCATGCTGGGAGAGGGGAAGCGAAATGAAGCCCCTTGCCGCGGGCTTGGTGGCTTGCTGCGCTCGCCACAGGTTCTATTCCCACTCTATGGGTGTCATGGACACCAACTAGTGGGAATAGTCCTCGGCCCCACTGACGGCATTCGGTGGCCAGGATCCCGGTGGTGGTATGCTGACCGCCAGGATGGTGCCTACATCCCATTTAGATGACTATGTGGGAGTTTTATCATTATTATCCTATTTGTATGTAAAAAGTGTTGAAAGGGGAGAGCGCTACTGCGCAGATTCCATACTGTTCCTTCAGGAAGGCTTCACTCCCTGTACCAAGATGGCTGCAGACCTAAATCCTGCACATAAATGCGGCGGCATCTTGTCAATGTATTAGAGCATCACAGTGGGAGACAGTAGTTTTTAACTTAACTCCTCAGAGTCCTAAGATTATCAGAGATCCACAACACTTCCAGTGATCCTGCCGAATCACACCCCTCTCATCTCAACCTCCGCTTAGTGAGAACCAGTGTGTAACAGTGATTAAGTGGAGTTCATAGAAATATTTTATGCAATTCACAGTATGAGCTTACCATCTTCGGAGTGTTGGAGAATTATTATACATTTTTATTTTTTATTTTGTGGGCGGTGAATTTTTTTTTATTATTTTATAATGTAACTGGACCCTGTATTGTTATTTTCCCCTCAGCTCACTTTAAAATAGTTATAAAGGAGAAAGATATCTAAAAGCAATTATAGAGTAAGACCATTTTCCTTACTGTGTAAGCTGCAAACCAGGTGTCCTGTTAGTTGCTTTTCATTTTACCTTTGTATGCCTTACTGCCATGTTTTAATTATTGCACAGTGTAATCTATGTAGTGGACCCAAAATGGCTGCCTCACATGGTACTCTCTTGTGTAGAATAAACAATGCATGGTTCTAAACTCTCCTAATATATTTGTCTCCCTAAATATGTGTCATTTCTTCACCTTTTGAGAGAATTTATTTATTAAGACAACTTCAAGCAAAATATATTAAAAAAATAAATGTCTATTTTTATTTTAAGTAAAATGTAGCCTATTTTTATTCTACTTCTTTTTCTTCTTCTTTGTCTTCGTCTTATTCTTTAAAAACACCACACCGTCTTTAAGAAAAAAGTTTATTAGTCAGGGTCTTCACCTGGGGGCGGCGGCCTTTAAGCTCTTTTGCATGGCTGCCGCCTTCCCAGGGCTTCCAGCTTCTTCACCTGTGGGCGGCGGCTGTTAAGCTCTTTTGCATAGCACTTGGAGAACCACAATTGCCAGCATGTCCGGACATAAAGGGCCCGCTGGCACCTGTAAAGAAAATATTAAAATAAAAACACCACACCGTCTTTAAAAAAAAGTTTATTAGTCAGGGTCTTCACCTGGGGGCGGCGGCATTTAAGCTCTTTTGTATGGCCGCCTCCTCTCCAGGGCTTCTGCCGTCTTCACCTGGGGGGCCGCCGCCTCCCCATGGCTTCCGTCGTCTTTCTCTGGCGTCTTCACCTGGGAGGCAGCGGCCTTTAAGCTCTTTTGCATGGCTGCCGCCTTCCCAGGGCTTCCAGCGTCTTCACCTGGTGGACGGTGGCTGTTAAGCTTTTTTGCATAGCACTTGGAGAACAGCAAGTGCCAGCATGTACGGACATAAAGGGCCCACTGGCACTTGTAGTCCACCTGTAAAGAAAATATTAAAATAAAAACACCACTCCGTCTTTAAATAAAAGTTTATTAGTCAGGGTCTTCACCTGGGGGCGGCAGCCTTTAAGCTTTTTTGCATGGCCGCCGCCTCTCCAGGGCTTCTGACGCCTTCACCTGGGGGGCCAGCGCCTCCCCAGGGCTTCCGGCATCTTCACAAACAAACTGTAGCAGCGCTAATGAATAATTATCACATAAGATTAAGGTAAAAGTATATAACAATTTAATATATTGGCAATTTCTGCCTAATAAACAAAAAAGTGCACAGCTAGTATACTTAAAAATGTTAAAAATAACTTGGGTCTCATTTGTAAAAATGCCTTTGGTAAGCAGTCCGTTCCTATTACATGAACTGGATAAGCAGATGAACAATTGTGAGTAAAGACTGACTGCGCAGTCTAACCATCCAACTTTACCCGTGCCGCTAGAGGTGAAGTCCCTTGGGAATGATTGTGGTATTGTACATCCAAACGGGTTTCCTCAGTATGATGCGGTGTCCTTTTGTTAAAGGTGATAATTGGCGGGATGTTGGAGAGTTGATTACTCCGTGTATCTGCAGCAGTAATTGTCCAGTTCTGGTCCGGATATAGGCAATAAGATGGCAGATGATGACCCAATGCAATGACTCCTGACGCGTTTCACTGTACAACCTACAGCTTTTTCAAAGGATAAATTTGTGGCTGGACTGGTCAGAAATATCTGACCAGTCCAGCCACAAATTTATCCTTTGAAAAAGCTGTAGGTTGTACAGTGAAACGCGTCAGGAGTCATTGCATTGGGTCATCATCTGCCATCTTATTGCCTATATCCGGACCAGAACTGGACAATTACTGCTGCAGATACACGGAGTAATCAACTCTCCAACATCCCGCCAATTATCACCTTTAACAAAAGGACACCGCATCATACTGAGGAAACCCGTTTGGATGTACAATACCACAATCATTCCCAAGGGACTTCACCTCTAGCGGCACGGGTAAAGTTGGATGGTTAGACTGCGCAGTCAGTCTTTACTCACAATTGTTCATCTGCTTATCCAGTTCATGTAATAGGAACGGACTGCTTACCAAAGGCATTTTTACAAATGAGACCCAAGTTATTTTTAACATTTTTAAGTATACTAGCTGTGCACTTTTTTGTTTATTAGGCAGAAATTGCCAATATATTAAATTGTTATATACTTTTACCTTAATCTTATGTGATAATTATTCATTAGCGCTGCTACAGTTTGTTTGTGTTTTGCCTTTTTGGGTGTGACTACCCCATTTGAATTAGCAGCAGCATTAGAGTTGCGGCAACCTACAGCGCCCGATCCATTACCTATTGGTATATTTTCTTGCACTTCCGGCATCTTCACCTGAGAGGCAGCGGCTTTTAAGCTCTTTTGCATGGCTGCCGCCTCCCCAGGGCTTCCGCCGTCTTCACCTGGGGGGGCCGCCACCTCCCGAGGGCTTCCGGCATCTTCACATGTGAGGCAGCGGCCTTTAAGCTCTTTTGTATGGCTGCCACCTTCCCAGGGCTTCCAGCGTCTTCACCTGGTGGGCGGCGGCTGTTAAGCTCTTTTGCAAAGCACTTGGAGAACCACAAGTGCCAGCATGTCCGGACATAAAGGGCCCGATGGCACCTGTAAAGAAAATATTAAAATAAAAACACCACACCGTCTTTAAAAAAATAAGTTTATTATTCAAGGTCTTCACCTGGGGGCCTTTAAGCTCGTTTACATGGCTGCTGCCCATCCAGGACTTCCAGCGTCTTCTTTCTTCAGGAGCTCTTCCACCATCGGACTGACGCCGATGCCTCGCGCTAACTTATATAAGTCAGCCGGAGGGGCCAGGGTGATGACGCAGCGAGCCGTGATTGGCTCGTGGTTGCCATCTTGATTTTTAAAAATTACGCTGAGGTGTCATTTTTGAAATTGGTACCGCTCCGCTGCCAAACTCTGCAGAATGGCAGTGCCACTAATACTCTCACTGCCACCGATGCCCGCACCTTCGCGCACCCATACAGTGATGGCAGCAGATCCAGTGACGGATCCTCTGGCCAATCACTGTGGCCTCACTGACGGGCGTGCTTTCATGGGTTGAAAGCACGTCCCTGTATGAAAGCAGCACCTCTAATGGTGCCGCTTTCCCATGCATTTCCAATGGACTTTTAATGCCCATGGCTAGGCCCCACCCACCCCCGCCCCCCGCTCCCACACCCTTCCCCATTCACAATGGGAGGCACCACGATCGGTGCCTCCCAAACACATTTAAACAGGGATAATGATTAGATTAATATAAAGGAGATACTTATGACACAGAATACAGTATGTGTCATAAGTATCTTCTTTATATTATTTTATATTATTTTAATCATTAATGACAGGGGAGGCACTGTCTCCCCTGCCTTCCCTGACTGCACGTCCCTGGTTTGCCCAGACCACCCACCCACCAACTAACCTTGCCTAACCCAGTCTTCCCATCTGATATTTTGACCTATTTACCCGGCAGGAGAAAAACGCACTTATACGTCAATGGTGAGAGTGAAAAAAGAGAGCAAGAAATGAGTGGGACATGGAGAGCCCATCGGGGGAATGCAGAGGTAAAGGCCCATGCTTAGGGGTGTGGCCTGCTGCCACAGAGGCTTAGGCTTGGCTAACATGGTATAGGGCCCATGATAAATATGTATAGTAAATACTGCTAGTGCATGCATGATAATGTACCAGATTAATAACTGCAATGCACTGTAGATAATATGTATAATGTACAATTCAAGTGCACAGACTGGACCTGATCCATAGACGAGGAGGTGGGCCCCCAGGCAGTAGGGCCCACCGGTGGTTTCCCCTGTACCCCTATGGGCCAGTCCAACCCTGAGTGGGAGTGAGGGGGGGAGGGGGACAGTCATAACCACCATAGCATTCATTTCTGACGCTAACAGGAATTACAACTGCACAAATGTAGCCATTCTCGTTGTGGCTACATCTTAAGGCGATTGCGCCTTGTTAGTCGCGACCGAACCGCGTACGTCTGGACGTCTAAGACATGTGTGTGCCTTATTCAAATGGATGGGGGCGGCAAATGCCGCAACTCGACATGGCTAGGCACAGGTGCGCATAGCTGCGTCGAGGGTGCACGTTTCCCTCAGATGTAGCCATGATCAGCATGGCTACATCTGTATGTAGTATTGGATAAAAACAAAATTAATGATTAAAGCACAATTTAATTCTCTTACATCTCTACATATTAATAAAAATGGATCAGCGTGCAACACTGGCACACTGGGATTTAGGCAGGCAGAGAGAGAGAGAGTAAAGCACCCTTCATATATCTCCAATGACCCATTTGCAGCCGCTTGTGGATGTTAAGTAATGGCACTGTCCCAGTAGGTGTGAGATTTTGTTTTTATCCAATACTATGCTATCCCCAAGGTCATAATTCATATATTATAATAGTCATGCTAAACGTCTGCCGACGATTCAAAATAAGTTGCTCTTATCTTTGTCCAGTCACTAACCTTCTACCAGTGTGCTATGCCGTGCCAGGCCTCTGAAAGCATATGCAAGAGACAGCAACAGCATAGCCCTGACATAGGCAGTTTCCATTATGACATCACAGCATGACCTCACACACCCCACTAGACCGGCTAAGACTGGTTATTTCTGGTTTGAGGCCCTTGTCTTTTACATGACTGACCTAAGGGAAATATGATTTCACTTATTATTTAAAATTATTACATGAGAAAAATGTTATTACTGCCATTTGCCGGCAGTTTTGCTCACTTAGTGGCATCTAATATTGTGATGTATATTTTATATTTTACAAATAGAGCCTGATTCAGGTTGGATTGCAATCGCAATAAGCGATCCAACGGTAAAAATTGCTAAGAGGATGCGGGATCCTGCGCAGGGCCCATCCTGCGCATGCGCCTGCATTTTCTACGGCGCTCCACAGAAAATGCGATTGCTTCTGCCTGTCTATGAGGCAGAGATGGTCGCAGGGGTGGGGGGGAGGCAACGCTCCATTTCAAAGACGGAGATGGAGTATTGCGGGGACGAGACTTCAAAACAGGGGCGGCAACGGAGAAACAGGGGGCGTAGTCGGGGCAGCTGCATGACATCACACGCAGCCGATGCTATCACAAAAAAAGTCTGCGGGTCTCATGCGGGCGCCTAACATGTGGGGCATACTAGCCCTGTGCTGGGCGTCCCCCCGCATGTCAGAGAATCTGATCATAAATGTGCTAGATTTAGCACATCTAGGATCAGGTCTGAATCACCCCCATGGAACAAAAAAAAGGCCCAAATGATGTGATTTTAGTTTTGTTTGTCAATTTTTGATACCAAAAAAACAAAACCAGTCACGGCAGTTTGGCAAAAACCAAATACAAAGCCGGATGACGAATCAGGGCCAATTCCAAATCCAGCAAAAATGGTCCTGTGCACATCTCTAGTAATATTTTAATATCACATTGAGTTTGCTAGCATTGTATGCCTAGGGATGTGCTGATATGAGACGTTCCCTTTAACTCCTGTTTTATTGAGTTTAATAAATTATTCCTGTAGTTTAGCTGGTCATTCAAAACTTGGGATCAGTGCTACCATATGGTCCCTACTGGTCTGCACATGTGCACTGATGTTGCTTGCTAACTGGTACCTGCATTAGAAGTTGTTGTAAACTTGTATTTCGCTAGTTTTTATCACATGTAAAATATATTAAAAGTTATGTTTTATTAGTGTTGAATATTGTGCACCACTTTAAGGCAATCGATTTTCTCTCTTCTCTCTCTTATTCTGATTTGCTTAAAATTCTCCTAATACCTGTTACCCCTCTTGCCACCCCCACTCCCCTCCTTGGGCCACAAAAGGATGCGAGTTTGACACCCCTGCCCTAGAGTTTCAGAATTACTGTCACGGCACCCCAAGACCATAGTTTCTTAGTGAGAAAGTTAGAAAAAAATATAAAATGAAGTAAATTGTGTTTATAATATGTCATCCTTAGGTTCATTTATGTGGTGAAGGACTGGTTTTGCCAATTAAATTCAGTATAAGTAATTTGAATTGTTCATGGACCACCAAACTACGGCACCACTGCAAGGCCTCCCTTATCCCCCACCACCCACCCCACCCCCCACCTTTCCAGAGGAACCCCAGGGTCTCACGGCCCCCTGTTTGGAAACTACTGCCATAAAATAAACTTATTTTTATAACTACATGTAATACACCTTAGATCTCAGTTCCTTTAAGGTTTTATATCCTTGTATACAGTAAACTCAGGCCGGCTCAGGGTGTTTGAGTGCCCCGGGCGGCCATAGGGGGCGTGGCTTCATACGGGGGCGTGGTCAGTTACGCCCCCTGTACAGTAGTAGCACCGCTGAAACGATGTGCGGTGCGCGATGACGTCATCGCGCACCGCACAGCAAAGGTCCTTTCCACGAAGGAAAACTAGACACTATGCGTCTAGTTCCCTTCGTAGAGTGGACCTTTGCTTTGCGGTGCGCGATGACGTCAACGCGCACCGCACATCATTACAGAAAAGGTCCTCTCCACGAAGGGAAACTAGACGCTACGCGTCTAGTTTCCCTTCACAGCGGGCAGCCCACGAAGGGAAACTAGACGCTACGCGTCTAGATTCCCTTCACAGCAGGACAGCGGGCAGCGGCAGCAGGGGGTACAGCAGCAGCGGATCTTGCTGTGGTGCGGCGCCCTCCGGATGGCGCCGGCGCCCTCCGGAAAGGTGGCGCCCCGGGCAAAAGTCCTGCTTGCCCGTGGCAAGATCCGCTACTGAGTAAACTACACATATTTGAAAATCCTACACCAGGCACAAGTAATAATTCCGATGCGTTGTTGACCGGCGGCCAGGATCCTGGCGGTCAGCATACCGATGACGGGATCCTAACTGCCAGCATGCTGGGAGAGGGGAAGCGAAATGAAGCCCCTTGCCGCGGGCTTGGTGGCTTGCTGCGCTCGCCACAGGTTCTATTCCCACTCTATGGGTGTCATGGACACCAACTAGTGGGAATAGTCCTCGGCCCCACTGACGGCATTCGGTGGCCAGGATCCCGGTGGTGGTATGCTGACCGCCAGGATGGTGCCTACATCCCATTTAGATGACTATGTGGGAGTTTTATCATTATTATCCTATTTGTATGTAAAAAGTGTTGAAAGGGGAGAGCGCTACTGCGCAGATTCCATACTGTTCCTTCAGGAAGGCTTCACTCCCTGTACCAAGATGGCTGCTGACCTAAATCCTGCACATAAATGCGGCGGCATCTTGTCAATGTATTAGAGCATCACAGTGGGAGACAGTAGTTTTTAACTTAACTCCTCAGAGTCCTAAGATTATCAGAGATCCACAACACTTCCAGTGATCCTGCCGAATCACACCCCTCTCATCTCAACCTCCGCTTAGTGAGAACCAGTGTGTAACAGTGATTAAGTGGAGTTCATAGAAATATTTTATGCAATTCACAGTATGAGCTAACCATCTTCGGAGTGTTGGAGAATTATTATACATTTTTATTTTTTATTTTGTGGGCGGTGAATTTTTTTTTATTATTTTATAATGTAACTGGACCCTGTATTGTTATTTTCCCCTCAGCTCACTTTAAAATAGTTATAAAGGAGAAAGATATCTAAAAGCAATTATAGAGTAAGACCATATTCCTTACTGTGTAAGCTGCAAACCAGGTGTCCTATTAGTTGCTTTTCATTTTACCTTTGTATGCCTTACTGCCATGTTTTAATTATTGCACAGTGTAATCTATGTAGTGGACCCAAAATGGCTGCCTCACATGGTACTCTCTTGTGTAGAATAAACAATGCATGGTTCTAAACTCTCCTAATATATTTGTCTCCCTAAATATGTGTCATTTCTTCACCTTTTGAGAGAATTTATTTATTAAGACAACTTCAAGCAAAATATATTAAAAAAATAAATGTCTATTTTTATTTTAAGTAAAATGTAGCCTATTTTTATTCTACTTCTTTTTCTTCTTCTTTGTCTTCGTCTTATTCTTTAAAAACACCACACCGTCTTAAAGAAAAAAGTTTATTAGTCAGGGTCTTCACCTGGGGGCGGTGGCCTTTAAGCTCTTTTGCATGGCTGCCGCCTTCCCAGGGCTTCCAGCTTCTTCACCTGTGGGCGGCGGCTGTTAAGCTCTTTTGCATAGCACTTGGAGAACCACAATTGCCAGCATGTCCGGACATAAAGGGCCCGCTGGCACCTGTAAAGAAAATATTAAAATAAAAACACCACACCGTCTTTAAAAAAAAGTTTATTAGTCAGGGTCTTCACCTGGGGGCGGCGGCATTTAAGCTCTTTTGTATGGCCGCCTCCTCTCCAGGGCTTCTGCCGTCTTCACCTGGGGGGCCGCCGCCTCCCCATGGCTTCCGTCGTCTTTCTCTGGCGTCTTCACCTGGGAGGCAGCGGCCTTTAAGCTCTTTTGCATGGCTGCCGCCTTCCCAGGGCTTCCAGCGTCTTCACCTGGTGGACGGTGGCTGTTAAGCTTTTTTGCATAGCACTTGGAGAACAGCAAGTGCCAGCATGTACGGACATAAAGGGCCCACTGGCACTTGTAGTCCACCTGTAAAGAAAATATTAAAATAAAAACACCACTCCGTCTTTAAATAAAAGTTTATTAGTCAGGGTCTTCACCTGGGGGCGGCAGCCTTTAAGCTTTTTTGCATGGCCGCCGCCTCTCCAGGGCTTCTGACGCCTTCACCTGGGGGGCCAGCGCCTCCCCAGGGCTTCCGGCGTCTTCACCTGAGAGGCAGCGGCTTTTAAGCTCTTTTGCATGGCTGCCGCCTCCCCAGGGCTTCCGCCGTCTTCACCTGGGGGGGCCGCCACCTCCCGAGGGCTTCCGGCATCTTCACCTGTGAGGCAGCGGCCTTTAAGCTCTTTTGTATGGCTGCCACCTTCCCAGGGCTTCCAGCGTCTTCACCTGGTGGGCGGCGGCTGTTAAGCTCTTTTGCAAAGCACTTGGAGAACCACAAGTGCCAGCATGTCCGGACATAAAGGGCCCGATGGCACCTGTAAAGAAAATATTAAAATAAAAACACCACACCGTCTTTAAAAAAATAAGTTTATTATTCAAGGTCTTCACCTGGGGGCGGCGGCCTTTAAGCTCGTTTACATGGCTGCTGCCCATCCAGGACTTCCAGCGTCTTCTTTCTTCAGGAGCTCTTCCACCATCGGACTGACGCCGATGCCTCGCGCTGACTTATATAAGTCAGCCGGAGGGGCCAGGGTGATGACGCAGCGAGCCGTGATTGGCTCGTGGTTGCCATCTTGATTTTTAAAAATTACGCTGAGGTGTCATTTTTTAAATTGGTACCGCTCCGCTGCCAAACTCTGCAGAATGGCAGTGCCACTAATACTCTCACTGCCACCGATGCCCGCACCTTCGCGCACCCATACAGTGATGGCAGCAGATCCAGTGACGGATCCTCTGGCCAATCACTGTGGCCTCACTGACGGGCGTGCTTTCATGGGTTGAAAGCACGTCCCTGTATGAAAGCAGCACCTCTAATGGTGCCGCTTTCCCATGCATTTCCAATGGACTTTTAATGCCCATGGCTAGGCCCCACCCACCCCCCGCTCCCACACCCTTCCCCATTCACAATGGGAGGCACCACGATCGGTGCCTCCCAAACACATTTAAACAGGGATAATGATTAGATTAATATAAAGGAGATACTTATGACACAGAATACAGTATGTGTCATAAGTATCTTCTTTATATTATTTTATATTATTTTAATCATTAATGACAGGGGAGGCACTGTCTCCCCTGCCTTCCCTGACTGCACGTCCCTGGTTTGCCCAGACCACCCGCCCACCAACTAACCTTGCCTAACCCAGTCTTCCCATCTGATATTTTGACCTATTTACCCGTCAGGAGAAAAACGCACCTATACGTCAATGGTGAGAGTGAAAAAAGAGAGCAAGAAATGAGTGGGACATGGAGAGCCCATCGGGGGAATGCAGAGGTAAAGGCCCATGCTTAGGGGTGTGGCCTGCTGCCACAGAGGCTTAGGCTTGGCTAACATGGTATAGGGCCCATGATAAATATGTATAGTAAATACTGCTAGTGCATGCATGATAATGTACCAGATTAATAACTGCAAAGCACTGTAGATAATATGTATAATGTACAATTCAAGTGCACAGACTGGACCTGATCCATAGACGAGGAGGTGGGCCCCCAGGCAGTAGGGCCCACCGGTGGTTTCCCCTGTACCCCTATGGGCCAGTCCAACCCTGAGTGGGAGTGAGGGGGGGAGGGGGACAGTCATAACCACCATAGCATTCATTTCTGACGCTAACAGGAATTACAACTGCACAAATGTAGCCATTCTCGTTGTGGCTACATCTTAAGGCGATTGCGCCTTGTTAGTCGCGACCGAACCGCGTACGTCTGGACGTCTAAGACATGTGTGTGCCTTATTCAAATGGATGGGGGCGGCAAATGCCGCAACTCGACATGGCTAGGCACAGGTGCGCATAGCTGCGTCGAGGGTGCACGTTTCCCTCAGATGTAGCCATGATCAGCATGGCTACATCTGTATGTAGTATTGGATAAAAACAAAATTAATGATTAAAGCACAATTTAATTCTCTTACATCTCTACATATTAATAAAAATGGATCAGCGTGCAACACTGGCACACTGGGATTTAGGCAGGCAGAGAGAGAGAGAGTAAAGCACCCTTCATATATCTCCAATGGCCCATTTGCAGCCGCTTGTGGATGTTAAGTAATGGCACTGTCCCAGTAGGTGTGAGATTTTGTTTTTATCCAATACTATGCTATCCCCAAGGTCATAAGTCATATATTATAATAGTCATGCTAAACGTCTGCCGACGATTCAAAATAAGTTGCTCTTATCTTTGTCCAGTCACTAACCTTCTACCAGTGTGCTATGCCGTGCCAGGCCTCTGAAAGCATATGCAAGAGACAGCAACAGCATAGCCCTGACATAGGCAGTTTCCATTATGACATCACAGCATGACCTCACACACCCCACCAGACCGGCTAAGACTGGTTATTTCTGGTTTGAGGCCCTTGTCTTTTACATGACTGACCTAAGGGAAATATGATTTCACTTATTATTTAAAATTATTACATGAGAAAAATGTTATTACTGCCATTTGCCGGCAGTTTTGCTCACTTAGTGGCATCTAATATTGTGATGTATATTTAATATTTTAAAAAAAGAGCCTGATTCAGGTTGGATTGCAATCGCAATAAGTGATCCAACGGTAAAAATTGCTAAGAGGATGCGGGATCCTGCGCAGGGCCCATCCTGCGCATGCGCCTGCATTTTCTACGGCGCTCCACAGAAAATGCGATTGCTTCTGCCTGTCTATGAGGCAGAGATGGTCGCGGGGGTGGGGGGGAGGCAACGCTCCATTTCAAAGACGGAGATGGAGTATTGCGGGGACGAGACTTCAAAACAGGGGCGGCAACGGAGAAACAGGGGGCGTAGTCGGGGCAGCTGCATGACATCACACGCAGCCGATGCTATCACAAAAAAAGTCTGCGGGTCTCATGCGGGCGCCTAACATGTGGGGCATACTAGCCCTGTGCTGGGCGTCCCCCCGCATGTCAGAGAATCTGATCATAAATGTGCTAGATTTAGCACATCTAGGATCAGGTCTGAATCACCCCCATGGAACAAAAAAAAAGGCCCAAATGATGTGATTTTAGTTTTGTTTGTCAATTTTTGAAAACAAAAAAACAAAACCAGTCACGGCAGTTTGGCAAAAACCAAATACAAAGCTGGATGACGAATCAGGGCCAATTCCAAATCCAGCAAAAATGGTCCTGTGCACATCTCTAGTAATATTTTAATATCACATTGAGTTTGCTAGCATTGTATGCCTAGGGATGTGCTGATATGAGACGTTCCCTTTAACTCCTGTTTTATTGAGTTTAATAAATTATTCCTGTAGTTTAGCTGGTCATTCAAAACTTGGGATCAGTGCTACCATATGGTCCCTACTGGTCTGCACATGTGCACTGATGTTGCTTGCTAACTGGTACCTGCATTAGAAGTTGTTGTAAACTTGTATTTCGCTAGTTTTTATCACATGTAAAATATATTAAAAGTTATGTTTTATTAGTGTTGAATATTGTGCACCACTTTAAGGCAATCGATTTTCTCTCTTCTCTCTCTTATTCTGATTTGCTTAAAATTCTCCTAATACCTGTTACCCCTCTTGCCACCCCCACTCCCCTCCTTGGGCCACAAAAGGATGCGAGTTTGACACCCCTGCCCTAGAGTTTCAGAATTACTGTCACGGCACCCCAAGACCATAGTTTCTTAGTGAGAAAGTTAGAAAAAAATATAAAATGAAGTAAATTGTGTTTATAATATGTCATCCTTAGGTTCATTTATGTGGTGAAGGACTGGTTTTGCCAATTAAATTCAGTATAAGTAATTTGAATTGTTCATGGACCACCAAACTACGGCACCACTGCAAGGCCTCCCTTATCCCCCACCACCCACCCCACCCCCCACCTTTCCAGAGGAACCCCAGGGTCTCACGGCCCCCTGTTTGGAAACTACTGCCATAAAATAAACTTATTTTTATAACTACATGTAATACACCTTAGATCTCAGTTCCTTTAAGGTTTTATATCCTTGTATACAGTAAACTCAGGCCGGCTCAGGGTGTTTGAGTGCCCCGGGCGGCCATAGGGGGCGTGGCTTCATACGGGGGCGTGGTCAGTTACGCCCCCTGTACAGTAGTAGCACCGCTGAAACGATGTGCGGTGCGCGATGACGTCATCGCGCACCGCACAGCAAAGGTCCTTTCCACGAAGGAAAACTAGACACTATGCGTCTAGTTCCCTTCGTAGAGTGGACCTTTGCTTTGCGGTGCGCGATGACGTCAACGCGCACCGCACATCATTACAGAAAAGGTCCTCTCCACGAAGGGAAACTAGACGCTACGCGTCTAGTTTCCCTTCACAGCGGGCAGCCCACGAAGGGAAACTAGACGCTACGCGTCTAGATTCCCTTCACAGCAGGACAGCGGGCAGCGGCAGCAGGGGGTACAGCAGCAGCGGATCTTGCCGTGGTGCGGCGCCCTCCGGACGGCGCCGGCGCCCTCCGGAAAGGTGGCGCCCCGGGCAAAAGTCCTGCTTGCCCGTGGCAAGATCCGCTACTGAGTAAACTACACTTATTTGAAAATCCTACACCAGGCACAAGTAATAATTCCGATGCGTTGTTGACCGGCGGCCAGGATCCTGGCGGTCAGCATACCGATGACGGGATCCTGACTGCCAGCATGCCGGGAGAGGGGAAGCGAAATGAAGCCCCTTGCCGCGGGCTTGGTGGCTTGCTGCGCTCGCCACAGGTTCTATTCCCACTCTATGGGTGTCATGGACACCAACTAGTGGGAATAGTCCTCGGCCCCACTGACGGCATTCGGTGGCCAGGATCCCGGTGGTGGTATGCTGACCGCCAGGATGGTGCCTACATCCCATTTAGATGACTATGTGGGAGTTTTATCATTATTATCCTATTTGTATGTAAAAAGTGTTGAAAGGGGAGAGCGCTACTGCGCAGATTCCATACTGTTCCTTCAGGAAGGCTTCACTCCCTGTACCAAGATGGCTGCTGACCTAAATCCTGCACATAAATGCGGCGGCATCTTGTCAATGTCTTAGAGCATCACAGTGGGAGACAGTAGTTTTTAACTTAACTCCTCAGAGTCCTAAGATTATCAGAGATCCACAACACTTCCAGTGATCCTGCCGAATAACACCCCTCTCATCTCAACCTCCGCTTAGTGAGAACCAGTGTGTAACAGTGATTAAGTGGAGTTCATAGAAATATTTTATACAATTCACAGTATGAGCTTACCATCTTCGGAGTGTTGGAGAATTATTATACATTTTTATTTTTTATTTTGTGGGCGGTGAATTTTTTTTTTTATTATTTTATAATGTAACTGGACCCTGTATTGTTATTTTCCCCTCAGCTCACTTTAAAATAGTTATAAAGGAGAAAGATATCTAAAAGCAATTATAGAGTAAGACCATTTTCCTTACTGTGTAAGCTGCAAACCAGGTGTCCTGTTAGTTGCTTTTCATTTTACCTTTGTATGCCTTACTGCCATGTTTTAATTATTGCACAGTGTAATCTATGTAGTGGACCCAAAATGGCTGCCTCACATGGTACTCTCTTGTGTAGAATAAACAATGCATGGTTCTAAACTCTCCTAATATATTTGTCTCCCTAAATATGTGTCATTTCTTCACCTTTTGAGAGAATTTATTTATTAAGACAACTTCAAGCAAAATATATTAAAAAAATAAATGTCTATTTTTATTTTAAGTAAAATGTAGCCTATTTTTATTCTACTTCTTTTTCTTCTTCTTTGTCTTCGCCTTCTTCTTTAAAAACACCACACCGTCTTTAAGAAAAAAGTTTATTAGTCAGGGTCTTCACCTGGGGGCGGCGGCCTTTAAGCTCTTTTGCATGGCTGCCGCCTTCCCAGGGCTTCCAGCTTCTTCACCTGTGGGCGGCGGCTGTTAAGCTCTTTTGCATAGCACTTGGAGAACCACAATTGCCAGCATGTCCGGACATAAAGGGCCCGCTGGCACCTGTAAAGAAAATATTAAAATAAAAACACCACACCGTCTTTAAAAAAAAGTTTATTAGTCAGGGTCTTCACCTGGGGGCGGCGGCATTTAAGCTCTTTTGTATGGCCGCCTCCTCTCCAGGGCTTCTGCCGTCTTCACCTGGGGGGCCGCCGCCTCCCCATGGCTTATGTCGTCTTTCTCTGGCGTCTTCACCTGGGAGGCAGCGGCCTTTAAGCTCTTTTGCATGGCTGCCGCCTTCCCAGGGCTTCCAGCGTCTTCACCTGGTGGACGGTGGCTGTTAAGATTTTTTGCATAGCACTTGGAGAACAGCAAGTGCCAGCATGTACGGACATAAAGGGCCCACTGGCACTTGTAGTCCACCTGTAAAGAAAATATTAAAATAAAAACACCACTCCGTCTTTAAATAAAAGTTTATTAGTCAGGGTCTTCACCTGGGGGCGGCGGCCTTTAAGCTTTTTTGCATGGCCGCCGCCTCTCCAGGGCTTCCGACGCCTTCACCTGGTGGGCCAGCGCCTCCCCAGGGCTTCCGGCGTCTTCACCTGAGAGGCAGCGGCTTTTAAGCTCTTTTGCATGGCTGCCGCCTCCCCAGGGCTTCCGCCGTCTTCACCTGGGGGGCCGCCACCTCCCGAGGGCTTCCGGCATCTTCACCTGTGAGGCAGCGGCCTTTAAGCTCTTTTGTATGGCTGCCACCTTCCATGGGCTTCCAGCGTCTTCACCTGGTGGGCGGCGGCTGTTAAGCTCTTTTGCAAAGCACTTGGAGAACCACAAGTGCCAGCATGTCCGGACATAAAGGGCCCGATGGCACCTGTAAAGAAAATATTAAAATAAAAACACCACACCGTCTTTAAAAAAATAAGTTTATTATTCAAGGTCTTCACCTGGGGGCGGCGGCCTTTAAGCTCGTTTACATGGCTGCTGCCCATCCAGGACTTCCAGTGTCTTCTTTCTTCAGGACCTCTTCCACCGTCGGACTGACGCCGATGCCTCGCGCTGACTTATATAAGTCAGCCGGAGGGGCCAGGGTGATGACGCAGCGAGCCGTGATTGGCTCGTGGTTGCCATCTTGATTTTTAAAAATTACGCTGAGGTGTCATTTTTGAAATTGGTACCGCTCCGCTGCCAAACTCTGCAGAATGGCAGTGCCACTAATACTCTCACTGCCACCGATGCCCGCACCTCCGCGCACCCATACAGTGATGGCAGCAGATCCAGTGACGGATCCTCTGGCCAATCACTGTGGCCTCACTGACGGGCGTGCTTTCATGGGTTGAAAGCACGTCCCTGTATGAAAGCAGCACCTCTAATGGTGCCGCTTTCCCATGCATTTCCAATGGACTTTTAATGCCCATGGCTAGGCCCCACCCACCCCCGCCCCCCGCTCCCACACCCTTCCCCATTCACAATGGGAGGCACCACGATCGGTGCCTCCCAAACACATTTAAACAGGGATAATGATTAGATTAATATAAAGGAGATACTTATGACACAGAATACAGTATGTGTCATAAGCATCTTCTTTATATTATTTTATATTATTTTAATCATTAATGACAGGGGAGGCACTGTCTCCCCTGCCTTCCCTGACTGCACGTCCCTGGTTTGCCCAGACCACCCGCCCACCAACTAACCTTGCCTAACCCAGTCTTCCCATCTGATATTTTGACCTATTTACCCGGCAGGAGAAAAACGCACCTATACGTCAATGGTGAGAGTGAAAAAAGAGAGCAAGAAATGAGTGGGACATGGAGAGCCCTTCGGGGGAATGCAGAGGTAAAGGCCCATGCTTAGGGGTGTGGCCTGCTGCCACAGAGGCTTAGGCTTGGCTAACATGGTATAGGGCCCATGATAAATATGTATAGTAAATACTGCTAGTGCATGCATGATAATGTACCAGATTAATAACTGCAATGCACTGTAGATAATATGTATAATGTACAATTCAAGTGCACAGACGGGACCTGATCCATAGACGAGGAGGTGGGCCCCCAGGCAGTAGGGCCCACCGGTGGTTTCCCCTGTACCCCTATGGGCCAGTCCAACCCTGAGTGGGAGTGAGGGGGGGAGGGGGACAGTCATAACCACCATAGCATTCATTTCTGACGCTAACAGGAATTACAACTGCACAAATGTAGCCATTCTCGTTGTGGCTACATCTTAAGGCGATTGCGCCTTGTTAGTCGCGACCGAACCGCGTACGTCTGGACGTCTAAGACATGTGTGTGCCTTATTCAAATGGATGGGGGCGGCAAATGCCGCAACTCGACATGGCTAGGCACAGGTGCGCATAGCTGCGTCGAGGGTGCACGTTTCCCTCAGATGTAGCCATGATCAGCATGGCTACATCTGTATATAGTATTGGATAAAAACAAAATTAATGATTAAAGCACAATTTAATTCTCTTACATCTCTACATATTAATAAAAATGGATCAGCGTGCAACACTGGCACACTGGGATTTAGGCAGGCAGAGAGAGAGAGTAAAGCACCCTTCATATATCTCCAATGGTCCATTTGCAGCCGCTTGTGGATGTTAAGTAATGGCACTGTCCCAGTAAGTGTGAGATTTTGTTTTTATCCAATACTATGCTATCCCCAAGGTCATAAGTCATATATTATAATAGTCATGCTAAACGTCTGCCGACGATTCAAAATAAGTTGCTCTTATCTTTGTCCAGTCACTAACCTTCTACCAGTGTGCTATGCCGTGCCAGGCCTCTGAAAGCATATGCAAGAGACAGCAACAGCATAGCCCTGACATAGGCAGTTTCCATTATGACATCACAGCATGACCTCACACACCCCACCAGACCGGCTAAGACTGGTTATTTCTGGTTTGAGGCCCTTGTCTTTTACATGACTGACCTAAGGGAAATATGATTTCACTTATTATTTAAAATTATTACATGAGAAAAATGTTATTACTGCCATTTGCCGGCAGTTTTGCTCACTTAGAGGCATCTAATATTGTGATGTATATTTTATATTTTACAAATAGAGCCTGATTCAGGTTGGATTGCAATCGCAATAAGCGATCCAACGGTAAAAATTGCTAAGAGGATGCGGGATCCTGCGCAGGGCCCATCCTGCGCATGCGCCTGCATTTTCTACGGCGCTCCACAGAAAATGCGATTGCTTCTGCCTGTCTATGAGGCAGAGATGGTCGCGGGGGTGGGGGGGAGGCAACGCTCCATTTCAAAGACGGAGATGGAGTAATGCGGGGACGAGACTTCAAAACAGGGGCGGCAACGGAGAAACAGGGGGCGTAGTCGGGGCAGCTGCATGACATCACACGCAGCCGATGCTATCACAAAAAAGTCTGCGGGTCTCATGCGGGCGCCTAACATGTGGGGCATACTAGCCCTGTGCTGGGCGTCCCCCCGCATGTCAGAGAATCTGATCATAAATGTGCTAGATTTAGCACATCTAGGATCAGGTCTGAATCACCCCCATGGAACAAAAAAAAGGCCCAAATGATGTGATTTTAGTTTTGTTTGTCAATTTTTGAAAACAAAAAAACAAAACCAGTCACGGCAGTTTGGCAAAAACCAAATACAAAGCCGGATGACGAATCAGGGCCAATTCTAAATCCAGCAAAAATGGTCCTGTGCACATCTCTAGTAATATTTTAATATCACATTGAGTTTGCTAGCATTGTATGCCTAGGGATGTGCTGATATGAGACGTTCCCGTTAACTCCTGTTTTATTGAGTTTAATAAATTATTCCTGTAGTTTAGCTGGTCATTCAAAACTTGGGATCAGTGCTACCATATGGTCCCTACTGGTCTGCACATGTGCACTGATGTTGCTTGCTAACTGGTACCTGCATTAGAAGTTGTTGTAAACTTGTATTTCGCTAGTTTTTATCACATGTAAAATATATTAAAAGTTATGTTTTATTAGTGTTGAATATTGTGCACCACTTTAAGGCAATCGATTTTCTCTCTTCTCTCTCTTATTCTGATTTGCTTAAAATTCTCCTAATACCTGTTACCCCTCTTGCCACCCCCACTCCCCTCCTTGGGCCACAAAAGGATGCGAGTTTGACACCCCTGCCCTAGAGTTTCAGAATTACTGTCACGGCACCCCAAGACCATAGTTTCTTAGTGAGAAAGTTAGAAAAAAATATAAAATGAAGTAAATTGTGTTTATAATATGTCATCCTTAGGTTCAGTTATGTGGTGAAGGACTGGTTTTGCCAATTAAATTCAGTATAAGTAATTTGAATTGTTCATGGACCACCAAACTACGGCACCACTGCAAGGCCTCCCTTATCCCCCACCCCCCACCTTTCCAGAGGAACCCCAGGGTCTCACGGCCCCCTGTTTGGAAACTACTGCCATAAAATAAACTTATTTCTCTGACGTCCTAAGTGGATGCTGGGGACTCCGTCAGGACCATGGGGAATAGCGGCTCCGCAGGAGACAGGGCACAAAACTAAAGCTTTAGGATCAGGTGGTGTGTACTGGCTCCTCCCCCTATGACCCTCCTCCAAGCCTCAGTTAGGTTTTTGTGCCCGTCCGAGCAGGGTGCAATCTAGGTGGCTCTCTTAAGGAGCTGCTTAGAAAAAGTTTTTAGGTTTATTATTTTCAGTGAGTCCTGCTGGCAACAGGCTCACTGCATCGAGGGACTTAGGGGAGAGAAGTTCAACTCACCTGCGTGCAGGATGGATTGGCTTCTTAGGCTACTGGACGCCATTAGCTCCAGAGGGAGTCGGAACACAGGTCTCACCCTGGGGTTCGTCCCGGAGCCGCGCCGCCGACCCCCCTTGCAGATGCTGAAGATTGAAGGTCCAGAAACCGGCGGCAGAAGGCTTTTCAGTCTTCATGAAGGTAGCGCACAGCACTGCAGCTGTGCGCCATTGTTGTCACACACTTCACACCAACGGTCACGGAGGGTGCAGGGCGTTGCTGGGGGCGCCCTGGGCAGCAATGTATAATACCTTATTCTGGCTAAAAATACATCACATATAGCCCCTGGAGGCTATATGGATGTATTTAACCCCTGCCAGGTCTCAGAAAAACGGGAGAAGAAGCCCGCCGAAAAGGGGGCGGGGCCTATTCTCCTCAGCACACAGCGCCATTTTCCCTCACAGAAATGCTGGTGGGAAGGCTCCCAGGCTCTCCCCTGCACTGCACTACAGAAACAGGGTTAAAACAGAGAGGGGGGGCACTTATTTGGCGATATGTATATATATATTAAAATGCTATAAGGGAAAAACACTTATATAAAGGTTGTCCCTGTATAATATAGCGTTTTTGGTGTGTGCTGGCAAACTCTCCCTCTGTCTCCCCAAAGGGCTAGTGGGGTCCTGTCCTCTATCAGAGCATTCCCTGTGTGTGTGCTGTGTGTCGGTACTTGTGTGTCGACATGTATGAGGACGATGTTGGTGAGGAGGCGGAGCAATTGCCGGTAATGGTGATGTCACTCTCTAGGGAGTCGACACCGGAATGGATGGCTTATTTAAGGAATTACGTGATAATGTCAACACGCTGCAAGGTCGGTTGACGACATGAGACGGCCGGCAAACCAATTAGTACCTGTCCAGGCGTCTAAAACACCGTCAGGGGCGTTAAAACGTCCTTTTTTACCTCAGTCGGTCGACACAGACACGGACACTGACTCCAGTGTCGACGGTGAAGAAACAAACGTATTTTCCTTTAGGGCCACACGTTACTTGTTAAGGGCAATGAAGGAGATGTTACATATTTCTGATACTACAAGTACCACAAAAAAGGGTATTATGTGGAGTGTGAAAAAACTACATGTGGTTTTTCCTGAATCAGATAAATTAAATGAAGTGTGTGATGATGCGTGGGTTTCCCCCGATAGAAAATTATTGGCGGTATACCCTTTCCCGCCAGAAGTTATGGCGCGTTGGGAAACACACCTTAGGGTGGATAAGGCGCTCACACGCTTATAAAAACAAGTGGCGTTACCGTCTCCAGATACGGACGCCCTCAAGGAGCCAACTGATAGGAGGTTGGAAAATATCCTAAAAAGTATATACACACATACTGGTGTTATACTGCGACCAGCGATCGCCTCAGCCTGGACAGCGCTGGGGTGGCTTGGTCGGATTCCCTGACTGGAAATATTGATACCCTTGACAGGGACAGTATTTTATTGACTATAGAGCATTTGAAAGATGCATTTCTATATATGCGAAACTCTGGCATCAAGAGTAAGTGCGATGTCCATATCTGCCAGACGATGTTTATGGACACGACAGTGGTCAGGTGATGCAGATTCCAAACGGCACATGGAAGTATTGCCATATAAAGGGGAGGAGTTATTTGGGGTCGGTCCATCGGACCTGGTGGCCACGGCAACAGCTAGAAAATCCACCTTTTTTACCCCAAGTCACATCTCAGCAGAAAAAGACATAGTCTTTTCAGCCTCAGTCCTTTCGTCCCCATAATATCTGCCCAGGGATAGAGGTAAGGGAAGAAGACTGCAGCAGGCAGCCCATTCCCAGGAACAGAAGCCTTCCACCGCTTCTGCCAAGTCCTCAGCATGACGCTGGGGCCGTAAAAACAGGTGCGGTGCGGGGTCGTCTCAAGAGTTTCAGCATGCAGTGGGCTCACTCGCAAGTGGACCCCTGGATCCTACAAGTAGTATCCCAGGGGTACAGATTGGAAATTCGAGACGTCTTCCCCTCGCAGGTTCCTGAAGTTTGCTTTACCAACGTCTACCTCCGACAGGGAGGCAGTATTGGAAACAATTCACAAGCTGTATTCCCAGCAGGTGATAATCAAAGTACCCCTCCTACAACAAGTAAAGGGGTATTATTCCACACTATATTGTGGTACTGAAGCCAGACGGCTCGGTGAGACCTATTCTAAATGGAGTCACTCAGAGCAGTGATAGCGAACCAGGAAGAAGGGGACTATATGGTGTCCCTGGACATCAAGGATGCTTACCTCCATGTCCAAATTTGCCCTTCTCACAAAGGGTACCTCAGGTTCGTGGTACAAAACTGTCACTATCAGTTTCAGACGCTGCCGTTTGGATTGTCCACGGCACCCCGGGTCTTTACCAAGGTAATGGCCGAAATGATGATTCTTCTTCAAAGAAAAGGCGTCTTAATTATCCCTTACTTGGACGATCTCCTGATAAGGGCAAGGTCCAGAGAACAGTTGGAGGTCTGAGTAGCACTATCTCAAGTAGTTCTACGACAGCACGGGTGGATTCTAAATATTCCAAAATCGCAGCTGTCTCCGACGACACGTCTGCTGTCCCTAGGGATGATTCTGGACACAGTCCAGAAAAAGGTGTTTCTCCCGGAGGAGAAAGCCAGGGAGTTATCCGAGCTAGTCAGGAACCTCCAAAAAACAGGAAAAGTGTCAGTGCATCATTGCACAAGGGTCCTGGGAAAAATGGTGGCTTCTTACGAAGCGATTCCATTCGGCAGATTTCACGCAAGAACTTTTCAGTGGAATCTGCTGGACAAATGGTCCGGATCGCATCTTCAGATGCATCAGCGGATAACCCTGTCTCCAAGGACAAGGGTGTCTCTTCTGTGGTGGCTGCAGAGTGCTCATCTACTAAAGGGCCACAGTTATGCACAACATCACGGCAGTAGCCCACGTAAACAGACAGGGCGGCACAAGAAGCAGGAGGACAATGACAGAAACTGCAAGGATTCTTCGCTGGGCGGAAAATCATGTGATAGCACTGTCAGCAGTTTTCATTCCGGGAGTGGACAACTGGGAAGCAGACTTCCTCAGCACGACCTCCACCCGGGAGAGTGGGGACTTCATCGAGAAGTTTTTTCCACATGATTGTGCACCGTTGGGAAAGACCAAAGGTGGACATGATGGCGTCCCGCCTGAACAAAAAACTGGACAGGTATTGCGCCAGGTCAAGAGACCCTCAGGCAATAGCTGTGGACGTTCTGGTAACACCAGGGGTGTACCAGTCGGTGTATGTGTTCCCTCCTCTGCTTCTCATACCAAAGGTACTGAGAATTATAAGACGTAGAGGAGTAAGAACTATACTCGTGGCTCCGGATGGGCCAAGAAGGACTTGGTACCCGGAACTTCAAGAGATGCTCACAGAGGACTCAGGGCCTCTGCCGATAAGAAGGGACTTGTTTCAGCAAGTACCATGTCTGTTCCAAGACTTACCGCGGCTGCGTTTGACGGCATGGCGGTTGAACGCCGGATCCTAAGGGAAAAAGGCATTCCGGAAGAGGTCGTTCCTACCCTGGTCAAAGCCAGGAAGGAGGTGACCGCACAACATTATCACCACATGTGGCGAAAATATGTTGCGTGGTGTGAGGCCAGGAAGGCCCCACGAAGAAATTTCAACTCGGTCGATTCCTGCATTTCCTGCAAACAGGAGTGTCTATGGGCCTCAAATTGGGGTCCATTAAGGTTCAAATTTCGGCCCTGTCGATTTTCTTACAGAAAGAATTGGCTTCAGTTCCTGAAGTCCAGAAATTTGACAAGGGAGTACTGCATATACAACCCCCTTTTGTGCCTCCAGTGGCACTGTGGGATCTCAACGTAGTCTTGGGATTCCTCAAATCACGTTGGTTTAAACCGCTCAAATCTGTGGATTTGAAATATCTCACATGGAAAGTGACCATGATGTTGGCCCTGGCCTCGGCCAGGCGAGTGTCAGAATTGGCGGCTTTGTCTCACAAAAGCCCATATCTGATTGTCCATTCGGACAGGGCAGAGCTGCGGACTCATCCCCAGTTTCTCCCTAAGTTGGTGTCAGCGTCTCATCTGAACCAGCTTATTGTGGTACCTGCGGCTACTAGAGACTTGGAGGACTCCAAGTTGCTAGATGTTGTCAGGGCCCTGAAAATATAGATTTCCAGGACGGCTGGAGTCAGGAAAACTGACTTGATGTTATCCTGTATGCACCCAAAAAAAACTGGGTGCTCTTGCTTCTAAGCAGACGATTGCTAGTTGAATGTGTAGTACAATTCAGCTTGCACATTCTGTGGCAGGACTGCCACAGCCAAAATATATAAATGCCCATTCCACAAGGAAGGTGGGCTCATCTTGGGCGACTGCCCGAGGGGTCTCGGCTTTACAACTTTGCCGAGCTGCTACTTGGTCAGGGGCACACCCTGGCTGAGGAGGACCTGGAGTTCTCTCACTCGGTGCTGCAGAGTCATCCGCACTCTCCCGCCCGTTTGGGAGCTTTGGTATAATCCCCATGGTCCTGACGGAGTCCCCAGCATCCACTTAGGACGTCAGAGAAAATAAGATTTTTCTTACCGATAAATCTATTTCTCGTAGTCCGTAGTGGATGCTGGGCGCCCATCCCAAGTGCGGATTGTCTGCAATACTTGTACATAGTTGTTGTTACAAAAAAAAAAAAAAATCGGGTTGTTATTGTTGTGAGCCGTCTGTTCAGAGGCTCCTACGTTTGTCATACTGTTAACTGGGTTCAGATCACAAGTTATACGGTGTGATTGGTGTGGCTGGTATGAGTCTTACCCGGGATTCAATATCCTTCCTTATTGTGTACGCTCGTCCGGGCACAGTATCCTAACTGAGGCTTGGAGGAGGGTCATAGGGGGAGGAGCCAGTACACACCACCTGATCCTAAAGCTTTAGTTTTGTGCCCTGTCTCCTGCGGAGCCGCTATTCCCCATGGTCCTGACGGAGTCCCCAGCATCCACTACGGACTACGAGAAATAGATTTATCGGTAAGTAAAATCTTATTTTTTATAACTACATGTAATACACCTTAGATCTCAGTTCCTTTAAGGTTTTATATCCTTGTATACAGTAAACTCAGGCCGGCTCAGGGTGTTTGAGTGCCCCGGGCGGCCATAGGGGGCGTGGCTTCATACGGGGGCGTGGTCAGTTACGCCCCCTGTACAGTAGTAGCACCGCTGAAACGATGTGCGGTGCGCGATGACGTCATCGCGCACCGCACAGCAAAGGTCCTTTCCACGAAGGAAAACTAGACACTATGCGTCTAGTTCCCTTCGTGGAGAGGACCTTTGCTGTGCGGTGCGCGATGACGTCAACGCGCACCGCACATCATTACAGAAAAGGTCCTCTCCACGAAGGGAAACAAGACGCTACGCGTCTAGTTTCCCTTCACAGCGGGCAGCCCACGAAGGGAAACTAGACGCTACGCGTCTAGATTCCCTTCACAGCGGGACAGCGGGCAGCGGCAGCAGGGGGTACAGCAGCAGCGGATCTTGCCGTGGTGCGGCGCCCTCCGGACGGCGCCGGCGCCCTCCGGAAAGGTGGCGCCCCGGGCAAAACTGAGTAAACTACACATATTTGAAAATCCTACACCAGGCACAAGTAATAATTCAGATGCGTTGTTGACCGGCGGCCAGGATCCTGGCGGTCAGCATACCGATGACGGGATCCTGACTGCCAGCATGCCGGGAGAGGGGAAGCGAAATGAAGCCCCTTGCTGCGGGCTTGGTGGCTTGCTGCGCTCGCCACAGGTTCTATTCCCACTCTATGGGTGTCATGGACACCAACTAGTGGGAATAGTCCTCGGCCCCACTGACGGCATTCGGTGGCCAGGATCCCGGTGGTGGTATGCTGACCGCCAGGATGGTGCCTACATCCCATTTAGATGACTATGTGGGAGTTTTATCATTATTATCCTATTTGTATGTAAAAAGTGTTGAAAGGGGAGAGCGCTACTGCGCAGATTCCATACTGTTCCTTCAGGAAGGCTTCACTCCCTGTACCAAGATGGCTGCTGACCTAAATCCTGCACATAAATGCGGCGGCATCTTGTCAATGTCTTAGAGCATCACAGTGGGAGACAGTAGTTTTTAACTTAACTCCTCAGAGTCCTAAGATTATCAGAGATCCACAACACTTCCAGTGATCCTGCCGAATAACACCCCTCTCATCTCAACCTTCGCTTAGTGAGAACCAGTGTGTAACAGTGATTAAGTGGAGTTCATAGAAATATTTTATGCAATTCACAGTATGAGCTTACCATCTTCGGAGTGTTGGAGAATTATTATACATTTTTATTTTTTATTTTGTGGGCGGTAAAAATTTTTTTATTATTTTATAATATAACTGGACCCTGTATTGTTATTTTCCCCTCAGCTCACTTTAAAATAGTTATAAAGGAGAAAGATATCTAAAAGCAATTATAGCGTAAGACCATTTTCCTTACTGTGTAAGCTGCAAACCAGGTGTCCTGTTAGTTGCTTTTCATTTTACCTTTGTATGCCTTACTGCCATGTTTTAATTATTGCACAGTGTAATCTATGTAGTGGACCCAAAATGGCTGCCTCACATGGTACTCTCTTGTGTAGAATAAACAATGCATGGTTCTAAACTCTCCTAATATATTTGTCTCCCTAAATATGTGTCATTTCTTCACCTTTTGAGAGAATTTATTTATTAAGACAACTTCAAGCAAAATATATTAAAAAGATAAATGTCTATTTTTATTTGAAGTAAAATGTAGCCTATTTTTATTCTACTTCTTTTTCTTCTTCTTTGTCTTCGTCTTCTTCTTTAAAAACACCACACCGTCTTTAAGAAAAAAGTTTATTAGTCAGGGTATTCACCTGGGGGCGGCGGCCTTTAAGCTCTTTTGCATGGCTGCCGCCTTCCCAGGGCTTCCAGCTTCTTCACCTGTGGGCGGCGGCTGTTAAGCTCTTTTGCATAGCACTTGGAGAACCACAATTGCCAGCATGTCCAGACATAAAGGGCCCGCTGGCACCTGTAAAGAAAATATTAAAATAAAAACACCACACCGTCTTTAAAAAAAAGTTTATTAGTCAGGGTCTTCACCTGGGGGCGGCGGCATTTAAGCTCTTTTGTATGGCCGCCTCCTCTCCAGGGCTTCTGCCTTCTTCACCTGGGGGGCCGCCGCCTCCCCATGGCTTCCGTCGTCTTTCTCTGGCGTCTTCACCTGGGAGGCAGCGGCCTTTAAGCTCTTTTGCATGGCTGCCGCCTTCCCAGGGCTTCCAGCGTCTTCACCTGGTGGACGGTGGCTGTTAAGCTTTTTTGCATAGCACTTGGAGAACAGCAAGTGCCAGCATGTACGGACATAAAGGGCCCACTGGCACTTGTAGTCCACCTGTAAAGAAAATCTTAAAATAAAAACACCACTCCGTCTTTAAATAAAAGTTTATTAGTCAGGGTCTTCTTCACCTGGGGGCGGCGGCCTTTAAGCTTTTTTGCATGGCCGCCGCCTCTCCAGGGCTTTCGACGCCTTCACCTGGGAGGCCAGCGCCTCCCCAGGGCTTCCGGCGTCTTCACCTGAGAGGCAGCGGCTTTTAAGCTCTTTTGCATGGCTGCCGCCTCCCCAGGGCTTCCGCCGTCTTCACCTGGGGGGCCGCCACCTCCCGAGGGCTTCCGGCTTCTTCACCTGTGAGGCAGCGGCCTTTAAGCTCTTTTGTATGGCTGCCACCTTCCCAGGGCTTCCAGCGTCTTCACCTGGTGGGCGGCGGCTGTTAAGCTCTTTTGCAAAGCACATGGAGAACCACAAGTGCCAGCATGTCCGGACATAAAGGGCCCGATGGCACCTGTAAAGAAAATATAAAAATAAAAACACCACACCGTCTTTAAAAAAAAAGTTTATTATTCAAGGTCTTCACCTGGGGGCGGCGGCCTTTAAGCTCGTTTACATGGCTGCTGCCCATCCAGGACTTCCAGCGTCTTCTTTCTTCAGGAGCTCTTCCACCGTCGGACTGACGCCGATGCCTCGCGCTGACTTATATAAGTCAGCCAGAGGGGCAAGGGTGATGACGCAGCGAGCCGTGATTGGCTCGTGGTTGCCATCTTGATTTTTAAAAATTACGCTGAGGTGTCATTTTTGAAATTGGTACCGCTCCGCTGCCAAACTCTGCAGAATGGCAGTGCCACTAATACTCTCACTGCCACCGATGCCCGCACCTCCGCGCACCCATACA
Source organism: Pseudophryne corroboree (assembly GCF_028390025.1). NCBI lineage: Eukaryota > Metazoa > Chordata > Amphibia > Anura > Myobatrachidae > Pseudophryne > Pseudophryne corroboree. The sequence goes on from NC_086444.1 coordinate 309,647,035, forward strand.
GTGATGGCAGCAGATCCAGTGACGGATCCTCTGGCCAATCACTGTGGCCTTACTGACGGGCGTGCTTTCATGGGTTGAAAGCACGTCCCTGTATGAAAGCAGCACCTCTAATGGTGCCGCTTTCCCATGCATTTCCAATGGACTTTTAATGCCCATGGCTAGGCCCCACCCACCCCCGCCCCCCGCTCCCACACCCTTCCCCATTCACAATGGGAGGCACCATGATCGGTGCCTCCCAAACACATTTAAACAGGGATAATGATTAGATTAATATAAAGGAGATACTTATGACACAGAATACAGTATGTGTCATAAGTATCTTCTTTATATTATTTTATATTATTTTAATCATTAATGACAGGGGAGGCACTGTCTCCCCTGCCTTCCCTGACTGCACGTCCCTGGTTTGCCCAGACCACCCGCCCACCAACTAACCTTGCCTAACCCAGTCTTCCCATCTGATATTTTGACCTATTTACCCGGCAGGAGAAAAACGCACCTATACGTCAATGGTGAGAGTGAAAAAAGAGAGCAAGAAATGAGTGGGACATGGAGAGCCCACCGGGAGAATGCAGAGGTAAAGGCCCATGCTTAGGGGTGTGGCCTGCTACCACAGAGGCTTAGGCTTGGCTAACATGGTATAGGGCCCATGATAAATATGTATAGTAAATACTGCTAGTGCATGCATGATAATGTACCAGATTAATAACTGCAATGCACTGTAGATAATATGTATAATGTACAATTCAAGTGCACAGACGGGACCTGATCCATAGACGAGGAGGTGGGCCCCCAGGCAGTAGGGCCCACCGGTGGTTTCCCCTGTACCCCTATGGGCCAGTCCAACCCTGAGTGGGAGTGAGGGGGGGAGGGGGACAGTCATAACCACCATAGCATTCATTTCTGACGCTAACAGGAATTACAACTGCACAAATGTAGCCATTCTCGTTGTGGCTACATCTTAAGGCGATTGCGCCTTGTTAGTCGCGACCGAACCGCGTACGTCTGGACGTCTAGGACATGTGTGTGCCTTATTCAAATGGATGGGGGCGGCAAATGCCGCAACTCGACATGGCTAGGCACAGGTGCGCATAGCTGCGTCGAGGGTGCACGTTTCCCTCAGATGTAGCCATGATCAGCATGGCTACATCTGTATATAGTATTGGATAAAAACAAAATTAATGATTAAAGCACAATTTAATTCTCTTACATCTCTACATATTAATAAAAATGGATCAGCGTGCAACACTGGCACACTGGGATTTAGGCAGGCAGAGAGAGAGAGTAAAGCACCCTTCATATATCTCCAATGGTCCATTTGCAGCCGCTTGTGGATGTTAAGTAATGGCACTGTCCCAGTAGGTGTGAGATTTTGTTTTTATCCAATACTATGCTATCCCCAAGGTCATAAGTCATATATTATAATAGTCATGCTAAACGTCTGTCGACGATTCAAAATAAGTTGCTCTTATCTTTGTCCAGTCACTAACCTTCTACCAGTGTGCTATGCCGTGCCAGGCCTCTGAAAGCATATGCAAGAGATAGCAACAGCATAGCCCTGACATAGGCAGTTTCCATTATGACATCACAGCATGACCTCACACACCCCACCAGACCGGCTAAGACTGGTTATTTCTGGTTTGAGGCCCTTGTCTTTTACATGACTGACCTAAGGGAAATATGATTTCACTTATTATTTAAAATTATTACATGAGAAAAATGTTATTACTGCCATTTGCCGGCAGTTTTGCTCACTTAGTGGCATCTAATATTGTGATGTATATTTTATATTTTACAAATAGAGCCTGATTCAGGTTGGATTGCAATCGCAATAAGCGATCCAACGGTAAAAATTGCTAAGAGGATGCGGGATCCTGCGCAGGGCCCATCCTGCGCATGCGCCTGCATTTTCTACGGCGCTCCACAGAAAATGCGATTGCTTCTGCCTGTCTATGAGGCAGAGATGGTTGCGGGGGTGGGGGGGAGGCAACGCTCCATTTCAAAGACGGAGATGGAGTATTGCGGGGACGAGACTTCAAAACAGGGGCGGCAACGGAGAAACAGGGGGCGTAGTCGGGGCAGCTGCATGACATCACACGCAGCCGATGCTATCACAAAAAAAGTCTGCGGGTCTCATGCGGGCGCCTAACATGTGGGGCATACTAGCCCTGTGCTGGGCGTCCCCCCGCATGTCAGAGAATCTGATCATAAATGTGCTAGATTTAGCACATCTAGGATCAGGTCTGAATCGCCCCCATGGAACAAAAAAAAGGCCCAAATGATGTGATTTTAGTTTTGTTTGTCAATTTTTGAAAACAAAAAAACAAAACCAGTCACGGCAGTTTGGCAAAAACCAAATACAAAGCCGGATGACGAATCAGGGCCAATTCTAAATCCAGCAAAAATGGTCCTGTGCACATCTCTAGTAATATTTTAATATCACATTGAGTTTGCTAGCATTGTATGCCTAGGGATGTGCTGATATGAGACGTTCCCGTTAACTCCTGTTTTATTGAGTTTAATAAATTATTCCTGTAGTTTAGCTGGTCATTCAAAACTTGGGATCAGTGCTACCATATGGTCCCTACTGGTCTGCACATGTGCACTGATGTTGCTTGCTAACTGGTACCTGCATTAGAAGTTGTTGTAAACTTGTATTTCGCTAGTTTTTATCACATGTAAAATATATTAAAAGTTATGTTTTATTAGTGTTGAATATTGTGCACCACTTTAAGGCAATCGATTTTCTCTCTTCTCTCTCTTATTCTGATTTGCTTAAAATTCTCCTAATACCTGTTACCCCTCTTGCCACCCCCACTCCCCTCCTTGGGCCACAAAAGGATGCGAGTTTGACACCCCTGCCCTAGAGTTTCAGAATTACTGTCACGGCACCCCAAGACCATAGTTTCTTAGTGAGAAAGTTAGAAAAAAATATAAAATGAAGTAAATTGTGTTTATAATATGTCATCCTTAGGTTCAGTTATGTGGTGAAGGACTGGTTTTGCCAATTAAATTCAGTATAAGTAATTTGAATTGTTCATGGACCACCAAACTACGGCACCACTGCAAGGCCTCCCTTATCCCCCACCCCCCACCTTTCCAGAGGAACCCCAGGGTCTCACGGCCCCCTGTTTGGAAACTACTGCCATAAAATAAACTTATTTTTATAACTACATGTAATACACCTTAGATCTCAGTTCCTTTAAGGTTTTATATCCTTGTATACAGTAAACTCAGGCCGGCTCAGGGTGTTTGAGTGCCCCGGGCGGCCATAGGGGGCGTGGCTTCATACGGGGGCGTGGTCAGTTACGTCCCCTGTACAGTAGTAGCACCGCTGAAACGATGTGCGGTGCGCGATGACGTCATCGCGCACCGCACAGCAAAGGTCCTTTCCACGAAGGAAAACTAGACACTATGCGTCTAGTTCCCTTCGTGGAGAGGACCTTTGCTGTGCGGTGCGCGATGACGTCAACGCGCACCGCACATCATTACAGAAAAGGTCCTCTCCACGAAGGGAAACAAGACGCTACGCGTCTAGTTTCCCTTCACAGCGGGCAGCCCACGAAGGGAAACTCGACGCTACGCGTCTAGATTCCCTTCACAGCGGGACAGCGGGCAGCGGCAGCAGGGGGTACAGCAGCAGCGGATCTTGCCGTGGTGCGGCGCCCTCCGGACGGCGACGGCGCCCTCCGGAAAGGTGGCGCCCCGGGCAAAAGTCCTGCTTGCCCGTGGCAAGATCCGCTACTGAGTAAACTACACATATTTGAAAATCCTACACCAGGCACAAGTAATAATTCAGATGCGTTGTTGACCGGCGGCCAGGATCCCGATGACGGGATCCTGACTGCCAGCATGCCGGGAGAGGGGAAGCGAAATGAAGCCCCTTGCTGCGGGCTTGGTGGCTTGCTGCGCTCGCCACAGGTTCTATTCCCACTCTATGGGTGTCATGGACACCAACTAGTGGGAATAGTCCTCGGCCCCACTGACGGCATTCGGTGGCCAGGATCCCGGTGGTGGTATGCTGACCGCCAGGATGGTGCCTACATCCCATTTAGATGACTATGTGGGAGTTTTATCATTATTATCCTATTTGTATGTAAAAAGTGTTGAAAGGGGAGAGCGCTACTGCGCAGATTCCATACTGTTCCTTCAGGAAGGCTTCACTCCCTGTACCAAGATGGCTGCTGACCTAAATCCTGCACATAAATGCGGCGGCATCTTGTCAATGTCTTAGAGCATCACAGTGGGAGACAGTAGTTTTTAACTTAACTCCTCAGAGTCCTAAGATTATCAGAGATCCACAACACTTCCAGTGATCCTGCCGAATAACACCCCTCTCATCTCAACCTCCGCTTAGTGAGAACCAGTGTGTAACAGTGATTAAGTGGAGTTCATAGAAATATTTTATGCAATTCACAGTATGAGCTTACCATCTTCGGAGTGTTGGAGAATTATTATACATTTTTATTTTTTATTTTGTGGGCGGTAAAAATTTTTTTATTATTTTATAATGTAACTGGACCCTGTATTGTTATTTTCCCCTCAGCTCACTTTAAAATAGTTATAAAGGAGAAAGATATCTAAAAGCAATTATAGAGTAAGACCATTTTCCTTACTGTGTAAGCTGCAAACCAGGTGTCCTGTTAGTTGCTTTTCATTTTACCTTTGTATGCCTTACTGCCATGTTTTAATTATTGCACAGTGTAATCTATGTAGTGGACCCAAAATGGCTGCCTCACATGGTACTCTCTTGTGTAGAATAAACAATGCATGGTTCTAAACTCTCCTAATATATTTGTCTCCCTAAATATGTGTCATTTCTTCACCTTTTGAGAGAATTTATTTATTAAGACAACTTCAAGCAAAATATATTAAAAAAATAAATGTCTATTTTTATTTGAAGTAAAATGTAGCCTATTTTTATTCTACTTCTTTTTCTTCTTCTTTGTCTTCGTCTTATTCTTTAAAAACACCACACCGTCTTTAAGAAAAAAGTTTATTAGTCAGGGTATTCACCTGGGGGCGGCGGCCTTTAAGCTCTTTTGCATGGCTGCCGCCTTCCCAGGGCTTCCAGCTTCTTCACCTGTGGGCGGCGGCTGTTAAGCTCTTTTGCATAGCACTTGGAGAACCACAATTGCCAGCATGTCCAGACATAAAGGGCCCGCTGGCACCTGTAAAGAAAATATTAAAATAAAAACACCACACCGTCTTTAAAAAAAAGTTTATTAGTCAGGGTCTTCACCTGGGGGCGGCGGCATTTAAGCTCTTTTGTATGGCCGCCTCCTCTCCAGGGCTTCTGCCGTCTTCACCTGGGGGGCCGCCGCCTCCCCATGGCTTCCGTCGTCTTTCTCTGGCGTCTTCACCTGGGAGGCAGCGGCCTTTAAGCTCTTTTGCATGGCTGCCGCCTTCCCAGGGCTTCCAGCGTCTTCACCTGGTGGACGGTGGCTGTTAAGCTTTTTTGCATAGCACTTGGAGAACAGCAAGTGCCAGCATGTACGGACATAAAGGGCCCACTGGTACTTGTAGTCCACCTGTAAAGAAAATATTAAAATAAAAACACCACTCCGTCTTTAAATAAAAGTTTATTAGTCAGGGTATTCTTCACCTGGGGGCGGCGGCCTTTAAGCTCTTTTGCATGGCCGCCGCCTCTCCAGGGCTTCCGACGCCTTCACCTGGGGGGCCAGCGCCTCCCCAGGGCTTCCGGCGTCTTCACCTGAGAGGCAGCGGCTTTTAAGCTCTTTTGCATGGCTGCCGCCTCCCCAGGGCTTCCGCCGTCTTCACCTGGGGGGCCGCCACCTCCCGAGGGCTTCCAGCATCTTCACCTGTGAGGCAGCGGCCTTTAAGCTCTTTTGTATGGCTGCCACCTTCCCAGGGCTTCCAGCGTCTTCACCTGGTGGGCGGCGGCTGTTAAGCTCTTTTGCAAAGCACTTGGAGAACCACAAGTGCCAGCATGTCCGGACATAAAGGGCCCGATGGCACCTGTAAAGAAAATATTAAAATAAAAACACCACACCGTCTTTAAAAAAAAAGTTTATTATTCAAGGTCTTCACCTGGGGGCGGCGGCCTTTAAGCTCGTTTACATGGCTGCTGCCCATCCAGGACTTCCAGCGTCTTCTTTCTTCAGGAGCTCTTCCACCGTCGGACTGACGCTGATGCCTCACGCTGACTTATATAAGTCAGCCAGAGGGGCAAGGGTGATGACGCAGCGAGCCGTGATTGGCTCGTGGTTGCCATCTTGATTTTTAAAAATTACGCTGAGGTGTCATTTTTGAAATTGGTACCGCTCCGCTGCCAAACTCTGCAGAATGGCAGTGCCACTAATACTCTCACTGCCACCGATGCCCGCACCTCCGCGCACCCATACAGTGATGGCAGCAGATCCAGTGACGGATCCTCTGGCCAATCACTGTGGCCTTACTGACGGGCGTGCTTTCATGGGTTGAAAGCACGTCCCTGTATGAAAGCAGCACCTCTAATGGTGCCGCTTTCCCATGCATTTCCAATGGACTTTTAATGCCCATGGCTAGGCCCCACCCACCCCCGCCCCCCGCTCCCACACCCTTCCCCATTCACAATGGGAGGCACCATGATCGGTGCCTCCCAAACACATTTAAACAGGGATAATGATTAGATTAATATAAAGGAGATACTTATGACACAGAATACAGTATGTGTCATAAGTATCTTCTTTATATTATTTAATATTATTTTAATCATTAATGACAGGGGAGGCACTGTCTCCCCTGCCTTCCCTGACTGCACGTCCCTGGTTTGCCCAGACCACCCGCCCACCAACTAACCTTGCCTAACCCAGTCTTTCCATCTGATATTTTGACCTATTTACCCGGCAGGAGAAAAACGCACCTATACGTCAATGGTGAGAGTGAAAAAAGAGAGCAAGAAATGAGTGGGACATGGAGAGCCCACCGGGAGAATGCAGAGGTAAAGGCCCATGCTTAGGGGTGTGGCCTGCTACCACAGAGGCTTAGGCTTGGCTAACATGGTATAGGGCCCATGATAAATATGTATAGTAAATACTGCTAGTGCATGCATGATAATGTACCAGATTAATAACTGCAATGCACTGTAGATAATATGTATAATGTACAATTCAAGTGCACAGACGGGACCTGATCCATAGACGAGGAGGTGGGCCCCCAGGCAGTAGGGCCCACCGGTGGTTTCCCCTGTACACCTATGGGCCAGTCCAACCCTGAGTGGGAGTGAGGGGGGCAGGGGGACAGTCATAACCACCATAGCATTCATTTCTGACGCTAACAGGAATTACAACTGCACAAATGTAGCCCTTCTCGTTGTGGCTACATCTTAAGGTGATTGCGCCTTGTTAGTCGCGACCGAACCGCGTACGTCTGGACGTCTAAGACATGTGTGTGCCTTATTCAAATGGATGGGGGCGGCAAATGCCGCAACTCGACATGGCTAGGCACAGGTGCGCATAGCTGCGTCGAGGGTGCACGTTTCCCTCAGATGTAGCCATGATCAGCATGGCTACATCTGTATATAGTATTGGATAAAAACAAAATTAATGATTAAAGCACAATTTAATTCTCTTACATCTCTACATATTAATAAAAATGGATCAGCGTGCAACACTGGCACACTGGGATTTAGGCAGGCAGAGAGAGAGAGAGAGAGAGAGTAAAGCACCCTTCATATATCTCCAATGGTCCATTTGCAACCGCTTGTGGATGTTAAGTAATGGCACTGTCCCAGTAGGTGTGAGATTTTGTTTTTATCCAATACTATGCTATCCCCAAGGTCATAAGTCATATATTATAATAGTCATGCTAAACGTCTGCCGACGATTCAAAATAAGCTGCTCTTATCTTTATCCAGTCACTAACCTTCTACCAGTGTGCTATGCCGAGCCAGGCCTCTGAAAGCATATGCAAGAGACAGCAACAGCATAGCCCTGACATAGGCAGTTTCCATTATGACATCACAGCATGACCTCACACACCCCACCAGACCGGCTAAGACTGGTTATTTCTGGTTTGAGGCCCTTGTCTTTTACATGACTGACCTAAGGGAAATATGATTTCACTTATTATTTAAAATTATTACATGAGAAAAATGTTATTACTGCCATTTGCCGGCAGTTTTGCTCACTTAGTGGCATCTAATATTGTGATGTATATTTTATATTTTACAAATAGAGCCTGATTCAGGTTGGATTGCAATCGCAATAAGCGATCCAACGGTAAAAATTGCTAAGAGGATGCGGGATCCTGCGCAGGGCCAATCCTGCGCATGCGCCTGCATTTTCTACGGCGCTCCACAGAAAATGCGATTGCTTCTGCCTGTCTATGAGGCAGAGATGGTCGCGGGGGTGGGGGGGAGGCAACGCTCCATTTCAAAGACGGAGATGGAGTATTGCGGGGACGAGACTTCAAAACAGGGGCGGCAACGGAGAAACAGGGGGCGTAGTAAGGGCAGCTGCATGACATCACACGCAGCCGATGCTATCACAAAAAAGGCTGCGGGTCTCATGCGGGCACCTAACATGTGGGGCGTACTAGCCCTGTGCTGGGCGTCCCCCCGCATGTCAGAGAATCTGATCATAAATGTGCTAAATTTAGCACATCTAGGATCAGGTCTGAATCACCCCCATGGAACAAAAAAAAGGCCCAAATGATGTGATTTTAGTTTTGTTTGTCAATTTTTGAAAACAAAAAAACAAAACCAGTCACGGCAGTTTGGCAAAAACCAAATACAAAGCCGGATGACGAATCAGGGCCAATTCCAAATCCAGCAAAAATGGTCCTGTGCACATCTCCAGTAATATTTTAATATCACATTGAGTTTGCTAGCATTGTATGCCTAGGGATGTGCTGATATGAGACATTCCCTTTAACTCCTGTTTTATTGAGTTTAATAAATTATTCCTGTAGTTTAGCTGGTCATTCAAAACTTGTGATCAGTGCTACCATATGGTCCCTACTCCCTACTGGTCTGCACATGTGCACTGATGTTGCTTGCTAACTGGTACCTGCATTAGTAGTTGTTGCATTCCACAGGAGGAGCTAGCTGCTTATATCCAGTTTTGCGTTCCACATGGCACAGTTCGGGAGCACCAGCAGAGGCATAGGGCAAAATGAAAAACGCCCCCCCACCCCCACCCCACCCCATCCCAAAAAAAAAATCAAAACCATGACCTCAGTGCTGTGAGCCAGTAATGCTAACCATTACATCAACACAATTATTTATGTCCTGATGAAGGAGGATTATAGAGGTCCTCTGAAACGTTGACCATTCAGTACTATTTGTTTAGACTGTTTTTTAAAGTCTCCGTTGAGTGCCAGTTGCTATTGTGTATGGATATTTTGTCAGTTGGGTTGGTCACAGGAAGCAGACTGCTGCAGAGTGCTGGGCTGGTTGAAAACTGGTATATACTGTATATATCTGGGAATTATAGTTTTAGCTTTGCGACGTCCCTTGCTATGTGGCCTGCTTTGCTCTGGCTGGCTACGGCAGGATGGCTTTTCACTGCAGCTGCTCATGCCTCCAGTCCAGTTCACACAATGACAGCGGACAGCTTCCTTCTCGTCCATCCTCCACAGTCCAGCTTCCAGAGTCTCTGCATTCAGTGCGCGCTCAGGCTCTTGTGCAGATGCAGAGTAAAGACAACCCAGGTGCTGACTTGAAGGGCTAATATACATCTCCCTTCATTTGAAATGAAAACACTGCCGCCGTGGATCCCTGCCGCCTTCCATCACCTGATGCAGGGACATTGCAAAAACTTTGTGCGCTCATAGCAAATAATTTAAGGGCACACCTAGTACCTCTGCCCTCCCCTTGTCATACAGACTCAGCACACCAGCACCCCTCCCCTACTGGGCTCACCTAGCACCTGTTCCCCCTCTTGCCACCCCCGCCCCCTTACTGGGCTCACCTAATACCTGTCCCCCGTCTTGCCACCCCCCCTTCCCTTACTGGACTCACCTAATACCCATTCCCCCTCGTCACCCCCACCTCGTTAATGGGCTCACCTAATACCTGTCCCCCGTCTTGCCACCCCCCCCTTCCCTTACTGGACTCACCTAATACCCATTCCCCCTCATCACCCCCACCTCCTTAATGGGCTCACCTAATACCTGTCCCCTGTCTTGCCACCCACCCCCTCCCTTACTGGGCTGGGTTCTCCTAATACCTACATGCCTCCCAACATGACCCTCTCCAGGAGGGACAGAATGCTCTGCTTCTGGATGTCCCTCTTAATCTGATTGCCCTCACCTGTGCTGAAACACCTTTCCTGTCCATTAACATGTTCAGCACAGGTGCCGGCAACCATAAATGAAGAGAAAAGTCCAGGAGCAAAGCATTGTGTCCCTCCTGGAGAGGGTCATGTTGGGAGGTATGTACCTATACTATATTGGTTATAGGTCGCATGGTCTTTTTTAGGTTTATATCTCTAACTGAACCCCCATTATGGTTATTTGCCAAGGTTTCTTCTGTATTCAAATTAGGGGGGTGCTACCACAAGCAAGTATATATCAATTTTAAGTCAATCAGAATAAGAGAGAGAAGAGAAGAGAAAAATCGATTGCCTTAAAGTGGTGCACAATATTCAACACTAATAAAACATAACTTTTAATATATTTTACATGTGATAAAAACTAGCGAAATACAAGGATAAAATCAAGGTAAGTGAGAAGAAAAAGAATGTGTGATTAAAATAAGATGCTGGACATTGAGAGCCTCTGTATTATGCACTCATTTAATTACTTTATATGGACCTGTGTCTGTGTCTATTTGCTGATTATCTCTGAATATACACTATTATACTGGCTATTCAGCTTAAATTGATTCACTCGATATAATATAGTAACAAAGAAAAAAAATTTATTGGTGGTCCATTAATGCTCAGGTAGGACTCGGAGCGCAGTACCGCTGATATACCTCTCAGCGTCTCCTGTACATATGATCTTTTTTTTTTCTCTCTACATGAGATATGTGCATACACCAAATAAAGATGAAACTGAATGTGCATTAATAATCCTGAATGAAAGTTACGCAATACACATGCATAAAATGATAATCGTTTACGTTACTGTAATATATCACCACAATCTGTGATCTGGAATTGAAGGCTTTCACCAATGTAATTGACATCATTGGTGGTGACTATTAATGATATGTATGTGGAATGCTCCACTGTATGGATATAAACACACATAAAAGGTATAAAATATTGTCACAGTGTGACAGTATTTATATTCAGAGATTATAGTTATTTATTATAGAATAACATCATTGGTGAAAAATATATCTCTGAGAAGATTATCCATGATATCTAGGATTCCTCCTATCTATAAATAGATTTCTTAAGATCCATGGACAATAACTGCATGAATTAAAGGACAACAGAGACCAATTATAAATCCAACAAGGTAGACACGATATTCATTTAGTGCAACTGTAAATGACTAACAGTCGGATTCATATGTAACAACCGGGTACATGCATAGTGTTACTGTTACTATATTATATCGAGTGAATCCATTTAAGCTGAATAGCCGCCAGTATAATAGTGTATATTCAGAGATAATCAGCAAATAGACACAGGTCCATATAAAGTAATTAAATGGGTGCATAATACAGAGGCTCTCAATGTGCAGCATCTTATTTTAATCACACATTCTTTTTCTTCGCACTTACTGTACCTTGATTTTATCCTTGTATTTCGCTAGTTTTTATCACATGTAAAATATATTAAAAGTTATGTTTTATTAGTGTTGAATATTGTGCACCACTTTAAGGCAATCGATTTTCTCTCTTCTCTCTCTTATTCTGATTTGCTTAAAATTCTCCTAATACCTGTTACCCCTCTTGCCACCCCCACCCCCCTCCCTGGGCTCTCCTAATGCCTGTTACCCCTCTTGCCTCCCCCACCCCCCTCCCTGGGCTCTCATAATGCCTGTTACCTCTCTATCCACCCCCACCCCCCTCCCTGGGCTCTCCTAATACCTGTCCCCCTCTTGCCACCCCCCCCCCCTCCCTTACTGGGCTAACCTAATACCTGCTCCCCCTTTTGCCACCCCACCCCCACCCCCTCCCTTACTGGGCTCACCTAATACCTGTTACCCCTCTTGCCACCACCCCCACCCCCTCCCTTACTGGGCTCACCTAATACTTGTCCCCCCTCTTGCCACCCCACCCCCTTCCTGGGCTCTCCTAATACCTGCTCCCCCTCTTGCCACCCCCTCCCCTCCCTTACTGGGCTCACCTAATACCTGTTCCCCCTCTTGCCACCACCCCCCACCCCCTCCCTTACTGGGCTCACCTAATACTTGTCCCCCCTCTTGCCACCCACCCCCTCCCTGGGCTCTCCTAATACCTGCTTCCCCCTCTTGTCACCCCCCCCCTCCCTTACTGGGCTCACCTAATAGCTGCCCCCCCTCTTGTCACCCCCACCCCCTCCCTGGGCTCTCCTAATGCCTGTTACCCCTCTTGCCTCCCCCACACCCCTCCCTGGGCTCTCCTAATGCCTGTTACCTCTCTTGCCACCCCCACCCCCCTCCCTGGGCTCTCATAATACCTGTCCCCCTCTTGCCACCCCCCCTCCCTTACTGGGCTAACCTAATACCTGTTCCCCCTCTTGCCACCCCACCCCCACCCCCTCCCTTACTGGGCTCACCTAATACCTGTTACCCCTCTTGCCACCACCCCCCACCCCCTCCCTTACTGGGCTCACCTAATACTTGTCCCCCCTCTTGCCACCCCACCCCCTTCCTGGGCTCTCCTAATACCTGCTCCCCCTCTTGCCACCCCCTCCCCTCCCTTACTGGGCTCACCTAATACCTGTTCCCCCTCTTGCCACCACCCCCCACCCCCTGCCTTACTGGGCTCACCTAATACTTGTCCCCCTCTTGCCACTCCACCCCCTCCCTGGGCTCTCCTAATACCTGCTTCCCCCTCTTGTCACCCCCCTCCCTGGGCTCACCTAATAGCTGCCCCCCCCCTCTTGTCACCCCCCCTTCTCCCTTACTGGGCTCACCTAATACCTGTCCCCCCTCTTGCCACCCCACCCCCTCCCTGGGCTCACCTAATACCTGCTTCCCCTCTTGTCCTGCCCCCTCCCTTACTGAGCTGGGCTCTCCTAATACCCGTTACCCCTCTTGCCACCCCCCCTCCCTGGGCCCTCCTAATATATACTCCCCTTTTTTCCACACCCTGCTTTACTAGGTGCACATAACACCTGTTCCCCCTCCAGTTCTGCCCCACCTCCTCTCTCACTGGGCTCACTTAACACCACTGACCCCACCTCGCCAGGTAGACTACACCAGCGTAGCTGCCTACCTTTCTGGGCACTGTAGATGACTGGGGCAGGGGATGGTGATGACCAGGAACTGGGCGGCAGGGAGAAGGAGAGGCCCCGCTGGATGCAGTGAGAAGTCAGCCGGCTGCGGGGTTGCTGGGAGGAGGTATGACACCATCGCTCCTCGCAGCAGGCTGAAAGGCTGGTGTCCGGACGGCGCTGGAAGCTGGGAGAGATGGCCGGAGGCGGGGCAGGAAACTCCGAATCTGATAAGTATGGCGCGTGCAGGTGAGGCGGGTGCCCGTGGTAGGGGTGTATTGATTTGGCTGGGTCCCTGTATCCTCTGGACTGACGGCAGCTGGCACCAGCGCAATCTACTACGTGGGGATGCCAGCGGCCCGACTCTATATATACAGTAACATGAGATTTAAAAATACCGCATTTTTGCCTGGCCCGCCCTCCGAATGCCAATGCCTTAGCTGCTCTTCCACACACCCTCTTCTCCTATTGGCCCGGAGGTGGCTACCTTCCCACATCATTGTGGGCGCAACTAAACAACTCCCCACCCGCTCCTGGACGGTCCGGAGCAGAGGTGGGGACGGGATGATCAGCAGCCGACATTGCACCATTTAAACTGCCCTGACCAGTGGCGCCCCCTTCTGGCAGCCTTGTCACGGCGCCCAGGGCATGTGCCCTGCTTGCCATACCCTAGATATGCCTCTAAGCACCAGTGCCACATTTTACACATGGTACCCTGAGGTTACCGGCAGAGAGGTGCATCTCTGCCTGACCGATTACGTGACTTAAGTGTTGAACAGTGTAATGCTTTTTTGTTGCGCTTTGACCTTTGGGACCTTGTGTTAATATTGTTGCTATAGGATGTGATACCACTACCAGGCAGGTCATGTGGTCCAAATTAAACTACTGTACATGTAGTTTGCTGTCTTTTTGTACATTATTCTGTTGGTATAAACATACTTGCCTACGCTCCCTCATTCTACAGGAGACTCCCTGAAATAGAAGCAATCTCCCTAACTCCCTGAATAGTCCAGCAATCTCACTGATTGCACCTTAACCCCTGATGGGGGGTAAGGTAGAGAATAGAATAACAGTCGGTAAGAGTAATTCTAGAAAGGCACTTGTAAATAATGGTAAGTTACCATTAAAGCAAAAGGGCAAAAGAAATATTAACATAAAATGTATGCTTGCGAAAGCAAGAAGCCTATCAGGTAAAATGGGGGAATTGGAATGGCATATATCAAAAAATCAGTATGATATTATAGGTATTACAGAAACATGGTGGGACGACTCTCACGACTGGGTTACTAATTTGGAGGGATATTCACTTTTCAGGAGGGACAGGGCTACCAAAAGGGGAGGAGGGGTATGTCTCTATGTAAAACCATCTCTAAAACCAAACTTAATATATGTTATTTACGAGGGGACTGGTGATAATGTGGAATCACTATGGGTTGAGATCACTAGTGGGGGCACTGAAATAAAGAAACTAGTCATTGGCACGTGCTACAAGCAACCAGATATTAGCATACATGACGAGTAACTACTCTCACAGCAAATTGAAAAAGCTGCGGGAATGGGGGACATCCTAGTGTTAGGGGATTTTTAACTATCTGGGTATAAACTGGAGTAACGATTCATGTGTAAAAATTAGGAGCAGCAGGATTCTAAACACATTTAAAGATCAATACTTGTCTCAATTAGTCGAGGACCCAACCAGAGGTAATAATGTTCTGGACCAAGTTATTACCAATAATGTGGACATTATATCAAACATTACAGTTGGGGAGACCTTGGGAAACAGTGATCACTATATGATCACATTCAGCATCAGTTTCAAGAAACATAGCTATAAGGAATCAACAAAAACATTCAACTTTAGAAAAGCTAACTTCAATATGCTGAGACAGGCACTAAACGACATTGACTGGAAAGTTTTGTTTCATGGTAAAGACACATCAGAAATGTGGGATGCTTTAAAAGGGTTGCTTGATAGCAATATTCACAAATTCATACCCTTGGGCAGTAAACGCAGGAGTACTAGACTGAAATCAATGTGGCTTAATAAGGATGTCAAAGAAGCAATGGCTAAAAAGAGGTGTTCTTTTAAAGCATTTAAAACTAATGGAGGGGAGGAGTCATTCCAGTATTACAAAGAATGCAATAAAAGAGGCTAAAAAGTAATAAGAGCAGCTACAATTGTAAACGAAAAACAAATCGCTATAGAGAATAAAGCTAATCCCAAAGAGTTTTATAAATACATAAACATTAAAGGGTTAAAAAATGAGAACATAGGCCCATTAAAAGATGAACTGTGAGCCTTGGAAACGTTGACAAAATAAAAGCGGATATACTGAACAGCTTTTTTTCACCAGGGAGGATCAGACGGTGTTAGTGGTGCATAACGACAGTGATGGTAATGATTCTTGGCTAGATGCTTGTTTAAGTGAGGAAATAGTCCTGGAGAGACTAAGCAACATAAAGATTAATAAATCACCGAGACCAAATGTTTTTCATCCGAGGGTTATTATGGAGCTTAAGGCACAGCTTGCAAGACCCTTATACTTAATTTTCTATAGTTCCATTAAATCGGGTATGGTACCGATGGATTGGCGTATAGCTAAGGTAGTGCCATTATTTAAAAAGGATTCTAAAAATCATCCTGGGAACTATAGACCAGTTAGTTTAACCTCTATAGTGGGTAAAATATTGGAAGGAATTTTGAGGGATAGCATAGAGGATTATCTGCGGAATACTAAGTTTATTAGCAGGAGTTAGCATGGGTTTGTGAGGGACAGATCGTGTCAAACTAACTTAATTAGCTTCTACGATGAAGTGAGCGATAATCTTAACCAGGGAAAAGCAGTGGATGTAGTCTATTTAGATTTTGCAAAAGCCTTCAATACAGTGCCTCACAAGAGACTGATCATCAAATTAAGGGAACTTGGCCTAGGATACACTGTTTGTTCATGGATAGGTAATTGGCTGAGTAGTGGTCAATGAGATGTTCTCCAGCTGGGCACTAGTAGTCAGCGGTATACCACAAGGGTCCATATTTGGTCCGCTACTGTTCAATATATGTATTAATGACCTAGGAATATGCCTGGGAAGCATAGTATCAATCTTTGCAGATGATGCTAAACTGTGTAAGGTAATTAATTCGGAAATAGATGTAAAGTCTCTACAGAATGACTTATTTAAACTTGAATTCTGGGTGTCTAAATGGGGAATGAGGTTCAATATTGAAAAATGCAAAGCTATGCATTTTGGGATTAAAAACAAACTTGCATCCTATTCACTTAATGGGAAAATATAGGGGTATCAGTAGTGGAAAAAGATTTGGGGGTCCTCATAGATAATACACTCAATAACTGTACACAGTATCAAAATGCAGTGAAGAAGACAAGTAAAGTCCTTGCTTGCATAAAACGGGGTATTGAGACCAGGGACGAGGACAGTGGCGTAACTAGAAATTTTTCTCCCCCAAGCCAAAAAAATTTTTGGCGCCCCCCCCCCCCCCCGCTGCATAACTGGGAGCAAGAAAGGGACAAATATGCGCGCGCCGAAGGCGCGCGCTGCAAAAAAAGGGGCGTGGTTTTGTTGGAATGGCGTGGTTTCTCGTAAAGGGCGTGGTATTGCAGGAAAAGACTACCTTATACCCCAGTTTTGCACCTGCACGCCCAGACGTAGCCACACAGGAAGAAAAATAATCCTGATTCATGCCCCTTACATTATTTGTCATTTTCCTCCTTATAGTAATGCCCAGTATACATTATGCCACATACTGCAATGGCCCTTAGACATTATGCCGCACACAACAATGCACATGACACAATATTGCACACACTGTAATGCCCCCGACACATTATGCCACACACCGTAATGCCCCCGACACATTATGACAGGAATCGCAATGCCCGTTATACATTATGCTACACACTGCAATGCCCCTGATACATTATAGCACATACAATGCCTGTGACACATTATGACACACACCGCAATGACCTTGAGACATTATACCACAATGCCCGTGATATAGTATACCATACACCGTAATGCCTGTGACACATACCGCAATGCCCTGCCGTTATACCTATGCCACACACCGCAATGCCCGTTATGTATTATGCCACACTGCAATGACCCTGAGACATTATACCACATACCACAATGCCGTGATATAGTATACCACACACCGTAATGCCTGACACATTATGACACACACCGCAATGTCCGTGATACATTATGCCACACACTGCAATGACCCTGAGACATTATACCACATATCACAATGCCCGCGATATAGTATACCATACACCGTAATGCCTGTGACACATTATGACACACACCACAATGTCCGTGATACATTATGCCACACACCGTAATGCCCATTACACATTAAGTCCTACAGTAAGGCTTCTAATTACTTTTCAATTACCTTCTCGTTGTCAGGGGTTTCATGCACTGGGTGTCATGCTCGTTGCAGGTGTTTCATGCACTGGGTGTCATGCTCGTTGTCAGGTGTTTCATGCACTGGGTGTCATGCTCGTTGCTAGGAGTAGTCCTTGTTGCTAGGGCTGTGCTCCCAGTGCCACATATGTCCCCAGTGCCAGATATTTCCCCACGGTGCCAGGTACTCACATGCCCCCGTGCCAAATATAGCCCCCCCCCCCATGTGCCAGGTACACATATACCCCCCCAGTGCCAGATATGCCCCCAGTGCCAGATATTCCCCCCCAGTGCCACATATGCCCCAGTGCCAGATATTCCCCCATGCCAGATATGCCGCCAGTGCCATATATTCCCCCCCAGTGCCACATATGCCCCCAGTGCCAGATATTCCCCCAGTGCCAGATATGCCGCCAGTGCCATATATTCCCCCCGAGTGCCATATATCCCCCAGTGACAGATATTCCCCCCCAGTGCCAGATATTCTCCCCCAGTGCCATATAAGCCCCAGGGCCAGATATTCCCTCCCAGTGCCAGATATCCCCCCCCCCCAGTGCCACATATCCACCCCGTGCCAGATATCCCCCCCCCAGTGCCATATATGCCCCAGTGCCAGATATCCCCCCCAGTGCCAGACATCCCCCCCCCCAGTGCGATATGCCCTAGTGCCAGATATCCCCCCCCCCCAGTGCCATATATGCCCCAGTGCCAGATATCCCCCCCCCCTTCCCCAGTGCCAGATATGCCCTAGTGCCAGATATCCCCCGCCCCCCCCCCACAGTGTCATATATGCCCCAGTGCCGGATATCCCCCCTAGTGCCTGACATCCCCCCCCAATGGCCATATATTCCCCGGTGCCAGACACCCTCTCCTCTCTCCCCCCCGTGACAGATATGCCGCAGTGCA